>NC_090437.1:1035970960-1036277883 GCF_031143425.1 Pleurodeles waltl
CGGTCTTCGACCGCCTACCGCCACGGTGTCCCACGCCAGCGCATTGACCTCACATCCCATTGTCGCACTTCACAGGTCAGGCAGCCGCCATTTCAAGGGCCCACATGGCTGAATTTGTACTGCGACACACATACCTAGGCCTTGCATCGACACTCATACAAGCCATACAATGCATAGAGATTCGTGTTATGTACAAGCTGTGGGAACGTACCTGTGGTTTGATTGACTCTGTGCTCGCTGTTGTCCTTCATAGGCACCGTCCACTGGGACATGCAAGGAGATGGAGGAATCTTCCCGTGTACAGACCGCTGGTGGACCTGTCGACAATGGAGGAAAGACATGTCATACTGACATACAGGCTTGACCGAGCCACTATACAGGAACTGTGTGCCCAGCTGGAGCCAGACCTGATGTCACCTATCCGCCAACCCACAGGGATCCCCCCTCTAGTGCAGGTTCTGTCAGTACTTCATTTCTTAGCAAGTGGGTCATTTCAAACAACTGTGGCCATTGCATCAGGGATGTCCCAGCCCATGTTTTGCAAGGTGTTGTCCAGAGTGTTGTCTGCCCTGCTCAAACACATGCAGAGCTACATCGTCTTCCCTGAGGTGGGGGATTTGGCTACAGTGAAAGGTGATTTCTTTGCCCTTGGACATATTCCCAACATCATAGGTGCCATTGAAGGGACCCATGTTGCTTTGGTCCCCCCCAGCAGGAGTGAACAGGTATACAGGAACAGGAAGAGTTATCATTCCATGAATGTCCAGATGGTCTGTTTTGCTGACCAGTACATCTCCCATGTTAATGCCAAGTTCCCTGGCTCAGTGCATGATGCGTACATGAATAGCAGCATCCCTTACGTGATGGATCAACTCCAGAGGCACCGTGTGTGGCTAATTGGTGACTCTGGTTACCCCAACCTGTCATGGCTACTGACTCCAGTGAGGAATCCCCGGACAAGGGCAGAGGAACGGTACAATGAGGCCCATGGACGTACTAGGAGGGTGATAGAGCGGACCTTCGGCCTCCTAAAGGCCAGGTTTAGGTGCCTCCATATGACAGGTGGATCCCTAATGTACTCACCAAAGAAGGTGTGCCAGATCATCGTGGCCTGCTGTATGCTTCACAACCTGGCTTTGCGACACCAGGTGCCTTTTCTGCAGGAGGATGGTCCAGAAGGTGGTGTTGTAGCAGCTGTGGAGCCTGTGGAGAGTGAAGAGGAGGAATGCGAAGAGGACGGCATAGACAACAGGAACACAGTAATACTGCAGTTTTTCCAATGACACACAGGTAAGAATCCCCCCCGGCATATAACATTTACTTAACCCCTACTACCTCTCTACTGTCTGTCCTCTTCCCCCAGTGTATGGTAACTGAGTTGTGACTTTCCCTTCAGATTTCAGAGCTGTGGGCCCCACTGCGTGACATCTGCTTTGTTTCCCCATGGACTACAGCTGTGTGACATTGGTATGTTGGCATCACAATGAAAATAAGCATTTTGGCACGGTCATATCTAATACATTTGTTCCAAATAACAGCCAGACTCCTGATTGTATTGTGCAATAAGTGTGTTTATTACAGTGCTCTAAATTGGTGGGTGGTTGCAAATCGGTGAGTGGTGATGGTGGAGGATTGTCCATGGCAGAGTCCAGACTATCAGTATCACAGGTGCAATGTCCAAATGCCTGTGGAAAGTGGAGCAGGGGCAGTTTAAGGTTGGACAGGGTGTCAATGTGGGACAGTGGGATGACAATCAGGGAGGTATCCTTTCGTGGCGGGGGTCTTGGCATCTTACTCTGTCTTCTTCCTGGATCTCAGGGCCCGCTTGCGGGGTAGTTCTCCTTCTGCAGGAGGTGGGGTTCTGGTGGCCTGTTGGTCTTGTGTCGGGGCCTCCTGTCCACTAGCGCCGGCGGAGGTGATAGGCAGTTCTTGGTCCATGCTAGTGACAGGGGCCCTTTGTGGTGCCAGAGTGTCCCGCAATGTGGTGACTACCTGATTCAGTGCCACTACGATAGTGCCCATGGCGGAAACAGATGTTTTTTAGTTCCTCCCTGAACCCCATATACTGTTGCTCCTGCAGAAGCTGGATCTCCTGAAACCTGGCCAGGACCGTGGACATCGTCTCCTGGGAGTGGTGGTATGCTCCCATGATGGAGGAGAGGGCCTCGTGGAGAGTGGGTTCCCTGGGCCTGTCCACCCCCTGTCGCACAGCAGCCCTCCCAGTTCCCCTGTTTCCCTGGGCCTCTGTTCCCTGGACCGTGTGCCCACTACCACTGCCCCCAGGTCCCTGTTGTGGTTGGGGTGGGGGGTTAACCTGGGTTCCCTGTAGTGGTGGACACACCGCTGATTGACATGTCCTGGGGACAGAGGTATGGGCCAGCTGGGTGGGTGCTGTGCTGGTGTTCCCAGTGGGGGGAAGGTCTGCTGTGGGCTGTGGCTGTCTGAGGGGAACCGACTCTCCAGAGGTCCCCGATGGGCCGGGCTGGTCATCTAGATCCAGGGAGACAGAGCTGCTGTCATCACTGTGGGCCTCTTCTGGGGGTGGAGTGGACATTTGTGGACCCTCCTGCACGGTGACGTGGCGTTCGGGTCCTGCAGGGGTATAAAGGTATGGTTATTGCTTCTGTGTGTGCGCCATAGCGTGCAATGGGTGGGTGCCCGTGTACCCCAGTGCTGCCATTCCCTTGTGGGGGCTTTTGTGACGGTGGTTTGGGGGGGGGATGTGCAGTGGGCATGCTTAGGTGATGGGTGTCCCTGCTTTGTGGTCCCATGCAGGGCTTGGTGTTGGGATGGGTGGGTTGTGATGGTGAGACATTTGCAAGGAGTAGGTGTGATGGGGGTGAGGGTGGGGGTATGAGTTGGCATGCTGGTGGGGTGGGGGGGATGAAGTAGTTAAGATTAGACTTACCAGAGTCCATTCCTCCGCCTACTCCTGCGAGGCCGTCAGGATGCAGGATCGCCAAGACCTGCTCCTCCCATGTTGTAAATTCTGGGGGAGGAGGTCGGGGTCTGCCGCCAGTCTTTCGCACCGCGATGTTGTGCCTGGATACCATGGAACGCACCTTCCCCCGTAGGTCGTTCCACCGCTTCCTGATGTCGTCCCTATTTCTTGGGTGCTGTCCCACAGCGTTGACCCTGTCGACTATTCTGCTCCATAGCTCCATCTTCCTGGCAATGGTGGTGTGCTGCACCTGTGTCCCGAAGAGCTGTGGCTCTACCCGTACAATTTCCTTCACCATGACCCTGAGTTCATCGTCAGTAAACCTGGGGTGTCTTTGCGGTGCCATGGGGTGGTGTGGGTGATGTGTGGGGTGGATTGTGTGGTGCTAAGTGTGGTGCTGTGTATTGGTGTGTTGTTTGAAGTGCGTGGTAATATTGCAGGGTGACAGTGAATTGCGCGTCTGGGTGCTCGGTTCTCTTTTCTCAGTGCGTGTTCACGAATCTCGAGGAGTGGGGGTTTGTGGGTGAAGTGGGTGTGTGTTTTATGTTGTATTGGGTGTGGTGTGTGTATGTGGATCAGGTGTGTGTATTTCGATTTGTCCATTGTGGCTGTGTTTTGTAAGTGTGTGTGTATTTTCAGCACGGCGGTGTGTACCGCCAATGGAATACCGCGTGGATTCGTGGGTCGCAATGGCATGGGCGTTTTTCTGTTGGCGTGACGGTGGAGGTTTGGTCATCGCCAGTTTCTCGCTGGCCTTTGGTGTGGCGGACTTTTGTAGATGTCTGTATTTTGGCGGTTTGCCTGTTGTGGGTCAGAATGACCGTGGCGGTGTACCGCAGCGGTGTTATGGCGGTCTTCTGAACAGCGGTAAGCACCTTTGTGGTACTGAAAATTCTGGACCCGTGTTATAAACATCGTCGTATCACAACGATTTTGGTACCGGGAATGATCAGAATAGTATGCACAAACATTGTATTCATATTCGGGTAACAAAATCACCCGAATATCAGAGTTTCCGTCCTAAACCCTCATGTTCCATTTAAACGACAGCCATTTTGTGATTGCCCTCACATAGGCCAATGTCTAATGCTGAAAACGAGTCTGAAGGACACGTACACCTTTGCTGACTCCTCTGTGACCTGGGCAAGCTGACTCCACTGCCTGAAGCCAAACCTGTTCGGCCAGTTTCTTTCCCAGTGGCTGAATGAGATTAGTATCAAGGCACAACACATCACAAACCTTTCATCACACACAAACCATGCCTAATCTTACACACACCTGTCCCTGTTTCTTCTTTATGACTTGCTTTACAAGGAGGAGGTGCCCGTTTATATTGGGGGTCCGTCGATATCTGATGAAAGTACTAAGCCTTTCCGGGTAATTGATTGAGGGCTGGACAAACTGAAATATGGGCTTGTCAACATAAACCTGCTATTTCTTTGTAGTGAAAATATGTGAATGATCAACTGTAAAATAAGGAATGTTTGCCTAAAGCATAATATTTTGTATAAAAGAGAAGGTTAGCTTTGCAAAGGGAGCAGTCTCCTGAGAATATACACTGTGTTGTACTTCTAGGATACCTGTTGCTGGCTGCAGCCAATAAACAAGATCTTTGACTTCACCAAGAAGACTCTGTGTTTCTGTAGTCTGAAACAGGAAGGACTCGAAGTCTTAGGGTGTGTTCCCTGGCACTACTGGGTTCTGAAAAACCCAGTACTTCACCTTTTACCGCCGAGGTTGGAATGACCACCTTTGTACCTACAAGCAATAGATAAAAAGTGGCACGAGTGTGTCGCTGTATCTGTAAATGAAATTTTATAAGCAAGTATGGATTTATTAGACAAACCTGTTTCACAACCTATGCGAAAACTGTTGGGGTATTTTATGCTGAAGAAGAAGACAGTTTGATTAGTGGTGCTATAAGTAAAGTTGTTGATTTTATTAATTTCCCTAATAAGAATGAGGTGGAATACCTTGTGTTTATATTTGATCAGATTTACAATTCAAATTAGCTGCATGTTTTTGCTTGTAAATGATTTATATGTACGATGGAAATAGTTTCCACTTTCTGTAGCATATTGCTTTTATTATTAATAAATCACAAGGTTTAAGTTTAGATGCAACATTTATTAATATTGGTAGCACAATGTTTAAGGAAGGAGTGCCATATGTTGTTTGTATTGCATTAAGACACTGTCTGGTTTGTATCTACTTGCATTTGAAGAGAGCAGAGTAAACGCTGACTCAAGCTGTGTTAAAGAATGAAACCAATTAAAAAGTCTGTATGATCCTAATTGAGGACGGTATTCAGCATTTCAGAAACATTCCATTGTTCCAAAGCAGACAGTTTCAAAACAGTGCACTGATGCTGTTGCAAGAAAGAAAATGAGAGAGAGGAAGAAAGTTGTCTACAAAACAAAACATTGAAAAGGAGGGAGATATTGTGTATTACCAATTGCCAACCCCATCTGGTATGAACTGGTATGCTAATGTTGAGGTAAACTGTGGTTCACATTACTTTGTGTTGTGGATGCAATTCAAGAGGAACAACAGAATGGATTGTGTTCTGCACAGTGTGTTTTGTTGGGCCGTCTGCTTAGTGAAACAATAGAATACAGTCTGCATACGTAATACAAGACACTGTAGATATATGTAGTGGATCTGCACAGTTTTCTGAAAACACTTGAGGATGCACAGGAGTTTTTAATGGTGATGTTTGCTGTTTTTGAAGAAGAGGAGATACCTGTTAATGAGTTATTTGGACTTGGCACCATGAATGTAAAGATTGCGCATACACCTCAACTACATACATTTAAGGTGTGGTTTGCAATGTGAATGGGTTGGGACTTACAGTATACAATCAGAAGTTGAGGTTTGGGTGTGTTCCTGGTATCATAGCGGATACGTGGATTCGACAAACCTGTAAATTAACTGCATATGTTGTGAAACACAGATAGGCTTGTAAATATTAATGTACGTATATAATTTCCCTGTTGTAAATATTAACATTTGTGTGGTCTGTAGATGATATTCATATTTTTTTAACATTTTGTTGAATCTGCAGATCCACTGTGATATCGTCCTAGGATCTAGTAAACCATAGGTTACTCCTATGGGCTCCCTTCTTAAATATGTAGTGGATCCACTGATCCATAAAATGACAAAATGTGTGAATAAAATGTATTTATAAAGTAGTGAAAATCTATATGACTATATTATGGGTGAAATTGTTGTACAATTTATATTAGAAGAAACAGTGAAATTGGCTAACAAGGCAAAGGTTATAGGGACCTTATAGTTAGGAAATAGCATTGAAAAACATAAAAACTTCACTGAAAAAAGCAAAAGTTACATAGATTTTATAGTTGAGAAATACAATTATAAAAACCTTAGAAATTCACAGAAAAAGCAAAGGTTACAAAGACGTTATGGTTAGGAAATAGAAATTCACCTAAAATACCAAAGGTGACAGGGATGTTATAGTTAGTCTCACATTTTTAACATAACAAACTATAGAAATTCACCTGTTACAGTTAGAGTTGTTTAAAGTAACTATAACTTGTGCCTTATACTAACTAGTTTTTTTCGTAAAAAATTGTACTGCAAATATTACATTGAAAATTATCAATGATATTATCAAAGATGTCCTGAGTGAGGTAATTTGTGGGGTAATTAGCAGTGCAAGGTGAGGAAGCAAGTTATAGTCCATGCGCGGTGTGGGGTTGGCTGCACACAGGGGGTTCAGTGCCCGGTCCTGCAGCCAACTCCCCTCTGCATTAAAAAAACTAATAGAAATTCACTGAAAAAAAACAAAGGTTACAGGGACGTTATGGCCAGGAATTAGCATTTGAAAGCCTTAGATATTACCTTAAAAAAACCAAAGGTTACATGGCCATTATAGTTAGGCTCAGAATTTACATGAACAAAACCATAGAAATTCAGCTGTTATAGTAAGAGTTATTTCAAGTAACTATAACTCATGCCCTAATGTAACTATGACTATGACTTGTGCCCTCACGATGAACAGCTAATTAGCCCACATATTACATCATTCATGACATATACTATGGCATCATCGATATCAGTGGTGGCTGGCTTATGTCTACGGTGGGGAGGGCAATAATAATAATAAATATATAAAAATATTTTTAAAAGTTGCTTACCTTCAGGCGCCTTCCGCACGGGGTCCTCCTGCTCCTGGAAGCTCCAAAAGGCAGGACCAGGAAGCACCACTAACCAATCCTGATGCTGCTTTCATGCTGATAACCAGCATGAAAGCAGCATAGAGTTTGGAGGAAGCGGCCTCTCTCATCGCTCACAAGGTGCATTCACTAACCCAGCTGTCTTAAGACAACTGGTTAGAGATGTTTAAAGTGTGCACATCAGGATGGCCGTCACAAGACGACCGGCCAAAGGGACATGCACACTTTAAACAAGTGCACATCTCCCTGCTGCTACTCAGTAGAGATTGCCCCGCCAGGTCCTGACACTCAGTTCAGGATGGGGTGCTGAAAAATAGAATGGAAATAAACAAAGTTAATGACCATTTAATTTTTTCGTTTTGGGGCATTTTTGTTAGCAGGGTGATGCTCCTCTTCTCACATGGAGGGGCCACCCCTGATCAATATTATCACTACAGCAATCACATTTTGGTGAGGAAACTATGCATGGCAGGGGCAGGTGCACAAGTTATAGTGCAAACAAAAGTGACACAACTAGATACACCCATGCTCACAGTTAATACAGTGTTAAAAAGTTCAACATAGTCTGTTATTCTGACAATTTCTCTCTTTTCTTGCAGAAGGAGTTAGTACAAATTGATTTCACACACTTAAGGGAATTATTCTTAAAAAAAAAAAAAAAGCTTTTAGGAATATCTATTGGAGTTCTGACGAATTATGCAGTGTGTCAGAGAAACACAGTGCCTAATACTCGTATAATGAATTCTTCTTCAAGGATACCTATGGTAAACGTGAGCCTGCCAGTTTATACAGCTGTCTTGAAAGTTATAAATTATTTTAGAGAGTCCGTGTGCTGCCCTACTCAAGCGCTGCATGTTTACTATCAATGCTAACCCCTCACTGATCACAATAAAAAAATATTTTTTAATTTTAAGCAGTAATAACAAATGATCAGTTCAAAATTGTGTGCTTACAGAGCTGATAGCAAAACTCAAGATTTAGTTTCACTTTTTTCCAAACAGCACTGTGAAAAGGCATGTTTGCACTGAGCAGTCGTGAAAATGTATTGAAAACAAGCTGACCCTACTCTCGGAAGGAAATCAACCGGCGGTGGCAAATATTTCAATTCACTGTACAACCAAAGAGATGCAATAAAAATTGATCCTTCCTCGAAACAGATGACATATTTCAGACAATGCAGAAGTGACCTTGCTGGTTCATCGTTTTTCTCCATTATCTGCATATGCCTGTGTCTTTCAGAGGAAAATACAACTTGAAGTTTTGGGACTAAGGGCCTCATTAGGACTTTGGCGGTCTTCATTGAAAACCACTGAAGCCGCTGCAACCAGCATACTCCCATATGCTGGCTGTCCTATTAGGAGTTTTCCGCTGGACCAGCGGGTGAAAAAAGCATTTCCACCCGCTTACCCAGTGGAAAACTCACCACAACATTGAGGCCAGCTCGTAATCAAGCCAGTGGCAATGTTGTGGTGTTTCGGGTGCGACAGCACCCGTCGCTCATTTCAGTGTCCGTAATTTGAGCTGTGAAATGCGCAACAGGGCTGTCCATGGGGACTCCTACACTGTCCATGCCAAGTGCATGGGCATTGTAGGGGCCCCCATTAGGCCATGCAAAGGTTGGCGGTGAGGGGACTCATAATCCTCAGGGCAGCACTGCTTGCATCGCTGCCCTGGCGGATTGCGACCGCCGAGTGCCAGCTGTCGGACTTTGGCACCTCTGCCAAAGTCATAATAGGGCAGTCAGACCGCCCTGTCTGCGGTGGTCTGACCGCCTGCATGGGTGTGGCGGTCAGGCAATTCTAGTTTGATTCAATCCTCTTTTTTGTAAAGGCAGAGGGTGGT
The DNA here is from genome assembly GCF_031143425.1 of Pleurodeles waltl. Classification (NCBI taxonomy): domain Eukaryota; kingdom Metazoa; phylum Chordata; class Amphibia; order Caudata; family Salamandridae; genus Pleurodeles; species Pleurodeles waltl. The sequence continues at coordinate 1,035,979,946 of NC_090437.1, forward strand.
ATTAGTTTGGCGAGTTCATTTTATTTTATTTTGTGGCTACAAACCTCATCATATAAGTTGTTGGATGAAAATATGAAAAAAATGTAACTGTACAACTACAGGAGCTCTAACACTGTTAGCAGAAGGACCATCAGATAGAAAATGTGTGCTCCTTGTTAGATATTTTCCCCCGAGCATGGCACACTATCAGATTTATCGGACTTTCATTGCACCTTCATTGCACCTTTTATGATTCCATTGCACCCAATACTTTTGAGGTGTTCCCAATTCCCTATCCATCCTCTCTCCAGCTTTAGACTTTCACAACACCATAGAAAGATATATAATAATGATGCTGCGCATGGCACAGTGAAAGAAAGAAATATTGTAATTGGTGAATAAGTAATATATCTTGTTCGGAGTAAAAAACGTTTTTTATTTAAATAGTTGTTATAGTAAACTGAGGGTAGACACCTGGGGGAATAGATAAAGTACAGCACTGAAATAAGTTTAAATGGCATGCTTAGCAAATAAGTGCATGCATTTAAAGTCATTATGTTGATCAAAAGATTACTTTTGATATTTAAGGTAGTTTTTTTTTGTCTTTCGTTGGGTATTAAGATACATTTTCAAAAAGCAGGAATTTATAAATTTTATTTGCAAAAGGAGCAAATAGGAGTTAGCACTCTTTGATATTTACACCTTGGGCAGATTTACTAACGTGTGGCGCAGCACAACTCAGCAAGACAACTAGCTGTGCTGTGTCAAATGGAGAGGGCAGGAATTCACCTTGTCTACTCAGATTGTGGCATTCCCGCTCTCTCTATCTGTGCCTGTGCACTAGTGGCTGCTAAGCCCCAACACAGGCACACTCACACCATGGTGCAAGGGCGTCTGCATGGCAGAAAGGATCGTTTTGCGCAGGAAGGTGCAGCTTCCTGCATAAAAACAATACATTCAGGTTTTCCCTCTTACTACTCTATTACTATGCGTGCTGCAGAATGCGTAGCATTTTCATGCATTACCAGGTTTACTGTTGTTAGTAACTCTGGGAATGTGCCAAAAACCATGGGTAGAGCATGGGTGTTCCCACACATCCACCTATGGATCACTTTTTCCGGGCAGAGTAAAACAAGGCACTGCCTTGAGTTAGTCCAGATTTACTTAAGAATTTGTGTTGCCCCCGAGTCACCTTGTGAGACAGAAAGGCAATGCAAGCCTACACTAAATCGGAGCCTTTGTTTTCACAATTCCTGGGCACAGTTTTGCTTTTTCATCATTAAAGAAAAATCAATTTCCTTATAGGAGATGGTCATTTTTTTCAGGGGATGCATTTTTCAATCTGGGCTTAGAAAGACACAGAGCAAATTAGCTCCAGTTGGTGGCATAATTTAAGGGTACAACAACAGCATCACTATGTGCAGATGCACTTGATATTCCCACCTACCACACTGCACCTTACCCTAGTGACACTGATCCACCACATTAAATTGCATCCAAGGTACACAAACCCATATCATTGCATCCCTTATAAATGTTATTATATACTTGGGCACTACCAAACCACACTGCACAATTGGACCATTAACCTTGAAAACTGTACAACATAGGACACTCGAGTATTATACTACACAAGTCCATAGGAGCCCACACCACAGTACAACATCGGAGACTAATAAACCACACTGCACTGAATCCTGGGAGTATTAACTGATCGCTCTACACTTTTCCTCAGGATACTTGTGACTTTATCCAGAAGAAGCAGTTCTTACTAGGGGCATAAATGCACAACACTGCAACATATTGGTCTTTAAAAGTAACATGACACTGAGACTTATAGATACTAATCTGGCACACAGATGTTCAGACACACAAAATCAGAAAACTTCCTTTTCCTCCAAATGGCAATGAGAGTGTGTGAGAAATTGGGTTATCAGTTGGGAGGGGTGAGAGCCTCAATCAAAAAATAAACACAATATTTGTCATGCGGATCAACAAACGTCACTTAATAAATCTCTGCTTAAACCGCTGGTAGCCTGCCACAAAAGCAGTATGGATGAACTTAGAGGCAATGTGTAAAATATTTATGCAGCACTCAAACAGTGATAAAGTAAAAACACAACAGGAGAAAAATCCCAAACCCAATTAAAAAAACAGGGTATATTTTAATAAATACAATTGCATGAAAAATCAGTGAGTAGAACTAGAGTTATGAATTTTTTAATTTTCAGATATGAATAACAAAGAATCACAAAGTATCAATCTCAGTTATCTTGTTGCACTGGACAGGGTCAAAGTCAAAAGTTCAGGCCAATTGTGATGGAGTTCATGTCAGATACATGGACTAGGTTAATTCTGTTGAAGAGTTTAGCCTCTCTGAGGGAAGTTCACATGAGGAGCTGCCCCTGGATCTTTGTATTTGCAGGGGCTACAAGCAGATAGTTGTTTGCACAAGGAGCAGGTTGTCTGTGGAGCTACGTGTTGGCGTGAGACGTGGGGGGTCACTGTTTCACACCAAGGGCAGGCTGCATTCCTATTTTCACATAGGCAAAAGATGCAGCCTCCGTTGCTGGTCTGAGGAGCCTGCCCTTGGTTGCAAAGAGTTCAAAATTTCAAGAGTTTCACCTGGAGTTCAGTATTTTCAGCAGGAGGAGTACACTTTGATGCCAGCCAAAGGTCCAGGATCTGAGGGGCACCACTTGGGGAACAGGACTCACTCTAGAAGAAGTCAGCAGCTGGGCGCAGGCAGGGCTAGATGGTGCTGATCAGCTGGGTAGTTGCAGGAGGCCTCTAGAAGCTTTCTGGTTCCCTCCAGCTCAAACCTGAAGTCAGCAAATTGACACTTGGAGTCACTTCTTAGGATCCTGTGTTCAAGGAAAGCAGGTTCAGTCTTTCTTCTTCAGACAGCAGCACAGTCCTTCTTCTGAATCATCTACAAAGTCTGAGGGGGTCATTCTGACCCCGGCTGGTGGCGGAAGCCGCCGGCCTGGCTGGGACCACCATAATACCGCTGCGCGGTCAAAAGACCGCCGCGGGTATTCTGGGTTTCCCGCTGGGCTGGCGGGCGACCTCCAGAAGGCCGCCCGCCAGCCCAGCGGGAAACACCCTTCCATGAGGATGCCGGCTCCGAATGGAGCCGGCGGAGTGGAAGGGGTGCGACGGGTGCAGTTGCACCCATCGCGATTTTCAGTGTCTGCATGGCAGACACTGAAAATCTTTGTGGGGCCCTGTTACGGGGGCCCCTGCAGTGCCCATCCCATTGGCATGGGCACTGCAGGGGCCCCCAGGGGCCCCACGACACCCCATACCGCCATCCTGTTCCTGGCGGCCAAAACCGCCAGGAACAGGATGGCGGTATGGGGGTCGGAATCCCCATGGTGGCGCAGCAAGCTGCGCCGCCATGGAGGATTCCCCAGGGCAGCGGGAAACCGGCGGTACACTGCCGGTTTTCCGTTTCTGACCGCGGCGGTACAGAATGCCCATGGGAGCACCGCCAGCCTGTTGGCGGTGCTCCCGCGGTCGTTGGCCCTGGCGGATTTTACCGCCAGGTTCAGAATGACCCCCTAAGTGTTTTCTAATGAGAGGTTCGGAGGGTGCCATTCTTATAACCAATATTGACCTATGGGTGAAGGCTGTCCACCTTGTCTAACCATCCCAGTTCTCTAATCTGTTTGGGACACAAAAGCAGGCATGTCTAGATGTGACCTGCATTTGTCAGTGGAAGGGAAGGCAGTCTAAGATGTCAGGAGGGGTGTGGGTACAGCATTCAGCCTACCCTTTGAAGCTCAGCGAGGGCTGGGTACAACCTCCAAGGCCATCCTGCTCAGGAGAGCAACGTCCTACCCCACAGTCAAGGACCTTTTGTCCCCATGTCTGGAAGGAGTGTACAACACACCACAAGAGAGCCATTTACCATGACCTTGGACACTAGAAGAAAGGCACATTTGGTTTAGGGAGAAAAATGTACACTTTCTGGCAGTGTTATTTTCAGAATACTAACATAAAATCTTAATTTACCATAATAGAGGACTTGAAATTAGAATTCAATAGAGTGGGAGAGGTATTTCTCTATCTGTTCCCAAACTGAATTATCACTTATTAAGTGTAATAATTTAACTCAGTGTTAATCTACATAGGGTAGTTGTCATTGCCAGGGCATGTAAAGCTTAAAGACATATGTCTTAATTTCTAAATACCATACATCCTTCACTATGAGCCTTTAGGGCCTACATTAGGGGGTGCGTTATAAGCATTAGAAAGGAAGGTGAAGGCCTGGCAAAAGTTGTATTTTGTAAGGTTGAAATGGTAGATTAAAATTGCACTACAGGCTGCAGTGGTAGACTCAGGCATGTTTAAATTTAGCGGGTGGCACAATGAGTGCTGCATTCCACTAGTAGCATTTAACTTACAGGCACTGGGTATACATACTAGGGGCTTATAAGTAAATTAAATGAACAAATCAAGTGCTTACCAATTTTACCATGTTTTCAAAGGCTGGCACAAGCACTTTACTACTGATTAGCAGAAGTGAGCAGAGTCCCGAAAGCCAACAAAAAAAGGTTCAGCAAAGAAAGGCAAAATTTGGGGTGACACTGCAAAAAAGGCTCAGTCCAACAAAGTCTCATTTGGATTATGGCAAATGTGTACTCACACCTTCCCCTGTGTTTCCCTGCCTCATTTACGATGCAGGTGAATTAATTTTCCCTATGGCAGAGCTACTGCTGATTCTGAAATTGTTGAACTGCATGAGAATTTAGATTATTTGCTGAAAAGGATGGTAATTCTCTTGAAGTAACAATATCCATCTTCCTTACTAGGTCTAGTTATGTCTCAAACCTGAGCCCTGTAGCACAAAGCAGGCAGGTTTAACTTAGATGAAATATGCAAAACATTTATTATTACCAAAACAGTTAAAAAGTAGAACCCACAAGACAATAAAAATCTAACACCAATTTATAAAAATAGAGACATTTTTCAGTTAGCAAATAGTCACCCCAGCAACAGAAATTGGATATAGGGTACAAGAGAATATATTGTTTTAACTTTTAGATGTTTCTTGCACCAAAAAGCACAATGCGCCCACCAAGGGTATCTATTTACGTTATGTGTATTTGTAAAATGCACTTTCACCTACAAGGCTATCCTAGTGCTCAACAGGTGTGTGACTAGCATTGCCTATGGTAGGCTGGTTAATTTTAAAGCCAGGTATTAAGCTTCATGTTGAATTCAAGAATGGAGGAGGAGACTCTGATGGGGGGGAGGTTGTTCCATGCTTCAAGACAGATGTAAGAGAACGCCCATCCCATGATCTGGTTCTGTGTAGGTGTGGAATGTGTACAAATACGAGTCCTATAGAGCAGAGATGTCTGGGTGGTTTGTTGAAGGTGATGTGACTATTCACGTAAGTGGGGCCTGAGTTGTATAGTGCCTTGAATGTCTGTGTGAGGAGTTTGAAATGAAAGTGTTTGTGTATCGTATCGGGTGCCAGTGGAGTTCCATGAGGTGAGTAGTGATGTGAGTTCTGTGTAGAAGGTTGAGTACAAGTCTGGCTGGCAAGTTCTGGATGGTTTCTAGTCTTTTAATGAGATGCTTGGAGATCCCAGCGTAGTTGTTCCATAGTTCAACTTGCTGGTGATCAGGGTTGAGTTTTTCTACTGTATTATGGGAGCCTTCCTCAGCATATTCAGGGTCTAGAAGCAAGATGCAGTGACTGTGTTGACATGTACAGTCATGCCCAGTTTGTTGTTGATGATGATTCTGAGGTTCTTGGTGTGGGTTCTGTATGTGAGTCTAAGAAATGCCAGCCACTGGTTGGAATCTCATGGTGAGGATTTATTGTTGAAGATCACTTCTTCTGTCTTGTCGATGTTGAGCTTGAGAGACTTGACTTTCATCCACCTAGTGACTTCAGTCATGAAGGAAGTGATCTTGTTTCTTGTGTTGGGGTTCTTTTCTGAGAGGGAGTGGTAGACATGGAGCTTCTGGTTGGCTACTGTATGCACCTAAGCCAGGCAGAACCCACCACTCTAGTCAGGGCGATTGAGTTACACACCCAAGATAACCCCTGCTCACCCCCTTGGTAGCTTGGCACAAGTAATCAGGCTTATCCCATGGGCAATGTGTAAAGTGATTGCACATCATTAACAACACATGTGACACAGTAAATACACCACAGTGGAAACACAACTACCAGTTATATTTAAAAAAACTGTATTGCATAAAACATCATTAGACCAAAAATGAGATGTATCAGTAATGCTCTGCTACACGAGCAATTGTCAAAACATTACACAGGTTACTAGTACTCTGCGACAATAAGGTTAACATATAGGTTACTGGTATTCTGCAACACAAGAATAAGTCAGGTTGTCATCATCACCAAGAATGCACCTGTCAGAATAAACATGGTAAGACATCATCATGAATGCAGATAAAATTAAACATTCCCAGGAGAGCCAATAAAAGGAAACATCTCCCTAGGGTATATGTCACAGAACATTATTCTCCCCAACACAAGTCATCATGATTACCAACAATGCACATAGCATGAGAACATTTCCTTAGGGCCTATGTCATAAAGGCGAACATTACCCTCTGATTGCATACAAGGTAGGTCCTGGAAATAGGTGCGTCACCCCAACATGGTAAGCGCAACATATCACACAAGACACCAGGAAAATGAGAGCATGGACCATGGCAGGGAAATGCAGGACATTGGATAGTCAGTAAAACAAATCTACATGAAGTCTGACTGCATCTGTGCTTCTTTACATATGATGTAGTAAAGGGAGCAAACTCCTTCCACTCAGAAGCTTGTGTGTTCCTCTTTTAGAAATATGGTATTTTCTTTGTGAAAGAGAAGTGACCCCGTTCCTCTCACTGGAGCCTCAACAACCAAAAATACCCCTCCAGCTTGGGTGTCCCCGGTAAGGGTATGATTGGGAAACCCTCCTTGGGCTTCCTCGTATGAAGATTAAAGAGGGGGGCGCTGTCTGCAAGGATGCGGAGCAGTGGCTCTGGGAGAGGCAGATTTTGCCAACTCCTTCCCTTTACGGAGGGAAAACTATATGGCAGCATCCTGTGTCTGCGTGGCTGCTGCCTTTCACTCAGCACCGTCTTACACAGTTAGCATGTCTGGAGCCCTCCAGGGCCTCCCAGACTGCTACCTTCCTTCTTCTGAGGTGGCCCAGTCAGTAGGACCCTTCCAGCAACAGGCCAGCTTCTCTCTTCGTTTCGGCCTGGGCTGCAGCAGTGAATCCTCTGATGTGGAGGCCTGCTTGTACCCTGGGGGCACCGACTAGGGCACGCTGATCTGTGGTACTCTCTCCTCCTTCCCAGTCCCTCCTCGCGGGGAGGAGATTTACATTGGGATCAAGATAGCTCACTATGCGCTATAGGGAAAACCAGTCATAGCACTCAGCATGTGCCATAGGGAAAACCGGTCAGAGCACTCCCGACACACTATAGGGAAAACTGGTCATAGTGCTCACCACACGCTCCAGAAAAACTGTTTTTAGCACTCACCTTGTGCTAACAGTGGGTCTTGCAGTAAAGGGCTCTATCGCTCCCTTTGTGCTCAAAAGTAGCAACAGGGGGACATTGGCACACCACCCACCCCCGGGGACAGCTGAACAACACCAGGCAGAGGGCCTGCCACAGGCCAGCACACCAGGGTCCTTACAGGAAAGTACCATTACTCCTTGTGGCTCAGCAGGCCACAGGTCAGTCCAACAAATCAGTCCAATGGCAGTCCCATGTAACATAACAGTCCCCTCCAGTAGCATCTGCTTCCAGGTCTGCACAGTGTCTAAAAATGTGGAGGAAACCCCCTGTACTTATACTCATTTTAAACAGTCTTCACATAAGGGGGTGAGAGGATTTCAAACAGCACTAACCAGTTCTAGGAATGTCCCCTCTCTTCTCTCTTCTCCAGCCAGCACTGCCTCAAGTCATCAGCAGGGGATAAACAAGCCCTTCGTGTGAGGCAAGGACACAGCCTTTACAAATGCAGGTGTGCCCCATCTCTACCTCTCCTAGCCCAGGAAGACCACTCAATATGCAGTTGCACTCTTGTGAGACTTCCACCCTCCCTATGAACAGGTTGTCTTTAAAGTATGCACTAAGCCCACCTGTCACTCTGCCCCAGACGTGGGTTGGAGTCAAGCTGCAAAACACCAGAGTCTAAACTTCTAAAAGTTGCATTTCTAAACTGGTAATAAACATCCACGTACAACAGTAAGCAGCATTTCTCACAACCATACCAAACATGCCTACGCCACCCATTATAGATCACACAATACCACTTAGACATATGTTAGGGCATTTCCAATGCAATCCTATGAGAGGACCAGCCCTTATAGTAGTGAGAAACTACATGGGCTGTGTGTCACTACTAGCCTGGGATCTCATTAGCCTAATGAGGCTGCTGGATTTAGGCGGCAGCATCACCTGAATTATAGGGAACTGCGTCCAGTCACCCACACCATGTGACAGCTGTTGGCCTAATCTGTTTCTGGCCAGCTAACAGCGCCTCATCTCTGCCCAAGAGCAGGGATGATTTGTGGCAACCAGGCGCATGACATGATGACTTCCCAGGGAAATTGTGGTCTATCAGACCTCATCTTTTTCTCTCAGTTACATTAGTATCACACATGCAAAGACAAAGAGAGGCAGAAAATGGTTCAATAAGATTTATTGAAATAAGGGCATCTTAGATAGAATGGCATGACTTGCAGTAATTAGAATGATGAAACCTAATAGAAGCAAAATGGTGACAAGAAAAGTGAAACACAGGAAAAGTCCTACCATACTGTCACTATGTGTAATGTATGAGGCTCCTACCTAAGCTATGTTAGAGCACAGAATCATAAGCCCTAAGCCGCCCTTCACAATTCCCTACTGGGAAGAGCTCATCCCCCATACCTGAGCAAGGAAGCCTGTTGTCTACAGAGACACCATTTCTATGTAGGCCAGGGAAGTGGTAGTCTCAGCAAGCAGCTGTAGCAAAGTCAATCAGCATGCGGTTGTGGTCATCTGACTGGAATCTCCCTCTAACATGCATGGGACAGAGAAGTATTTTTATAAAAAATCAACTGATGTTGTGCCAATATAAGGATATGTGTTTTTCTGTGAACACCAGAGACACAGTGTACCACTTGTGCCAGCAACCCTATCTCGCTGCAGCCTTGCGGAAAGCAGAAAGTGAAAAGAATGTCTTGTTAAAAGATGCAATGCTTTCCTAGGCAAAAGAACAACTAGATAAAGATAATAAAACAACACCACAAATGTGGCTTATGCCTAAATAATAAAAATGAAGCAGAATAAAATGTAACTGGGCTAAAGGGCACAAGAAGCAGGCCTAGTTGTTAAAATAAGGTGCCCAGAGGCATCACTAAAATGGTAATACAGCACTATCCCCTTGCCAGTTCAGAAGTGATTAAGAAGCCTAATGTTAAAATATGTAAAAGCAATTAAAATGCTATCCTTTAAAACATATATACATAAATGTCAATAATGACAAGCTAAAACACACATGAGGATGTGAAATATTGGAAGGGGTCAATTTAAAACATCAGCAATAGCACCAATAAAAAACAAATTCAAAGGTCAACATCTTTTTTTAAATCTCCATTTACAGCCGGGGCAATTGAGGAAAGGAAATGCTCCACTTTGGTAGGTGGTAATGTGGCCAAATCGTTGCCAAGGAAAACCAAAGAACACTCATGTTCCAAAGTCTGAGTTCCAGTTAAGACAGCAGCATTCTGTGTTGTGCCAATGCTGAATCAAGAGCTGCATGATCCACAAAGGGCAGCTCATAGATGGCTTGCCGTAGCAAACACTCCCTCAAATCACATGTCGGGTAAGGAGTCCTCAGCGAGAACATCAACAGATCAACGTCCAATGAAAGTAAGCACTGTATAGAAGGACAAACTTTCAGTGCACATTCAAAAAGGCACCAGAGGCACACCATCCAAAACTAGTCTATAAGACAGCAGACCAGACGCACTCCAGTTCTTCCAGGAGTGGTGTGCCGAAATACTGCATCATGCGTTCACCACACAGTTGTGCTTGTGGAAGCCCTTTCAGTCCTCTTTGTTGTGAAGGGACAGCCACTGTGAATACAAAATGGCAGCAACAAGATGCCACCTATTATAGACAAAATAATCCCAGAAAATACTCAAAAATATTGAGTGTATGGCTCAAGCTATTAAGCCAGATTTAGAGGATAAGGTTTGGATGAAACCAGAACCAACAGCTCTAAAGAAATATACAATCCCAGTAGTACTGGATGGGTTAAATATTCGTCCCATAAGTTGATCAAAGTGTCTTGGAAAGTTTGTATTTAAAAAGGACTGTATTTCTGCAGGTGACCTCACCACTTGGAGCGCATAGGTCTTGGGTGCGGATGTCGGTGCCACATGTTTTTGAAACAATAAAGCCTTTAGTCTGCTCAACTTGTCAAAATTCACATTTAAAGTAGCAATGAGGCCAAATATCAGCTACTTTTGTCTGTTGTGTAGGAGGAAAATGAATATTCCCACAACAGGTGACAATTTGGGAGACCAAAACAACGTAAGCTATTCTGACTCACATCCCACAACAGCTCTCACTGTTAAGAAGCACATAGCTTCCATTAGAGAGCACCTGGAACGCAGGTCTAATCAAGGGGACTGAAAATCCCTTCAGATAGCAAACTAAATTTACAGCAGAAGCGTTACACGCCCCGTGCAAGGACAGCTGCTTAGAAACCATTGAATGACTCAGAGAAGTTTCTCATTCACTGCCGCTAAGAAAGACCTCTTTCATGCTATTGAAACATTTGTGCGAAAAGGGAAGCTCCCACACCTCATGGATGTAACTAGCTCCTATCCTTTCATATCTGCCTACTGGAATGTGTTTCAAGCAGGACGTGAATTGCAGTACTGAAATAGGCAGATTAATAACCCCATATATTAATCATTCACCAGATGGTATTTCAGCCACAGTAAAAGGCAACTTTTCCAACTTATCAATCTTTTGCATTCCATAAGTCGCTTCTTTCTTAGCCATTATGTTTTGCTGTCATGTGAAATTAAAAGCAGAAAATGTATCCCTCATGTTGACATATTCCCAGGGAATGCAACATGATTTCAGTGCTTGTACTGTCCAACCAAGCTGCATAGTGGATCTTAGCTGACTCTGTCCATGTTGTAAGAATGATATGCCACTTTGCACAATGTCTTTTGCAGAAGAAAAAATGTTGTTTAAATTCTATATGCAGTGAGACAAGGTGTTAATCCTATTATCGACAATGGCTAATGCTTTCTGTAAGTTTTCCTGATCTATTTGCCTTAACCGGGCAATAGCTTCTTGTTGGGAAAGATTCCAAATTTCATTTTAGACTGTATATAAGAAGCACTTTTTACATTGTCTTCTGGGGCCTAACAGGAAATCCTGCAAATCTGTGTCATTAGAAAGGAGACTGTGGTGAGGAGCTTGTTAACCATTGGTGGCATAATTTCCATACACTGTACGTTGTTACTATACCCGAATGTTTGATGACACATGGAGAGGGCCTGGCCTATTTGTTCTAACCCCCCCAGTTGAGTTTACAAGACACACATGACAACCATTTGTGTCTGCTGACCACCTGCCAGGGTGTGAAAGTGATGTGTTAAATGTTCAATTTTGGACCCATTCATCGAGCTGATCTTCAGTTTCATTAATGTACTTTTGCCATTTGTAAAATTTAGCAGGAGCAGGGATACTGGGTGCATTCGAGTCTTTTTGCCAAGCGTAAACAACTTGTCTATTGTACAGTTTCATTTAAAAAATTCATTTGAACAGGTATCAGGCCTACTCTAAAAAAGCTTCCTTCCCCTTTATTGGCCAATTTTTGGTTTCCCATACACTTTTCACATGAATCGACTTCAGCCAATAGTCATAGCCTTCTATAGCCAATCGCAAAACAAGGGAATTCGAATAAATCATTTTGGTATCAGTTAATAAGATATGTTACATTTCCATCACTGGCACTTTAAAATATGCGACTCAGCATTTTTAACACTGTGCCCAGAAAAATATGCAAACTTTTCAGAATATGTTTTCAAACTCCCCATTGGCGGAGTTGGACAATGTTCCCATTATGTGTAATTAAAAATAGTCTTTGGGGTACTCGCTCTGTGAATGTTATGATGTCCATAATAATTATAACAGAACATGTCTCCATAATTTTCTTTTGATTGATAAATATTTTCACTTTCAAACACAGTAACATATTCTAATTCAGAGAGCATAGACACATCTCAATCATCAGAAACAACTCCAGATGTTATCACTTCATTCATGGAAAGTTTAAATACATATGGAATTTGAATAACCTCCGTCGGACCATATATATCGAGGGCACTTTATCCCAAACACTCCCATCAGGAATTGGTATAGATGAAATGTTCACTAGGGTCAAGTCTCTGAAGACCTTACTGGAGAAAAAAGGTGGTTTTAGGACCTCATCCACCAGTTCTCCTGTAGAGCGTTCAGGAAGGTAATACAAAGATGATGGCAAACCCAATCCAAAGAAGGAAAGCAAGTACAGTCAATAATGAAATAATTATTTTTTAACCAATTTATGAGCTTATGTGCTCTTGATTGTCTTGTTATAGAGGAGTCAGATGAGTCGGTAAAAGTGTCATTGATGTGGTCAAAATATCCAATCCAGTTTGGCTAAAACTGGAGCCGTGTTTAGGAGAGGAGAACTGGCAGAAGTCTCTCTTGGTGGTCCATAGTATATTATTCCATCCATTTGTGTTGAATTCAAGTAGATACGCTCAATATTTTTGACAGTGCTTGTCACAGAGGAAGTTATTGGTATTAATGAAGGCTGGGAGAGATGTCAGCGTTGCTGCTTAAAACCTGTAGAGGAACATCCTAGTCAGTAGCAAAAGGGATTCCAGTACTACCCAGGAGTCCTCCTAGTTTGCTGTGCAGGATCGGCCATATGGTGTAGCTTGACATTCTTGATGGAGACAAAGTGATTTTCTTTAGAACCAGGCAGCGGTGGTATAATGACAATTCTGGTACTGTGTACTCCCAGGACTGGAGCCGGTGCACGATAAGAAGGACCAAATTCCTTTTTCACAGCAATATTTTTACGCACTAGACCCCCAATTTTTGGAATCCAGCTGGTTGGTATTATTGGTGCATCCCCTATTCCCAAGCACTGGCAGATGCGTTGTCTATATGGAACTGTTGTAGTTCCTGCAAGACAGTGACACGTTCATTTAAGTCAAAAGGTGCCTCTGCCACCTCCGCACCAGGACCATTGAGTTCTGGAACATACATTTGTGTTCCGAACTGACATTCTGAGCATCCAGGGACATTCTGCGCAGATTATTAAGTGCATCTGGAATCCATACAGTTGATTAAGCCAGCTTCGTCCCATGCCTAATACACTAGGGGCCAGATGCACGAAAATCCAGCATTGCGACTCAAATTGCGACACAAATTGCGAGTCTGAGCGACTCGCAATTTGCGAGTCGCAATGCAGGATACAGGATGGTGTCCCTGACACCATCTGCGAGTCGCAAGGGGTTGCAAAGGCCCACCTCATTAATATTAATGAGGTGGGTCGCAATTTGCAACCCCCTTGCGACTCGCAGCACTCACAGGGATGGTGGCCTGCTGGAGACAGCAGACCACAATGTCTGTGACTGCTTTTAAATAAAGCAGTTTTTTTTTTCTGTAATGGAGCCCATTTTCCTTAAAGGAAAACGAGATGCATTACAAAATGAAAAAATATTTTCAATGCTACTCACAAAGGGGAAGGGGTCCTCTGGGGACCCCTTCCCTTATGCGAATGGGTTACCACTAGTGTGATACTGGTGGCAACTGCGATTGCTTTGCGACTGCGTTCGCGGTCACAAAGCAATCCTGCATCGTGCTGCGACTCGCAAATAGGAAGGGGAACACCTCTTCCTATTTGCAACTCGCAGTCCCATTTTGCGAGTCGGTAAGCAGGTTACTGACTTGCAAAATGGGAATAGGGCATTGTGATGTGGGTTTTGCGCGTTGCAAACAGTGAAAACCGCTGTTTGCGATGCGTAAAACCCTTGCTACATCTGGCCCTAGATGTTAAGGATTGCATTAAATCCCAGTTTCTTCCCTCCACAACACTATTCCCCCAGGATGATATGGAGACGAATAATACAGTAGGACCCATAATGAAGCCATGGTGTCCCTCAAAGCCCTTGAGACGAAAGCAGGGCCCTGGTCCAAGTGAAAAGTTGCAACTGCACATGTGCTGATAAAGACTTGCAAATCTTTGATAACAGTTCGAAAGTCAGCCGAGTGTTGTGGCCATACCCACAAAAATCTGGAACATGAGTGAACAGAGACTAAGATGTATTTGTATGAACCATCAAGTGTCTGGGGCCTACAGTGTTCCAGGTAAACGCATTATAAAGGTTTGTTGGAAATTAGAAGGGCTGTCTGCGGTGGTCATTTAATGGTGGACCTTTTTATTGACTCACAGATATCACAGCAAAGGACATACTGCTTGGTTTGTTTGTATAGACCTGGTCACCAGTAGCGTGATTGTAACAGTGAAATAGTAGCCGCCTTACCAGCATGGGCAGATGTAATTCCCTCATGCTCTGCTTTCATCAACTCTGGTCTTTGATCTTGGTTGGGGATCACACAATCACCTACCTCTGGTATTGTTACTAGGGAAGAGATGAGGCTAGATATGAGGAAGGAATATTTAGCAGGCTATGCCCTTCAGCCGAAGCTTTCACAGCAAGCAGTGTTTCATCATCCAACCTCATCTGTGAATGAGTTATTGCAACAACAGAAGCTGTAGATGCTGACTTGGCAGCCTCATCAGCTAAGGTGTGATTACTTCCTGAAGGGATGAGTTTGCTAAGAGAAAGAGGAAAACACACAGAGATTTGTGGGGTACATATAGATCCATGCGGAATGTTGCTTTTAATTCTAAACAGTAAAATTTATGTTTTTCTATGTTATTGATTTACCTTTTACAACGGCAGTGGCACAACAAGTAATGGGATGCCTGTCCATCACTGGCAATAATTTAGTGAAGTGGGCCTTTAAGCACACCTAGGCCATGGTGCCGCTGCACCCTTGTACAACAGGCTGTTCCCATATAAGGCATTAAAATCAAGCATTAAAATCATTTATCAACCTCGGTTTACTCCACAGGTACACATACCTGGAGCTTAGAACATTAACACTTGAAAAAAAACTTGCACACACTATTTGAAACCAGCCAGCTACAGACACTACTTACTGTTATGTTTTCTTGCCTCAAAGGTTCTTAGTTTGATTCAATATTCATGGCCCCATTTCATGGTCAGAGATATGTAATGGTAGCCTGGTAGCCGTTGATAAAGACTGATGCCCTCCTCCCTTTCTGAGCAGAGGCCTGACGGATCTCAAGGACAATGAAATGTGTCAGTACTAGTCGCTCAATAGTGTGCCTGGTTATTGTTCAATTAAAGTAACCATTCACTGTGATTCTTTGGTAGCCCTGTTTTTTCCCTCAAACCTTTAGAATATGGGGGTCATTAGGAGTATGGTGGATGAAAATATCTGTCTGCCAAACTCCCGATGAGGAGATCGCCACAGCGCTGGTGGTCTACCCACTGGCCCCATTACAACTTTCCCACAGGGCTGACTGACAGAAACCAAGATTTCCACTGGTCAACCCAGTGGGAAAGGTGCAGCAGCATTGTTCCCAGCTCATAATTGAGCTAGCGGCTATAATGCTGGGCGTCAGGAACCCCTGCACTGCCCATGTCCCTGCATGGGCAGTGCAGGAGATCCCCTGCGGCCCACTGCACTTGTTCTCTGTTAGCCTTTTCAAGGTAGTGAATCCGCCATGAAAATACTAGCAGAGAACAAGGTTGTAATCAGCAGGGCGGTGCTGAGTTTCAGAGTCACCCTGGCTTATTACAACTAGGACCATCGTCATCCTGTTGGGATCTTGGATCCTGGCAGGAATGACAGTAGGTTGGCGGATCTCCCCGCCAACCTCATAATGTGGCTGTCAGACCAGCACAGCCACGGCAGTTGGACCGCCACCGTGAGTCTGGTGATCTCGTGACCACTAGACTCGTAATTGGACCCTATGTCTGGTTATGATACTCCATTCAATAAGGAAGGGTACATAGACCAGTTATTAATAGCATCAGCTTTTTTGCCAACTTTAGTACTATCAGTGACACAAATCTTCAGATGAAAATTGTCAAATTAGAAAAATCAAAACTAACCTCATTAGAACTGACTCACATGGGTACATTATGGGCCTCATTTTGAGTTTGGAGGAAGGGATGACCCGGAGATTGTCGTCTTACTGGTGACCTCCCCGCCAGACCTATTATGAGTTACTCACTGGGCTGATGGTTGGAACCAAGGTCTCTGCCCGTCAGCCCAGAGGGAAAGTGGCGGCAGCATGGTCATCGGCTCATAATCGAGCCGGAGGCAATGCTGCTGCCCGCAAGGCGCACCAGCACCCACGCAATGCTCACTTTCTGTTTACAATTCTAAAAGTCAGGGTCATTTCAAATAAACCTCACACAATGTCAATGCTTTTTGCTTTAGCAGGACTACCCAATGTATGAATAATAGGCAGGAAATTAAACACAAGATCATAGTTAAAATAGAGTAGAAGTATTGGCGATACTCCTGGTTAAACAACCGTGTTAGTAATAGGCTGGAAAAGTGATTCCTTCTTGTACTGATGAACGGATATGTGTACAAACAATGCAGTCACGAAACTCCTTAGTGTCAATGTATTCATACAATAGCCTGTATTATACATTAGAGGACAGATCTCCCTTAGAGCTGTCAGTGTGAAGCAGTCTTTCATTCTCATACAGGGGAATTTGTTTTGTATCAGTGTAATTGTGCTCTCAACCTTTTCTTTCACTGACATACTAAAACCAACTATAAATACAATGCTCACAACAACACACACTGTTGACAATCCTACATACACATGCTTACACTTACTCCTTTTATCTTGTTTGGGTTTTATGGCTTGCTTAGATTCGGACTTAAAATACATTGCATTCAAAAAATCAAAAATCAAACTGCAAAAGTGGCTCTCAATCAATTTACAGTGTTTTTTTCTTTTGTGAGCAAGGCAAACACCAAAAATCAAAAAAAAGAATTCAAGCTCCTCTGCACTTATTTACGAAGTTCTTGATCTTCTAGATTTTTTCTACTTTGAAGTGTTCAAAAGTCACTACTAAAAATTCATATGTCTATAATAATAAACCATCTGGTAATCACTGATTAGCACTTCCAGCAAATACTGTCTGTATTCATCAAACAGCAATTAGATGTCAAAGTTGAGTTCTAAAGCAATTTCAAGTTCACAAATGTTCAGCTAGATGCAAATTGTCAACACAAAAGGCATCGAATTTCTTCTCCCAATCATCAGCGGCTTAACCTTTTAGATGCGGGCGTCGGCCACTGGCCGACGCCCACACTCCCTCCCTGGTGCGGGTCACGACCAGTAGCCGACACCAGGGAGGATTTTTTTTTACCGTGGGAGATGCGGAAGAGCTTCCGCGTCTCCATCCCACCCCCCTCCCGCCCCCTTATGACGTCAGCGCGCCGCGAGGCGCGCTGATGTCACAGTTTTTCCCCACCGGAGAAGGAGAGAAGCAGGTAAGCGTTCTCTTTTTCTCCGGTGGGGAAAAAAAGGCCAAAACGGCCTCCCCAGATGCCAGGGAGGCATCGATGGAAAGGGGAGGCTCTCCCCTTTCCATCGATGCCTCCCTGGCACCGTTTCCTGGCCATGGATCGTAGCGCGGCTGCGATCCATGGCCAGGAAGCGCCCCTAGGCACCAGGGATCTTCTTTGGGGGGGTCGGCCCCCTTGTAAAAGGGCCAGCCCCCCCCCGGGCAATATTTATTTATTTACACGGTTTTGGGGGGCGATCGCGCCCCCCACAATATAAAAAAAAGGTTTAAAAAAAACAAAAAAACAAAACAAAATGGCGGGGTCGGCCCTTGGAACACGGGCCGACCCCAGGGGGAAAAAAAAACATGTAGTTTTGCCTGGGGGGGCCGATCGCCCCCCCAGGGTAAAAAAAATAATAATAATAAATTGTTGGTGGTCAGCCCTTGGGGTGACCATCAATGGGGCCATTTTTTTTTTATACATGTGTGCTTTGCCAAGGGCAAGCACACATGTATAAAAAAAAAAAGGTTTGTGACATGAGTGTCTTGTTTTCTCTCTCTCTCTCTCATATATATGTGTATATATGTATACACATATATATATATATATATATATATATATATATATATATATATATATATATATAATTATTTTTTTCAGGACAAGCATTGCAGCGCTCATGTGCTGCTTTTCTGACTTGTTGGTGTGTATCTGGGCTTCTAACAATGCCCACCTCACGCCCATCACTACCACTCGTTCGTGGGCTTGCCCTTCAAAAATCCTTTGATTACATTGGAAAATGATTTACCTTTGTCCCTCCTTGGTGAGGTTTTGGAACCGCCTTGGCCATCGCCCCTGGTACATGGCTAATTGCACTTTTGCTGTTACGTTTAACTGCGAGCGAACTTCTTTTCCTTTTGTGTATCTATTCACATGATGCTCATGGTGGCCGTGGCGCTGTGAATCGGCTCTCTTATGTGAAAGAGTTTAACTTTCAATTATCAATTTATGTGGCAAGAAAAGTTGGGTTAGGAGTTTATAATGCTAATAGCTCTATCTCGAGCAGATGCGAGACCCATTGCATTGTAAATGCTTGTTATTCTTGTGTGTGTTGTTTTATAATGGTGAACAATTTCACTGCACTCCACGAGGACCGTGATCAAGACTCCTTGGTGAGTTGAAATTCGTTGGTGGTTATTGACTGCAATAAAATACACGTTCATTTGTACCTCGTGGAGTGCTGTGAAATTTTTCGGCATTAGATAATTTCTAGATTGGTCTTCTCTGTCACTGGGCACCGGCAGTGGAGTGTGCCGCCCAGCAACCCTTCAACCACTTTGTTTCTAAACATATATATATATATATATATATATATATATATATATATATATATATATATATTAATTATTTATATATATATATATATATATATATATATATATGCAACACAAATTGTTTAAAAAGATTGTTGCGAAGCGCACTCCACTGCCGGTGCTCAGTGATGGAGGAGAGCAATCTCGAAAATATTTTGTGAACAAGAATCTCACCGCACTCCACGAGGTTCAAATTGACATGTTTTATTGCAAGTATAAACAATGAAAGAAAAGAGGGACTCATTTACTGTGATCAAGACTCCTTGAGAGTCGAAACGCGTACGTGGCTGTTGCTTGCAATAAAAGATGCCAATTTGAACCTCGTGGAGTGGGGTGAGAATCTTGTTCACACAATATATATATATATATATATATATATATATATATATATATATATATATGCATGTCTTTTCTGTAGTGGCAGTTGCCATAAAGTAGCTGAGTGGATTAGTAAAGGCAAGCGTTACCTGCGCTTTAAAACAAATGTAATGCCAGGGGGACTAAGGAGATATGAGTGGCACTTTTGCTGGGTAGTACTGAGGGAATTAGAAGAGGAGGTAATGGGAGGCAGAGCACCAAAAATGACTGTTGCACAGGGTGTGTGGTAAGGTGAAGTAATACATTCTTTTTTTGTTTTTTTCAGTGTTTTCAGAGAATCTGCAGAATTGGAGAAGAAGCGAAGGTAAGGTGCCGACATTTCCTGTTGTACACAACAAACATACCCACAAGCAATTTTGTGACTATCTGCCTTCTACGTAGGCTAGTAATTTAGAGGGACAGTTTAGCCAGTTGCAGAGATGGCATCTC
The DNA here is from genome assembly GCF_031143425.1 of Pleurodeles waltl. Taxonomy (NCBI): domain Eukaryota; kingdom Metazoa; phylum Chordata; class Amphibia; order Caudata; family Salamandridae; genus Pleurodeles; species Pleurodeles waltl. The sequence goes on from NC_090437.1 coordinate 1,035,999,790, forward strand.
GTTGGTTGACTGCTGATCAAGCCCTAGCTCGGGTTATGGAGGACAGTTCTGATGTAGGCTCAGAGACTGAGACAGCAGACACTGAGACAGCATCTGAGGGAGAGGACAATTGGGCAGATTCTGGGAGTGATTTTTCAGTCGGCGGAGTCCCATCTGACGACACCTCTTCCAGTGAGTCTGAAGGAGACAATGACGACATCCGTGCTGTCCCTTCGCAAGCACATTCTGGGCAGCGGGACCACATTGGGTTAGCCGAACCCAGAGAGCACGTGCTTGCTGCCGCAAGCACAGAGAGAGTGCTCTCTTGGCAGCCCCCCTGTTTGGTTCAGCCCCAAATTCCACCTTTTACTGGTGACGCTGGATGTAAAGTCGATACAGCTAACTTTTTGCCAGTCGACTACATCTATCTGTTTTTGGATGTTGACTTTCTTCAGAAAGATGTGCAGCAAACAAATTTGCGTGCAGACCAATTTCTGAGGGAGCGCGGAGGCACTCTAGGGCCCCGTTCTAGGGCACGCCAGTGGACTCCCACTTCGCTGGCGGAGTTGAAGATATTTTTGGGCCTTACGCTCAAAATGGGGTTAGTGCAGAAACCCACCTTGCAGTCCTACTGGACGACTCGCACGGTTTGGGTAACTCCCATCTTTGCACCATACATGAGCAGAGATTGTTTTTTGCTACTGCAGCGCATGCTGCATTTCAATGACAATTCTGCTGCATTGCCCCGGGACCATCCAGATCATGACAGGTTGTTCAAAATTCGGCCTGTCGTGGAACATTTGTCTGCCAGGTTTCCAGAGATCTATACTCCTGGAAAGAATATAGCAGTCGATGAGTCCTTGATCCTGTACAAAGGACGGCTGCTTTTCAGACAGTACATTTCGAGCAAAAGAGCTCGCTATGGCATAAAGCTGTACATGCTGTGTGGGAGCTCTACTGGCTATGTGTACAGCCTGAGAGTGTATACAGGGAAGGATTCTACCCTAAACCCTGTAGGTTGCCCTCCCGTGTTAGGGGTCACAGGTAAGATTGTATGGGAACTTGTCCAGCCACTTCTTCACAAAGGTTATAACCTTTATGTGGACAATTTCTATACAGGAGTAGAGCTGTTCAGTGAGCTCTACAAAGCTGGCACTGTGGCCTGCGGTACAGTTCGTTGTAACAGCAAAGGATTCCCGCGGGAGCTTGTTTGCAAGAAGCTCCAGAAATCACAGAGTACTGCATTGCGTTCTAACGAACTGCTCGCAGTCAAGTTCCTAGATAGGCGTGATGTATACGTGCTCACTACAATTCATGATGAGAGCACTTCTCCCATCACGGTTTGGGGTCAGATGGCCGAAGTCCACAAGCCCATCTGTATACTCGATTACAATAAGTACATGGGTGGAGTGGACAAGAACGACCAGGTTCTTCAACCATACAATGCGTGTCGTAAAACTCGCACTTGGTACAAGAAACTGTTTACCCACCTGATTCAGATGGCAACATATAATGCATATGTTGTTTACCGTCAGACAACAACTGGAAGACTCATGACTTTCCTTGACTTCCAGTTGTCTGTAATTAAAAGCCTCACTGCTGTTGCAGAAGAAGCAGCAGCCTCTACCTCATATGTTCTGGAGGATGTGGCAAGGCTGCAGGAGCAACACTTTGCTGATCGCATACCTAAAACACCCAAAAAGGATCGTCCATGTCGTCGCTGTGAAGTGTGCTCAAAGCATGGAAAGCGGCAGGAGAGTCGGTATTACTGTCCCCAGTGTCCATCACAACCAGGCCTCTGTATCCCTACTTGCTTTACGTTGTATCATACTAAAGCAAAGTTCTGGGAAATCGACTGAGGTTGAGCTGCTGTTGGGTAATCCTTTCAGTGGCAGTGCATGGATACCGAACGTCCATGGGCCACTGCTTCGTTAGGCAAGGAGCCACAGAATTTTACTTCATCATGGACTTCCTTTTGGCGTGGTCGGTGTTCTGTTCAATTAACATGCATTTTCTTCCCCCTACTGCATATACTAGTGGACAGAACATATGCCACATTGCCACGGAGTACACTTTCTTCACCTGCATGTCTACCTTACTTTCAACAGTAGATATGCTCTCTCAGTTCGAGGAATCACTTTGTACGGCATACTTGGAAACCCCCAACTTGCTTCCACAAACTAGTATAGGTACACTTGGCTATTATACAGGATAAGACAGGATTCTGATGAGAACAGAGACATGGATGGGTAAGGAAAGCTTATGATGGGAGTGCCTTCACAGGGTTATTGCACAGGTAGAAGGCAGTGAGTAAAGGTAGTACAGATGTACATCATCTACACCTATGGATTCAAACCCATTGGTGCCATCCCAGCACTGAAGGAGAATGACTTGTATAGGTCAGTGTTTGACCTGCTTTTCATTTTTATCCTCCATCAGAACTTAGTAGATGTTCAGTTTGCAGTATAAGTGCATTATAGTCACATCACTGCACATAATGTTGGATGGGACATATGATACGTTCTCATGGACTCCCCTATGTACCAAACACTACCCTTTTCCATAGCCTATGACCTTCTCTTTAGGGAACATCATGAGAAATCCCCAGCATGTCTCCCTTAGTTTCAAAGGTAGATATGCTCACTCAGTTCGAGGAATCGCTTTGTACGGCATACTCGGACACCCCCAACTTGCATCCACAAACTGGAAGGAGTTGGATTTAGCACAGAGAGTGCGTTAAAGGCGCATGAAAAACATGTCTTCCTGAGCCTCAGGTGGCTGTCACAGGAGTCATTAGTAAAGGTTTGTTACACATGCATTTGGTAATGTTAAGGAAGAAGGAGGCAGTTAGACTATGACCTTCTCTTTAGGTAACAGCATGAGAAATCCCCAGCATGTCTCCCTTAGTTTCAAAGGTAGATATGCTCACTCAGTTCGAGGAATCGCTTTGTACGGCATACTCGGACACCCCCAACTTGCATCCACAAACTGGAAGGAGTTGGATTTAGCACAGAGAGTGCGTTAAAGGCGCATGAAAAACATGTCTTCCTGAGCCTTAGGTGGCTGTCACAGGAGTCATTAGTAAAGATTCGTTATGCATGCATTTGGTAATGTTAAGGAAGAAGGAGGCAGTTACTTGACAGGTGGTAAAATGTAGTCAAACTTATTCCGTTCTGTGGCGTGTGAATGTGATGGGCCCTTGTCTAGCAGCGGTAAGTTAATGTGAGTGCAGTGATTGGTTGGATTGGGCCTGTGGCTGGCGATATGAAAGGGTTGTTTGTTGTGTGTGAATGGCGTGTGAATGGACCATAATGAGGTTGGTGCCTGGACGGGGCTTTATGGCCCACCTTCAGAAGGCTTGGTTTCAATATTCAGATACTTTGATAAGTAATCATGCTTTGAAACCATAATTTCTGGAGGTGCTAAAACCAACCAGTGTGAGTGGTGGGTTAACTTTAACAAACTAGTACCAGGGGAGTCCAAGGGTGCAGGACTTGCATGGATTTCACCAGTTTTCCTTCACCCAGAATCCCCTTGAAATTACATTATGTGCTTAAAAAACACATTTTCCTTGCATTCCAATGAGCAGAAGTCCAGGGATCTGCAGGGATCCTCAAAATTCCTACCACCCAGTGTTTCCCCACTTGTCCTGATAAAAACACAACCCCGCTTGTGTGCCTGCGCCTAGTGCCTGCTTCAGGAATGAATCACTCCAGGGTTAACAGTAGACCTCAAGCAAGGACTACCATTGACCCTTGTGTGATCCATTCCTGTCGCGGGCGCTAGGCCTACCCACACAAGTGAGGTATCATTTTTATCAGTAGACTTGGGGGGACGCTGGGTGGAAGGAAATTTGTGGCTCCTCTCAGATTCCAGAACTTTCTGTCACCGAAATGTGAGGAAAACTTGTTTTTTTAGCCACTTTTTGAGGTTTGCAAAGGATTCTGGGTAACAGAACCTGGTCCGAGCCCCGCAAGTCACCCCATCTTGGATTCCCCTAGGTCTCTAGTTTTCAGAAATGCACAGGTTTGGTAGGTTTCCCTAGGTGCCGGCTGAGCTAGAGGCCAAAATCTACAGGTAGGCACTTCGCAAAAAACACCTCTGTTTTCTTCCAAAAATTTGGATGTGTCCAAGTTGCGCTTTGGGGCGTTTCCTGTCACGGGCGCTAGGCCTACCCACACAAGTGAGGTATCATTTTTATCGGGAGACCTGCGGGAACGCTGGGTGGAAAGAAATTTGTGGCTCCTCTCAGATTCCAGAACTTTCTGCCACAGAAATGTGAGGAACATGTGTTTTTTTTGCCAAATGTTGAGGTTTGCAAAGGATTCTGGGTAACAGAACCTGGTCCGAGCCCCGCAAGTCACCCCTCCTTGGATTCCCCTAGGTCTCTAGTTTTCAGAAATGCACAGGTTTGGTAGGTTTCCCTAGGTGCCGGCTGAGCTAGAGGCCAAAATCTACAGGTAGGCACTTCGCAAAAAACACCTCTGTTTTCTTCCAAAAATTTGGATGTGTCCACGTTGCGCTTTGGGGCGTTTCCTGTCGCGGGCGCTAGGCCTACCCACACAAGTGAGGTATCATTTTTATCGGGAGACTTGGGGGAACGCTGGGTGGAAGGAAATTTGTGGCTCCTCTCAGATTCCAGAACTTTCTGCCACAGAAATGTGAGGAACATGTGTTTTTTTAGCCAAATTTTGAGGTTTGCAAAGGATTCTGGGTAACAGAACCTGGTCCGAGCCCCGCAAGTCACCCCATCTTGGATTCCCCTAGGTCTCTAGTTTTCAGAAATGCACAGGTTTGGTAGGTTTCCCTAGGTGCCGGCTGAGCTAGAGGCCAAAATCTACAGGTAGGCACTTCGCAAAAAACACCTCTGTTTTCTTCCAAAAATTTGGATGTGTCCACGTTGCGCTTTGGGGCGTTTCCTGTCGCGGGCGCTAGGCCTACCCACACAAGTGAGGTATCATTTTTATCGGGAGACTTGGGGGAACGCTGGGTGGAAGGAAATTTGTGGCTCCTCTCAGATTCCAGAACTTTCTGCCACAGAAATGTGAGGAACATGTGTTTTTTTTGCCAAATTTTGAGGTTTGCAAAGGATTCTGGGTAACAGAACAAGGTCCGAGCCCCGCAAGTCACCCCTCCTTGGATTCCCCTAGGTCTCTAGTTTTCAGAAATGCACAGGTTTGGTAGGTTTCCCTAGGTGCCGGCTGAGCTAGAGGCCAAAATCTACAGGTAGGCACTTCGCAAAAAACACCTCTGTTTTCTTCAAAAAATTTGGATGTGTCCACGTTGCGCTTTGGGGCGTTTCCTGTCGCGGGCGCTAGGCCTACCCACACAAGTGAGGTATCATTTTTATCGGGAGACTTGGGAACGCTGGGTGGAAGGAAATTTGTGGCTCCTCTCAGATTCCAGAACTTTCTGCCACAGAAATGTGAGGAACATGTGTTTTTTTAGCCAAATTTTGAGGTTTGCAAAGGATTCTGGGTAACAGAACCTGGTCCGAGCCCCGCAAGTCACCCCATCTTGGATTCCCCTAGGTCTCTAGTTTTCAGAAATGCACAGGTTTGGTAGGTTTCCCTAGGTGCCGGCTGAGCTAGAGGCCAAAATCTACAGGTAGGCACTTCGCAAAAAACACCTCTGTTTTCTTCCAAAAATTTGGATGTGTCCACGTTGCGCTTTGGGGCGTTTCCTGTCGCGGGCGCTAGGCCTACCCACACAAGTGAGATATCATTTTTATCGGGAGACTTGGGGGAACGCTGGGTGGAAGGAAATTTGTGGCTCCTCTCAGATTCCAGAACTTTCTGCCACAGAAATGTGAGGAACATGTGTTTTTTTAGCCAAATTTTGAGGTTTGCAAAGGATTCTGGGTAACAGAACAAGGTCCGAGCCCCGCAAGTCACCCCTCCTTGGATTCCCCTAGGTCTCTAGTTTTCAGAAATGCACAGGTTTGGTAGGTTTGCCTAGGTGCCGGCTGAGCTAGAGGCCAAGATCTACAGGTAGGCACTTCGTAAAAAACACCTTTGTTTTCTTTCAAAAATTTTGATGTGTCCACGGTGCGCTTTGGGGCGTTTCCTGTTGCGGGCGCTAGGCCTACCCACACAAGTGAGGTATCATTTTTATCGGGAGACTTGGGGGAACATAGATTAGCAAAACAAGTGTTATTGCCCCTTGTCTTTCTCTACATTTTTTCCTTCCAAATATAGGAGAGTGTGTAAAAAAGACATCTATTTGAGAAATGCCCTGTAATTCACATGCTAGTATGGTCACCCCAGAATTCAGAGATGTGCAAATAACCACTGCTCCTCAACACCTTATCTTGTGCCCTTTTTGGAAATACAAAGTTTTTCTTTATAGCAATTTTTTACTCTTTATATTTCAGCAAATTAATTGCTGTATACCCGGTATAGAATGAAAACGCACTGCAGGGTGCAGCTCATTTATTGGCTCTGGGTTCCTTGTGTTCTTGATGAACCTACAAGCCCTATTTATCCCCGCAACCAGAGGAGTCCAGCAGACGTAACGGTATATTGCTTTCGATAATCTGACATTGCAGGGAAAAGTTACAGAGTAAAACGTAGAGAAACATTTATGTTTTTTTCACCTCAATTTCAATATTTTTCTTTTTCAGTTGTTATTTTCTGTAGGAAACCCTTGTAGGATCTACACAAATGACCCCTTGCTGAATTCAGAATTTTCTTGTCTACTTTTCAGAAATGTTTAGGTTTCCGGGATCCAGCATTGGTTTCATGCCCATTTCTGTCACTGACTGGAAGGAGGCTGAAAGCATACAAAATTGCAAAAATGGGGTATGTCCCAGTAAAATGCCAAAATTGTGTTGGAAAATTGGGTTTTCTGATTCAAGTCTACCTGTTCCTGAAAGCTGGGAAGCTGCTGAGTTTAGAACCGCAAACTCTTTGTTGATGCCATTTTCAGGGGAAAAACCACAAGCCTTCTTCTGCAGCCACTTTTTCCATTTTTTTTGAAAAAAACGAAATTTTCCCTGTATTTTCACCAATTTCTTGGCCTCCTTCAGGGGAACCCACAAAGTCTGGGTACCTCTAGAATCCCTAGGATGTTGGAAAACAAGGACGCAAATTTGGCTTGGTTAGCTTATGTGGACAAAAAGTTATGAGGGCCTAAGCGCGAACTACCCCAAATAGCCAAAAAAGGGCTCAGCACTGGGGGGGGAACGGCCCAGCAGCTAAGGGGTTAATAAGTCCATCAGGAGCTGAATATTTTTGACTGGACACCTCCTTACTGCATGACCTTCAATATCACTGGCACTTTGCTCTGATTCTTCAGTCACTTCAGCAATAGCAAGAGGCACATTTATAACTGGCGCAGGACTTTGTGCGGGCCACTGGTCTTCAACCACAATTCTTCTTTCAGGCACAACTGGGACTTCAGTGTTTTCTGAGCTAGCAGGAGTCGAATAACTCTGACCCTAACCTCCTTCATCTTGGACTGCTTTTGACATGCTCAGACTTTTACCAGATTGTGCATGCTCTGCAACAGCCACTTCTCCAGTCCACACAGTTAAGCTATCCTGAACCCCTTCACTCACTGTATTGGACCCTAGTGGAACAGGCACTGAATCACCAAGAAGACTTTGAACTTTGCGTGTGTGGCTTGCATGAACCCAGTTTGGTAGACCAGCACACTTCACAGCAGTTGTAATCATCAAGACAACCTGAAATGGCCTTTTCTAGCGTGGCTCTAAGCATGACTTTCTGACATGCTTCTTCACCAGAACCCGGTTTCCATGACTCAGGTTGGGGTTCTGTTCTTGTGGTGGTTGAGCAGTTGCTTATTCAACCTGATGAGACAACGTCAGCTAGTCTGTTGCAATAATCCAGCACTCATCTGTAATGTTCACAAGTGCATTGTGGGCACAGCTGGCAATCTCATAGCAAGCCCCATAACAATTTTGTTACGAGACAATCCTGTCTTTCTGTTTCATGTGCTGTGCATGCTCATCAAGACAAAATTCAATGCATCTGACCATTTCAACGTTGAGAATGCACATACTTTTCCCAGTCGAGACTTTAGCGTTCCATTCATTTGCTCGACTACTCCTGAAACTTCTGTTCTGTAACTGCAATGCAATCTTTGCTCAACTAGTGAAGCCGCACAAAACAATTTTATGAACTTATTATCCCAGGATCCTGTTTGCTGCTGTGTGGGGGCAGAGCCAGGAACGCGAGCACCCAAAGTGTGTTACGACGCCCCGCAACGTGGGTGAAGTACTGCTGTGCTATTTTTGGGGACCCCCTGTAACAGGATCCTATTTGCTGCTGTGTGGGGGTGGAGCCAGGAACGCAAGTGCCTAAAGTGCGTTGCGATGCGCCGCAAAGTGGGCCGTGCGCGGGCCGCACCCGGGCGAAGCCAGTGCCAAGGGCGGGCCCATCAGCGCCCGTCTGAAACCAACTGCGGCTGGGCTGGACAGCCCCTCTTAGTTTTAAGGGAGGAACTATCCCTGTATTACGCTGTTGCTTGGAGCTTCTAGTTTCGTGCCACAGATATTTATACAGCGCGAGGTCGCTTAAATGGGGAAGCGTAAGGCAAAAAGAAGTCCACAGGTGGGCACAGCTCAGACTAAAATTCCCAACTCCGCCAAACGCTGCATACTCTCTCTAATTGCCTAACTGATGAAATAGATACTTTGATCGAAGAGGTGGCATCTTTGTTGTGCAAAAAGGAGAATAATCCACAGAAGAGGTTGAAAAACGTCTCTCTCGCCCCTTTTCTGACAGCTAGACTCCTGAGTAAAGAAAACTCTTCCACTAGTGATGTTACTTTGAGGTCATTGGCAGTTCAGGCTGATGGACCAAATACAAAACCGATGGGATCCAGTCCATCGCATTTAAGCCCAGAGAACCCTTTGTTAGGCAGTGTGTTTGTGCATGACATTCCCTGCACCAATTGCTTTCTCCCGTTGGAACTACAGGACCAAGCCTATGAACAGGGAAGTCCCACCCTAAGCCCATGACTTACAAGCCAACATCCTATTGTAGCCCACTCCCAGGAGGAACTGGTCGCCCTTATTATTGGCCTAAAAGAAGACGTAAGGGAGTCGAAGTCAATAATGACGGAAGCTTTAACTAGCTCTAACAGCTCGTTGATGGATATTATACCTATTCATAAGGAAGAGCCCATTAACAACATTTCCACCTCTGTAAAACAACCCAGTGCAAGGAAGGAGAGCTGTGCTTGCCCTACTGGCAAGGCTGATCAGGGCAACAGAGGATCGTAGACTAGTCTCATTAGACCACTTGGTACAAAGAGTCACCCACGTGTCCCACCCGCTTCTCGACCCTGTGAAAAAATGGTATGGGAACCCACTACTGTGCAAACTCATCTCAAATCTCTAAGTAGTGGCTACCCAATTTTTATGTGCAAAGTACCTCCATTACCACCCAATGTATATGAAGATAGAACTTCACTAATATTTAAGGTTATTCATTGGATACAGCACACTAGACAATGTGGTTCCATCATCTATTCAGATATAATATCGGTGCAGCATCATACAGAGAGGGTGGGCCATTGGGACACAATAAAGCTAATGCTGTATACCCCTGAGTTGGTAAGGGGCCTGTTATCTGTGGAGGCACGAAATCCCCTGCAAAATGGCTCAAACATCTGCTTTAAAAGCTGCTGGCCTGTAAATAGCCCCTCACTGAAGAGAAATTCTACTATTCTGAATCCTAGAACTCAAATTGAGAGAGCCAAATCTCCAGCTTCACCTGAAGAGATGCCTCCTTTGGCCCACAAAAAGGAATACGTCTGCCCGATTCAGAAAACCAACCTAGGGGAGTTAGTCCAAACAGACACTCTTACAGACATTGATTGACTGATTTTTTCTCCAGCTACTCAGTATAGCAGTGCATCTCCCCCTATTGCTAATCCAGAGCTAATCGGTGATCCAGATCCAGAGCTTTCTCCCTCTAGGAGTCTGGTTCCAGTGCTCGATGCAAATACAGCATCAACACCTAGGGAGATTTATTTAAGAACGTGTATCCTGCTACCTCCCCAGAAGGTCCCTATAGACCAGGAAACCCCAACTCCAAAGCTTATGACATGGAATCTGGTTGGAATTTGTAGCAAACTAGATGATGTTGATTAGGGGGAGTTCATTGACAAATTCGATATTTGCCTGTTTCAGGAAACTTGGGTCACTTCCAATGTCTTTAGACAAGGGTTTAACTTCTTTTATAAAGAAGCTAGTCTGTCCCCGGCGGGGAGAGCCGTGGGGGGTCTTATTACATAGATAAGAAATTCTGAGATGGGTAATATCAGGGAAATGTATGTGGACTCGGCTGATATATTGGCCTTATCAATACAGCAAAAACAAGGTTCTTTTTTATTGTGTGTTAATGTTTACAATAGACAACAAATTGTCTAAAACTATTCAGATGCTGAATGCTCTTGTGTCGGATTTTATAGCATCGCATTTTATTATTGTAGCTGGAGATTTTAACGTGCCCATGGAGCTGAATTCTGCTTTCTCTGAGATTACGCAGTTAGAAGATTTATCAAGGAACATCCCTCCCTTTTCGTCCCTGAAAAAAAAGCTTAAGTCCAGCAACAGGGATCTTTAAATTATAGATTTCATGATAACACATGGCCTTCACCAGGAAATGGGCTCTTCCCTTCGGACTCTCCCACGAAACCCTCATTTTTTAGAGGGTCTTAAAGCAGTATATTAGATTTGTTCTCATTGATGTGAGGATATGGCACGCCATCAAAGATATTAGGATGGGCAACCAATACAACAGCAACCATGCCCCAATCTTGGTAACATATGATGGGCAGTTTTTTGCCAAAACAGACGCACAAAATAATCATGAATCCACCTCCTCTTTAGAAGTGTCCTTCAATAAGCACATCCTGAAATGGGACTCTTTTAGAAGTGCCAATAAACTGTGGGAAACAATGCGTGCCCTAGTACTAACCCACCAACTAATGGATGGCTCTTGCCCATACTCCCCGAACAAGGTTATGGTCTTGCATGTAGGCCTTTTTTCTGCTATGAAAGAGCTATTTTTTCAAACTGTCAGGGAGAACAATCATCCTAAAGTAGGATCCCATCAAAGGTGGTTTGGCAAGGCATGTAGAGAGGCTAAGAGCAGCCTTTTAAAAGCAACAAAATCCAAAGATAGATGCATGATAACTCATGCTAGGCGTGAATATGCTTCTGTAATAAAGACCAGTAAAAATCACTGGGAAGAGTCATTGTGGCAGGAATTGTTGGTAGCAGCTAAGGCGAAAAAATTGTAACGCTTCTGGTCTTTGGTGGCTTTGAACGAATGAAATGAAAACCCCAGACCAGACTCTCATATTCCCACCGAAAATTGGGCCACCATTTGTATGGCCATGAGTCTGATGTTTCCACTACTAATGATATTCAACCTTCACACAATTCCTCCTTTGCAGGTAGCTTGACCCCCTTTACTCTCAAGGAAACTAAGATGGCCATAAAGGCCCAAAAACCAGGAAAAGCACCCGGGTTAGATGGTATACCCGCAGATTTGTTTAGGTCCGACCTTGATATTTGGGGCCCGTGTGTTAATAAGGTATCAAATGCTATTTTGGCTAGTGGCAACTATCCCCGCTCCTGGAAGGGAGCAATTATGGTACCCATCTATAAAAATGAGGACAGGGCTTCCTCGGGGAACTACAGACCAATTAGCCTTTTGGACAATCTTCCAAAATATATTTTGCTCTGAGGTTCTGACCAGGCTAAATCAATCAATCAATCAATCAATTTGTAAAGTGCACTACATACCCGTGCGGGTTTCAAGGCGCTGGGGGGGGCGCTGCTACTGCTCGAAGTCTTGAGTAGTTTTCTGAAGGAAAGAAGGTCCTGGGTCTGTCGTAGATCCGGCGGGAGGGTGTTCCAGGTCTTGGTGGTGAGGTACGAGAATGATCTGCCACCGGAAGATTTGCGTCGGATGCGAGGGACGGAGGCGAGGTTAGCAGATCGGAGATGCCGGGTGGGGGTGTAGAAGCTGAGTCTGTTGTTCAGGTATGATGGTACGTTGTTGTGGAGTGCCTTGTGTGCGTGGGTGAGGAGCTTGAAGGTGATCCTCTTGTTGATGGGGAGCCAGTGAAGTTCTCTTAGGTGGGGGGTGATGTGGCAGTGGCGAGGGATGTTGAGGATGAGCCGGGCAGAGGCGTTTTGGATGCGTTGGAGGAGTTTGGATGAGATACCGGTGTAGAGGGCGTTGCAGTGGTCGAGTCTGCTGCTGACGAGGGCCTGGATTACTGTTTTTCTTGTTTCTGTTGGGATCCATTTGTAAATTCTGTGAAGCATGCAGAGGGTGTTGTAGCAGGAGGAGGAGATGGCGCTGACCTGCTTTGACATGGAGAGTGAGGAGTCGAGGGTGAAGCCGAGGTTTCATGCGCTGTTGGTGGGTGTCGGTGGGGGGCCCAGCATGGACGGCCATGATGAGTTGTCCCAGGCAGAGTGGGTGCGCCCAAGGATGAGGACCTCTGTTTTGTCCGGGTTCAGTTTTAGCCGGCTGTCTCTCATCCAGTCGGCGATGGCTTTTAGTCCCTCGTGGAGGTTGGTTTTGGCTGTGTGCGAGTCCTTGGTGAGGGACAGGATGAGTTGGGTGTCGTCGGCGTAGGAGATGATGTTGAGGTTGAGCTGACGGGCCACTTGTGCGAGGGGGGCCATGTACATGTTGAACAGCATCAGGCTGAGGGATGAGCCCTGGGGTACGCCGCAGATGCTATTGAAGGCTTTGGATGGGTACGGGGGGAGGCAGAATCTTTGGGTTCGGCCGGCGAGGAAGGATGTGGTCCATTTGAGGGCCTGGTCCTGGATTCCTGCTGCGTGGAGGCGGGATTTTAGGGTGTGGTGACATACGGTGTCAAAGGCGGCTGATAGGTCTAGGAGGATGAGGGCTGATGTTTCTCCATTGTCAAGGTGGCTTCTGATGTTGTCTGTGGTGGCGAGGAGGGCTGTTTCGGTGCTGTGGATGTGTCTGAAGCCCGACTGGGAGGGGTCGAGGATGTTGTTGTCTTCGAGGTACCGAGTGAGCTGAGTGTTGACAATTTTCTCGATGACCTTCGCCGGGAAAGGGAGCAGAGAGATGGGGCGGACGTTTTTCAGGTCCATGGGGTCTGCCTTTGGTTTCTTGAGAAGGGCGTAGATTTCGGCGTGTTTCCAGCTGTCCAGGAATCTTGCAGTTTCGAAGGAGATGTTGATGGCGTTCCGTAGGTGTGGTGCGATGGCTGTGTCTGCTTTGTTGAAGATGTGGTGTGGGCAGGGGTCTGATGGTGATCCGGAGTGGATGGAGTTCATGGTCTTGTGGGTTTCGTCGTCGCTGATGTTGGTCCAGGAGGTCAGTTGGCTGGAGCGGGTGGAGTTCGTGGTGGGTGGGGTAGGAGAGTCCAGAGTGTGAGGGGAGTTGAAGCTGTTGTGGATGTCTGTGATTTTTTGGTGGAAGGTGGTTGCTAGGGCGTTGCATTGTTCTTGGGAGGGGGTGATGTCGTTGACGGTGGAGTTTGGGTTGGAGAGTTCTTTTACGATGCTGAAAAGTTCTTTGCAGTCTTGGGCATTGTTTTCTAGGCGGGTTTTGAAGGAGGATCTTTTTGCTAGCCTGATGAGTTGGTGGTGTTTGCGTGTGGCATCCTTGAGTGCCGTGTGGTTGTCTGGAGTGCGGTCGAGTAGCCATATTTGCTTGAGTTTTTGGCAGTGGCGTTTGGAGGCTTGGAGGTCGTCGGTGAACCAGGTGGCTTTTTTGTTGATGTGGTTGTTGGAGGGTTTTCTGAGTGGAGCAAGGCGGTCGGCGCAGTCGGTGATCCATAGCTTGAGGTTGTGTGCCGCGATGTCAGGGTCGGTGGGGCTGACGGGCGGTTTCTGGGATAGGGCGTTGGTTAGTTGAAGTTCGGTGACTTTGCCCCATCGGCGGCATGGTGGTTGTTCAGTCAGGTGGTGTTCTGTCTGTTTCTTGAAGGTGAAGTGGGTGCAGTGGTGGTCAGTCCAGTAGAGTTCGGTGGTATGGTTGAAAGTGACGTGGTTGCTTGTGGAGAAGATGGGGTCAAGGGTGTGACCGGCTGTGTGGGTGGGTGTGTTGACGAGCTGTGTGAAGCCGAGGTTGGCGAGGTTTTCGGTCAGGGTGGTGGAATTGGTGTCATTGTTGTTTTCGAGGTGAAAGTTCAGGTCCCTGAAGAGGATGTAGTTCGTGGAAGCAAGTGCGTGGGTGCTGGCCAGGTCGGCGATGGCGTTGCTGAAAGGTGCCCTGGGTCCTGGGGGTCTATAGATGAGTGTTCCTCTGAGCGTGGTGTTGGGGTCGGTGCAGACTTGGAAGTGAAGGAGCTCGGAGGCGCTGAAGGAGTCGTCCAGGGTGGTTTTGACTTCAAGGGTGGTTTTGTGGACGATGGCTATGCCTCCTCCGGTTCTGTTGGTGCGGTCTCAGCGAGCGACTTTATATCCGTTTTGGGATGGCTATGGCGATGTCTGGTGCTGAGGAGTCGTTCCACCAAGTTTCGGTTAGAAAGGCCTCATCCGGGGAGGTGGAGTCGAGCAGGTCCCAGACTTCGATGGCGTGCTTGCGTGCTGAGCGGGTGTTGAGGAGTATGCAACGGAGGTGGTTGGTCTTTATCCTGGGAGGTCTGTGGGCTCTGTTGCAGGTGAGGCAGCAGTTGTGGCAGGAGAAGGGTCTGTGCGTGCTCTTTGGAGAGGACTTGAAGCAGGTGGTGTCTCGGCTGGTGCTGAGTGCGCGGAGGGTGTCGGCGTTATAGTGAATGCTGACGGGGCTGTTGGCAGGGCCAGGGGGTTCTGGCTCTGGGCGCGGTCCAGTCGCGGGTGGGCGCAGACAGGCTTGCCTTTGGCACGCCAGCGGCGCATCCACTGCTCAGCCGCCCCGCGGCTGCTATAAGAGGAGGGGACGCAGCGGCGGGAAACGAGGCAAGGAAAAAGGCAATCTGAAACGGGGGAGGCGGGAGGGGCCGCAGGAGATGCAGCGGCGGGAAACGAGGCAAGGAAAAAGGCAATCTGAAACGGGGGAGCCCGGAGGGGCCGCAGAGAACGGGGCAAGGAAAAAGAAAGGCAAGGAAAAAGGCAATTCGAAATGGGGGGAGGCGGGAGGGGCCGCAGGGGATGCAGCGGCGGGAAATGAGGCAAGGAAAAAGAAAGGCAAGGAAAAAGGCAATCTGAAACGGGGGGAGGTGGGAGGGGCCGCAGGGGACGCAGTGGCGGGGAAAGGGAGAAAAAAAAGGAGTGGAGGTGGCGCGGATGGCGGAGCGTGGAGCAACCTGCCTGCAGAAGCAAAAGAATGGATAGAAGAGACCCAAGCCCTTAGCCACCTTTAAGCAGGTTTTAGACAGAAAATAAGTACAGTTGACCAGATATTCCGGTTTCTTACGATCAAATGGAAGACGGTGGACCTAGACGCAGGGAAACTTTTTGTGGCTTTTGTGGACCTTAAGTCTGCTCCCGATCCGGTCCCGTGCTGCAAATTGTGGGAGGTACTGGACAGAGCTGGGACCCCGAGACCCCTATTAAACTTAATCAAAGATTTGTACTATGAGAGCTATGCTAAAATCCAATGGGGCCTAAACGGAGAGGTAACAAGAGAGATCCCAATTCGCCAAGGGGTGAGGCAGGGATGTGTGTTGGCCCCCACACTTTTTCTATTGTTTATTAATGCTTGCATTCCTTACTTATTGGATTGTGTTAATGGTGAAACTAAGTGGGAAAAAGACTCTGGGCCTGATTACAACTTTGGAGGAGGTGTTAATCCGTCCCAAAAGTGACGGATATACCACCAGCCGTATTACGAGTTCCATAGGATATAATGGACTCGTAATACGGCTGGTGGTATATCTGTCACTTTACCGTCACTTTTGGGACGGATTAACACCTCCTCCAAAGTTGCAATCAGGCCCTCTGTGTTTGCTATTTGTGGATGATACTATGTTATTCTCAGAAACTGCTCATGGACTTGCCAATTTACTTGAGAAGTTTACGGTCTTCTGCAAGGACCACGGCCTGAAAGTTAATACCTCTAAAACCAAATATATGTTTTTTTGCGACACAAAACAC
Organism: Pleurodeles waltl; assembly: GCF_031143425.1. Lineage (NCBI taxonomy): Eukaryota > Metazoa > Chordata > Amphibia > Caudata > Salamandridae > Pleurodeles > Pleurodeles waltl. The sequence continues at coordinate 1,036,015,820 of NC_090437.1, forward strand.
AAAGTGAGGAAGCTGATTTTTTGGGATGGGAAAGCATTAGAAAGAGTCACTGACTTTGACTATCTGGGAGTCAGATTGGAGGACTCACACAAATGGCAGGCCCACTTATTAAAGTCATATATGAGCCTGAAACATAATTCAGGGGTATTCTGAGATTTGCCAACAGATCTCCTAGATTTGCAATTTCTCCTGCAATAGAAATATATAAAGCCCAAGCTAGAGAGGGGGCTCTGTATGGAGCAGAGTTATGGGGGCACGGCAACTTGAGGGATCTAGAGCGAGCCGATTTTTGTTTTATAAAAGCACTATTAAAAATACCTGCAAGCTCTCCTACACTGCCCATTCGGACGGATTTAAACTTATATTCCATCTCTCACATAGCTGCTTTAAGACCAATATTGTACTGGATCAGGATCTGGTCCATGGACATTTTTAGCCCATACAGAACATGGCTGAATGCCTTGCTGAGCACACAAATGACAAAAAAAAATTCCGTGGTGTAATCATGTCGAAAACAATCTTACTAAATTAGGACTGTGTGTGTTCTGGTCAGACCCTCTTTATCTCCCAAAAAATGCTGTGCAGGTGGTTAAGGATGCATATTGGGTAAACCTACAAGTAGAAAAGTTAGCTGAGGTGCCCTCTTTTAGTCTGATAGATAGTTTTATATCAGTCAAATGTCATTATGAATTTTAAAAGTACATGGATTTGATTTTATCTCCTCGAGCACTTTACATTAGATTCAGGTTAGGATCACTACCACTACGCGCTCTTACTTTCAGATGGTCCCAACAGGACAGTCACTTGGATTCATGTTCAATGGGCTGTGGAACTGTTGAATGTGTTGCCCATGTTTTATTCCATTGTCCCGCTTATTCTAAGTAGAGGGCTCGACGGATTATACCACTCTGCAGATCCATGGGCATTAGTAATCGGCCCTTAGCTCTTAGGATTTGCAGAACAAAGCCCCATGGGACGGTGGCATGTGCATTGGCAAAAACTTTAGATGCAATTTGGCATATTAGGGTAAAGTGCTTAGGGGGCAACTTTTAATAAATTACATTAAAGCTGAATCAAGTATGAAGACATAACCAAAAATGCAGCACCCAACAGATAATTTTGTAACGTCTAGTGCCTTCCTTGCAACATCTGACTAAATTTTGTAATCACTTATACTGAACTTTCACCTCTGTATTTTAATCTGTTTAGGTAGAGGATTTTATATTATTGTCTTTTTATATTTCTTAAGGTGTATTGTAAAATGTGCTTTTATGGTATTTTTATTACTGAAATAAAGCTATGATGATGATGAGGATGATGATGATGAAAGGTGTTCCTCTCTCTGATTCCACAGAAGTCAGAAATCTGAATCGAGGTATCAATTCCCTCAAAATCAGCTTTCCAACTGCAATGGCTATCATTCTTGCAAGTTGGGTAAGCCTCAGCCCAATGTGAGAATGCACACACCATCACCAAAACATACCTCAAACAATTACACACAGGCATTTCGGTGAGATCAAGTTGCATTCTGTTGAAAGGACCTCCTGATGTACCTATGTGGCTCAGGTTAAGCATAGTGCTTTTCCCTGTATTCATTTGTTGACGTTGTTACACATCTATGGCACACTGCTTATGCAACCAACCTTAATCGGGGGTTGTAACACGTTTACCTGAAAGTTCTAATCGTTGCATCTCTGCCAATATGATCCTGTCCATGGTGAAATCTTGCCATAGGGGACAACATACTATTGGGAAACACTGCTTTTCCTTCACTGGAAACCCAAACATCATCCTCATTTCTTTGAACACAACCTGGTCTACTCCAACCCCTTTGTTCTTTCTCTAGCACTTCTTCTTACAATCTGTTGACTTCTTCCCAAGTATCAATTCTGTCATTAAGAAGTTTTAATTTGTCTCACTGGTGCTGATTCCATTGCTCAATTCCTTATTAAAGGATTTTCTATGGAGAGCACAATAGTGTGCCATTTGGCCAGCATAGGTGTTAGAAATGGCATTATTTGATTGGCAGTCAGGTTAGCCCCCGTCCAAGCAAGGACCCTCACTCTAGTCAGGTAAAGGAGAATCACCCTTGGTTAACCCCCACTCACCCCCTTGGTAGCTTGGTACAAGCAGGCAGTCTTAACTTCACAAGCAATGTGTATTTGTAACAACACACACAGTAATACAGTGAACCACAACACAGGTTTAGAAAAATAGGTAATATTTATCTAAACATAACAAGACCAAAACAACAAAAATCCAACATACACAAGATATTAATTTTTAAAAGAAAAAGAGTCTTAATCCTCAGAAAAACAGTGAGAATGCTGTTGTTAAACAAAGTACCTGGTTAGCATTAAAAATAAAGTGTCACAGGCAAGCGTGCGTCGGGAAATGGTAGCGATGCGTCGATTTCTTACTTGCAAGTGAGGCTGTGAGGCTGTGTGTTGTTTCCTTCTCCGGTCGGGTCGGCGATGCGTTGTTTTTCTCCCTCGCAAGAGTGTGACGCATTGATTCCCGGTCGGGGCACCTCAGGTCTGAGCAGACGGCCAGGGATGGTGTGCAGAAAATTCGGTCGCATGGAGTTATAAAACCACGCTGCATGGGGTTTCCATTGTTATCAGCCTCCATAAGCGGGTGTTGCGCATGGTTTCTCCAGCAGCGTTGCGTCGATCTCCCAGCTGAGATGTAGGTGGAGTGTTAATTTCAGCCATGAAGCCGGCTGCGCATCGATTATAAACTGCGTTGTGGAAGGTGCATTGTACATTTCCCCACACGGCGTTCTATAATCAGACTTTCAGTTCTTCTCTGCCAGCTTCTCCTTTCAAGGGCCCTAGGGACTCGATAGGGCACCATTTCACAGACCGGAGTCTTGGCCGAGAGACCAGTTGCTGGCAAGGGAAGTCTTTGATGGCCCTGAGAAGTCAACAACAGGAGGCAAGCTCAGTTCAAGCCCTTGGAGATTCTTCTCAAGCAGGAATGCAAAACAAAGTCCCGTCTTCATCCCCATTTCACAGGCAGAAGCGGCAACTGCAGGATAGCCCAACAAAGCATAGTCACATGCAGGGGCAGCACTTCTTCTCAGCTCTCCTGCTCTTCTCCTTGGCAGAGGTTCCTCTTGAATCCAGAAGTCATTTAATTTTCAGGGGTTTGGGGTCCACTACTAATGCTCCTTTCTACCATTGAAGTAGGCAAACTTCAAAGGAAAGTCTCTCTTGTTTGTAAGATCCTGCCATGCCCAGGCCAGGCCCCAGACACTCACCAGGGGGTTGGAGACTGCATTGTGTGAGGGCAGGTACAGCCCTTTCAGGTGTGAGTGACCACTCCTCCCCTCCCTCCCAGCACAGATGGCTCATCAGGATGTGTAGGCTAATCCCAGCTCCCTTTGTGCCCAGAGTAACAGAAACAGCAAAAACAAAGTCCAGCACACATCAACAACCTGAGAAACAGAGGCAAACAGTTAGGGGGGACCACACCAAGGATGGCAAGTCTAAAAATAGGCATTGCCTAACGTGATGTAATCATTTGACTTTTAATGTGCTGCACTTTTACCAGCTGCAGTTTTCGCAGGTAACTGTAATGCTTTCAGCAATTGGTAACTCTCATCACTGTTTTGGATAGGTGATCTAGAAAAGGCCATAAAGCCTCTCTGGTACCATAACTGTCCGAAATCATGAACAACAAAACCATACTGGCTATCCGTAAAAATGGTCACTTTAAGCTGTTCAGAAGCACAGCATGCTCTAGTAAGAGCAACCAATTCAGATACTTGGGCAGAAAAGACTCTTTGAAGCCATGAAGCTTCTATCACTTCTGAGTCTGTGCAAACTGCATAACCAGATCTCAGAGTTCCATCATTGTCTGGGTTTTTGTTCAGTTCAAAATACCTTCAACAGAATGGGGCACAAAAAAGTTCAGGAGATGACCCATGACAATGCTTTCACACTGACTGATAGTGACACTCACAGCTGACGCGGGTTTTATACAGCTAGGCAATGCAGCAGCTACAGGATGAAATGTTGTGGAAAAATATGCCACAGGCCTGTTGGCACCTCCATGTAATTGAGTCAAAATAGAAAGCGCACAACCATCTCTTTTGCAAACAAACAAAGACTAACATTTATTGTAATCAGGCATTCTTAGGTTTCCTCTCGGCTCGGAGAAGGTTTTCATGCAAGTGTCATCAAATGGCACAAGACCAGACATTTCCTTGTGTGTCAACTTCAATAAAGGCTTGAACAAATGGGAAAACTTCAGAATCCAATGTTGGCAGCATTCTCAAAAACATTCTGACATCTCTGTGTGCCACTGGTGGGTTCAAATGCATGATTGCTGAAATTTTCTTTTAGTACACTTTCCTTGTACCCCTCTAGATGTGGTGTCCTAAATATTTCACCTCTTTATGACAACAATGCAATTTTGCTGGGGAAACTTTATGTCCATTTTCTCTTAAGTGGTTTAACAGGACAATTGTATCTCTTCTACATGCTTCATGTGTGTTTGATACAAACATCAAATCATCAATGTACTGCAACAAAATTGAATGAAAAGGTATCATTTTAAGGGATTTCAATGTATTCTTCAAACTCTGATTAAAAATTGATAGTGACTCCCTTGAGGCATACATCATTATGAGAAAACATAGCTTTTGAACTTAAAAGCAAATAAAAAGTGACTATCCTCATGGCGTGGAATGGAGAACAATGCTTGGCACAAATTAATGACCATGAACCATTCCGCTTCACAAAGAATCTGGAGCAAAATTACTGATTGGTTAAGTAACACAGGACAACATGGAATGACAATCTTGTTCACTTTTCTCACTATGCAGTATTTTCCTTTAATCTTCCGCAATCCTATAATAGGGGAATTACATGGGCTTCCCAGGATCTTTTTTAGAACACTTTGTTCAATGAAATTTTGAATTACGGGAGTAATTCCAGCAATTACTTGTGGAGTCATGTTATAAGGCAGTATCCTTGAGTGCCCTGCATTTGGCTTAACTGGCTCAACTCCTCTTACGAGTCCAATCTCCTTTCCTGAAAAATCCTAACCTTTTGACATAACTTTCTCTTTTAACACCTCAGGTAAATCATTAACTGTCATCACTTTGAACAAAGAAATAAGAGGTTACAATTCTTCAATTTTACAGAGCATTTCTTCAACACTATTTGCCTGAATGGTTATCCCATTGTGAGTGCAGCTAATAGAACAATTTAGCTTACACAAAAGATCATGACCTAACAAGCTCACCAGACTTAAACCGCAAACAATAAATTGGTGCCGGTCCTCCAATGACCCCATTATTACAGGGATATGTTCTGCAATTAGGTTAGTTAACTGCTGATTTGCTACTCCTGCCACCTGGATTATTTTTCCTGACAAGGGCACTTTTGGTACTTCTGTGGTTCTGACAGCAGAATGTGTAGCTCCAGTATCAACCAGGTATGAATCATCATGTCCCATGGCATTTACAGAGGGACCAGGTTTATCTACCTCTAAGGATGCTGCTAACATGTAATCCTTATCATCAGAACTATCACTATTAAATGTTTCTGAAAACTCCTCATCACTCAGATCAAGCTGAGGAACAATCACTTGCTGCTGTCAGTGGTGCTTGTGAAACTCACATTTGCTATGGGATTTGAATCTGTTGGGGAACCTGCATCTGCTCTAATATGGTAGGAACAGTTACATTTTGGAGTTTGGGTCTTTGAATTCTCTGAATTTAAACTTGATCACTGCCAACAGTCTGAGCAACACCACCATTCTGCAACAAAGTATTCACATTATTCTAGGGACGCTACCATCTCCAGTGTCTGAAGTTGCTACACACAGAACATGGCTGCATTTTCTGTATTGACTGCACATCAATCACATTACCACTCTGATCTGTCCGAACACCTCATCCTCTACCTCTAAACTGTAGCATATTGTTTAATCTGCAGTTGCACACCATGCATTCCATTAGTGTTCACCATCATTTGCGGGCTCTGGTTTTCTGTCTGGGCAGATTTTAGTTCACTACCATTAATTTATTCTTCAGCTTTTTCTACTTCAGTTCAATTTTGTCACTGCAGTACCTTGAGTACTGTAGTACTTCATCAATGGGCTTGCTCTGCCTACAAATGAAATGCTGCTGAATCATTGTGCAGACCTCAGGCTCCAATCCTTGCACGAATCTAAACACAGAATGACTCATGTCTTTCAGCTCAATGGTTTCAGAACCACTGTGCTGTTTGAACACTTGCAACAATCTTTCATAATAGGAATGAATCGACTCCTTTGTTTTCTGTGCTGTCCTGCTAATGTTTTACCAATCAACGTATTTTAAGGAAACATTGTTTTTCAGAAATTCAATCACCCTATAGTACTCTTTCATCACCTCTTCAGATGGTGCACCTGTTACTGGATCTCTCAGTAATTCATGATTTGGCCAATCAACACCCTGCTTACACTCAACCCACAAATCAACTGGAACCACAATGTCAAACGATGTGTTCAAATCTTCCCGAAGACATTTAAAAAAAAAATCACAAACCTTTCTGTCTGCTTGTATCACTCCACTGGCTTCTCTCTCAATCTCGGGTCATCATTTGTGAATGACAATATGTGACTTCTGCTCCATGGGACATGTACATAACCTTCACCTGAAATTTTCCTCATTAGCAATATTTTTACATTATCATCAGCTTGGTTTACTCCAGCCGGAGACAAATTCTGCTTTGCTTTCTTCAGATATCCTTTCTTTGCCCATCTGCCTTCCCATTTAACTAATACACCCCATGTTTGTATGTATGTAATTAATTCCTTTATATGCGTTCTCATTTTGAGCGAGCCAATGTTTGCTATGTCTTTGGTACTGAATTCTAATCTGTAGTTTCTTCTTAAGGGTTTGGATTTTTCTGATTCTGATTAAAAGTCTGCACAGATGTAGTCACATTAGGTGTGATAACCATCTGAGTTACATGAAAACGTGGCACTGCCTGATTCATATCTGAGGTTGTAATATACTGTACTGTATTGACAGTCAGAACTGGTAGATAAATCACGGGCATTTGTGTCACCGAATTTGCAGGTACACTTGGAACTAGCTGAATCGGGCTCTGTGTAACTGTAGCAGTTGCCACATTCGGGGCTGTATTCTGCACTGCTTCCTCAACTAAATAATACATTGGGGGAGGATTCATCAGAAGCTGATTTATGATCTTGTCTTATGAATCATTTTCATATGTGGCTGTCTTTTTACCCTCATCTGCTGTCTGTTCTGCTTTAGCTCTCTGCTTCTTTCTTGTCTTAGGTTTTTTACTCCCATCATCTTCCTCTGTGAAAGCTGGGAACATTCTGACTCCATCTAATATCTCAGCTGTCGACATTTTCTGTACTGCATCTCGTCTAGCTTCGGCTAATGTTTTAACTGCTTTCTTCATTCAACTCTCAAATTTTGATGTTTCTTTCTGTCTGGTGACAAGTTCCCAAATAACAAGAGCCTCAAATTGTGTTGGTCTTGGAGAAGACTTTTCGCTCAATACTCTCCTCAAATTTTCTAAAATTCTCAAACTAAAGGTTCAGTAACAAGGAAAACTAATATACTTCTTTCTCAGGGGTCTTGCGCCATTGTTCAACCCAAATGCATGCTGAAACTCCTTTTGCCTCTGCCACTTCACAAGGTACTACCTGTTCACCCTCTCTAACTGGAATAAACATGTCTCCTCTCAGCGTACTTCTGAAAGCATTGATAGTTTCATTTTCGCAGAATTTCAATTAATAAAAATGATTTTGAATGAAACCAGGAAGTAAATTCAATCACACAATCCTTTTTGCAGTCCATTCTAAACCAATAACAATACCATGCTGTCCACCAATACGAGCGCAGCTTGTTCACTAACAAACCTATCCCAGCGTGGTACAAAATGTCACACTCATTGCACTCAGCAGCTGCAGTTGCTTCGCAATTGTCTCCCGCACAATAGCTCACACATACACTAAATGCAAAATATTTCGAGCAAGATCAAAACCAAAAATCTGTTTGCACACTATGGGTAGGGCTCAAACGCTTTGAAAGCTGTACAGCTTACACTTCTGACCGTGGCTTTTGCAATTAGACAACAAGTGAAATTTGACCTGTAATTCTCACCCTGGTTGATATGGATCCTCCTTGTCCACTCATAATTCACCTAATACCAACCACCAACTCACACACACTCAAGGAAAACTAATAGCACTTTCAATGGTACCACATGACATGTACCTCACTGCAGACAATAAATTAACCAAGTGTCTTCTACACTTGTGTGTTATCCCAGGATCTTAGGCCTCGATGGACCTGTCAACAACAACCACTGACAATTTTTTTAGCACAAAGCACCAACATCACTTTGAGTACAACGACTCTGCAAAACACTTCACAACATCACACTTCACCACAATCTTCAAGCAAAAAGCACTGCAAGCGCAAATCCCTACTTATGCTTACACAACGTGGCACTTCTAGACACAAGTTAAAAATTCATCAATCTCTCGAGCAGACCACAGAACAAACTACAGGGTGGGAACATTTTGGACTGGGCAATAACATGTGCTTAATACTGAACAAAAATATGGTTACCTCCCTTAAGGAACTTAACTGTCACTCTGTTATCCAAATTGTGAATGCTAATTCTCTAACATTAACCTAAAATGTGGTTCCCCCGCTTATGGGACAGAACCGTCATGCTGCTGCCAAACTGTTAACACATTTTTCATCCTTCGCAGGAATCAAATGCTTCACCAAGTCAGACGGACCTTTTGACCCAGTACGTAGTTTGGTGAACCATATACAATTTTACATTAACGCCACGCAAACAGTTTAAACATTGCAACCAATGCAGGCACAGAAAGAGACTCCATGGAATGAAAAGTTGTAAAGCTTTTTTATGTACCCACAAAGTTAATGTAATGAAGAATGTGCGTAAAATCAAATAGTAAAGATGCATTAACACCATTGGTTGCCCAAAATGGCAAAACAAATTTAATTTGATTAGCATCAACACAATCAAGCTTTCAAGAATAACAATACATAACAATAAAGAAATTACTTGAGCCTCAGAAACATATCTCAGATCTGACTTTGTTAGCATTTGTCAATTCAAATTAAGCAAAGAACACAATCAGGGTTGAACATAGGTTATCCCTACAGCTAATAAAATTAGGACATGAATGTGTGGGGACAGGCTAACACATGTGGGTAAATTACGAAAGAAGACAAAAAGAATTTTAAAAATATGCCAAGGGTTATAAAGCAGTAACTAGAAAAATAAAAAGAGTGAGTTTCAGCATGCTAACTTATATTCTAGAAAAAGAAAAACGTATCAAAGGAAATGGCAATCAGCAGAGAGATATAGCTCTCCTGGGGCTGGCATTCAAGGATTGTTCATCAGCAAAACATTAGGTCAGCAACAAAGTCCATTAGAAGCACCAACAGTGAAGTGCAAAACCCGAGCTGAACAGAGAACAGCAGGGTAAAGGGCGAAGGAAAGACTGACTAAAACTTACAAGGTCCATCTTGTAGTAAAGCATACTATTGGCTCTGATTTGTCAGTTTAGTGGCCTCGCACCGTGTAAAAAAGGCATCATTCAATCAAAATTCAATAAAATGGCCAGTTGCAAAAATCCTGTATTTTCTCAGGTTTGGTCTGGGATCATCTCCTCTCTCCTTGTGAATCCAAACAGTTTCGTAACAATTTATTTTTGCCTGTAACAGTTCAGTTTCTTTCCAGGGTGTACAATGGACTTGTCTCAGTCCCATGTGAATCTGCGTTAGTTGAAACAGTTTATGTCACGTAATGTCCACAGGCCTGGATGTTCCCTTTTCAAGATTACCAATCTCAGGCCCAGATTTAAGAAAAATGGCGCTTCATGTGACTAGGCGCCATTTTTCTTGCGGCCTATTGCGTCCCGGTAACACCACCATGTGTGCGCTATTTTTAACATGCAGCACACCATGACGCAGATTGGGACAATAGCATCATAATTTATGGCTTTTTTTTTTTTACTTTGCAGGATTAGCGTCAAAAATTTTGGCGCTAATCCTGTAAAGTAAATAGAGGCCCATTAAAAATAATGGTGTGCCTCCTTTTAATGACTGCTCAGTGCAGGTATTAAAAATGCTGCTAAAACGGTGCAGTGGAATCTCATAGATAATGGGGAAAGGCCCCCTTGCATACAATATGCATAGCGCAGGCGTAATGTTGCGCAAGGGTTTACAAAGTGTCCCAATGTGTGAATTGCACCACTTTGTAAATATGGCTTGGCATTTTTGCCACACTAATAGCACATTAACATTAAAGAAATAGCGCTAATGTGACAATAGTTGGTGCTAGGCTCTTCTTAAATTTGGGCCTCAAAGGTTCTGTACTACTTGCAAAGCATCTCATGAGAACAAAATATTTCAAGTTAAAAAGAACAATGTTTCATCACTTTTACATGACTGCAAATACGAGCTCTGCAGGTCTAGTTATGCTAACACAAGAAATTTAGGCCCAAATTTGAGAGGGCCTAGCGTCTCCTGGTGCCACATTAGCAGAAATTATTTCATGCTAATGTGGCTCAACAAGGCCAAATTTGCCATGCCAGATGCATGCATTGCCCCACATTATAACCCCTTGGCCCACATTAATCCTACTCTTAGTAAAGATAGACTTTGGTTCTAAGGTTACACTTTTTTGTCTAGGTTTAGACCAAAAGTGTAAACTTAGTCCAAGAGTCTAACATTCCGACGAGTAAAGTTAGACCTTTGGTCTAAGTTTACACTTTTGGTCTAACTTTACCTTTGTGAATCAGGTCCGTGGTGTTTAAAGGCACTGTGGCGTAAAATATTGGTATTCTAGCCATGACATGTAGTCTATAGGAGGTTTCCAAATGTGGCAGAATTCCTGATTGGCATTTGTGAAGGTGGATGTAATCTGGTTTATGGCAAGTGTTATGTGAGGGGCTACTTTTTTTCCATTCAGAGCTATCAGTTGTTTGGCTGCCCATGTCATGTGACAAGTATTCTGGCAAAGCTTGTCATGGTTTTCGAAGCTGATGGTGACATGCCCTGAGCACTAAATATGGATTATAGGGATTGGGATATCCCAGGGTCCCTTTAATACATATAAGTATTGCTTTCTGAGACATGAGCAAGCGAGTCGACCAGACATGCATGAAGGTTCCTTCCTCTTTGCAACTCATCCAGCATAGGTTTGGGGTGGAAGGAAACATTTTATGGAGTTGGGTCGAAGTTAGGTACCATTAATACCTGATTTTGTATGCTGATTCTCTTTTTTCTAATACTATATAATGGTTTTGGGAAATTCTGCCAAAGTTTGTCCCACTCTCTGGGTGAGGTATTGTTAAATAAATCCATCTCCCAATGGGTTTGATATGTATGAGGGAGTCTGGTTCGGGACTCCTGCAAGATTTTATATGTTTTATAGTTGAGACCTTTCGAGCTTAAATATATGTGCAATAGGTTTTCAAATGGTGTGAGCGTTCCTATAGCTGCAGCTGGATTAGGCAAGAAATAGGTCCTTCAAGATCCTACATTCTCCTTGAGACCACTCAGCAGTGGCGTTGGATTCCAGAGAGGGGGTGAAATCAGGGTTTTTGGTTATTGGTGTGTTCAGGGATGGGAACATCCTAAGGCCTCTCTTAATAGATAGGTGGTCCCATATGTCAAGCACCATTTTGGTGGGTGTGGCTATGTAACCACTTTTTTGTTGGTGTTGTTTTGGGAGCCTAAGCAAGTGGATGGAAAGCGACTGTACGATCCATGTGAAACAGTTGTTTTTTGCTTTTTCACAACACCCATTCCAATAGGTAATGTAAGTGAGTCATCCTTTAGCAATCTAGGAAATAAGGACACACCAGCCCCCCTCGGACCCTAAGGAGCATAAGAGGTTGTTCAATATGCAGGGTTGTTCTTGTTCCATGTGAAGGTGCAAATGTTAGATTGACATTGTGTGATATTTGTCATAGGGATTAATGTTGGAAGAGGCTGAAAGAGGTATAGAAGACTGGTGAGGATGTTCATCTTAATAACATTAATGCACTCTAGCCATGAAAGATAAGACAGTCGCCACCTCCAAAGGTCTTCTAAAACCTTTCTTCTGCAATCTGCCCAGTTAGCTTTGGACCAGTCTTCCTAGTGCACAGTATTGTGAAAGCTCAGGGAGTTTGTATGCGTAAAGGTGGTATATCTTGTGCCCTTATCAAGAGATTAACTATTTATGATTTGTTCTTATTTATTTTAGATCCCAAAATGCATTGGAACTGGTCTAGTGTGTGGGCCAGGGTGGGCAGGAAGACTGTGAGGTTGGTTAGGGTAAGAGGGGTAAGAAGAATATCATCTGAAAGTAGCTCTATTTTATGTTGCGACCCACAAATGAGATTCTCTCGATCTCTCCAGTTTGTCTAGTTTTAATAGCAAGGAGGGCAAGTAGGAGTGGGGAAAGAGGAAACCCCTGTCTCGTAAACCTGGCTAATTGTATTGGGTAAGTACAATGTCTATTAATCAGTACAACGGCTGTGGAAGTGAAATAAGCTGCCATTATTTTCTAGCGTATTCTGTGGCCTAGTTGTAGCTTTGCTAAGACTGCATCCAGGAAAGCCCAACTAACCCTGTCAAATGCCTTCTTGGCATCTAGCGAAAGCAGCAGGGCCGGTATGTCTCTTCTGTGTACTTTTACTACCAGGTACGCAAGATGTCTAATATTATCTGCCCCCCTGCCAGCTGCAGATTAATTTGACCAGATCAGGGTCTATCAGTCCCAGAAGGAGATACTCTAGTTTCTTCGCTTGTACGTAATTTTGGATCTGCATTTAGGAGGTCTCTAGGGCAATCAGATGTGCAGAGTGCAGGATGTTTCCATTGTTTGGTGAGAAGCATTATCACCACCTTGCACATAGGGGGAGTGAGGCTTCTAGTCTTGGAGAAAGAAGAAAAATGAGAGCAGGAGGCCTTCAAAAAATGGGAGGAAGATTGGATAAAATTCAGGAGTAAGACCATCCATGCCCAGTGATTTCCCTATTGGGAAGTGGTTTAAGTGTTTGGCGTAGTTTGTTGATATTAATTGGACTCCTTAGGGCCTCTGTATTGGGGATCAATGGGTGACCAGTTACAGCTCTGTAGGTATGCATGGGTATACGCTGGTTTTCAATCTCCCCTTTCGTACAGGTTTGAAAGAAGGTGCAAAATGTTGCCTGTTTATCTTGTTCATCTGGGTGTTTGTGAAGCTGTGGAAGATGCAGATAAGCAATTTCTATGAGGCTTAATTTTGCTTGCAAGGAGCGACCCTAATTTGTCACCTTTGTCACAAAATCATTGACCCATCACCAAGAGGGCTCTGTCTGCCCTGTTGGCCCTGTGTACTCTTGGTTGGCCCCTCACTATTGCCATTTTACGTTGCCTGGCTTTGGTGGGATCTGCATATTGGTGGGTTCTGGAGCTTTAATCCCTGCCATGAGTTTTTATTTCTTCATTCTTCCCTGCCTTGCTCTATCTAGCTTGATTGTGAAGATATTTCCTCATACTGTTGCCTTGAAAGTTTCTCAAAGAATATATTTAGACATTGCCTGCTCTGTATTGTGTGTAAAGTAGTCTGAAATTGCAGTGGTATTCTCACTTTGCTTACTGAGTGTGTTAGTATTTAATGATTAAGGTGCTGGTGAGGGGAGCTTTTGTTGGATGGGTGAGCATTGCTCCATGTGAGAATGAGGTATACATGATCATATATTGAAATATCTGACATTGTGATTGACTATAGAGTGGGTTGCAAAGATTGTGTGATCAACAAATGGGGCCTCACTATGAGTAATGCACAATGTCTGCCCCCTGCATCGGTTCTCCCCAAGCCTTTTCATGATTGTAAAACTGCAATGAAAAGGCTTGTGGAGAACCAGGTTGTAATCAGCAGGGCGGTGTTGACTTCAGCGCCACCCTGGGTGATTACAGCCTGCACCACCCTCAGCCCATTGGGAACATTGCTCCCGGTGGAGATGGTAGTCGTTTGGAGTTCTGACCACCATACTCTTAATTTAGCAATTGGACCACCAACCCGGCAGCAGACATGACCGCCACTGTGAGTCTGGTGGTCTGTTGACTGCCAGACCGATAATGAGGCCCACAGGCATGTAAGTATAAGTGATGCCAGGCGCTAAGGAGGCCTAGTTCCGCTATTTCCTTTTTGAAGGGGGCTGGCATTGTTACAGTACCTTGGTACACATAGGCTTTTGTTTCACATTTTGGATCCCAAACTAAAGCCAGCCCCGACTATAATATATTCACTGACTTCATAAAGCTGGGTGGATAAGGTGTGTTGCCTAAATGGGTCTTGTACTGCACTGGGGACATAAATTATCAATAGAATAAGGGAGGTTTACCCTTTAGGGAGCACTATTTTTAGGTAGTGTCCTCGGAGGTCTTGAGTGATATGAGAGGGTTTCTTTCCAAGGTGTGGCTTGCATAAAACTGCTACACCTGCTGATTTCAGGGAATGAGGTTTAATATTGATTCAAATAGCATATGTGGTGCATCCATCATTGATCCACTCGAAGGAGGTGGGTCTTTTGTAAGAATACAATGTTAGTGTTTTGTTCTGGCATCTCTTGGGTGAGGTCCCTAATGTTAAGGGAGAGAATGGCAGTGGTGAATGGGATCATAACAGAAGCATATCCTATATCAATTCTGTGATGTGAGTCAGACATTCTGGGCGATGTGGAGTGTTGTTGTCTGCCTGAACAAATGCTGCCATATAGCAGGGTATGCATGTTGTTGGGAGGATGAGCGAGGGGGCATACGAATTACTGCGAATAAACACAATAACTAGGCCAACTGGGCCAGACTATCATTCTGAATCCATTGATGAATTGGGTGTGATGATTGTTCCCCACTAGGGGTGTGACCCTCTTTGTGTGGCTGGGAAAGTTCAAACAGTCTTACAGGGGGTGGCGTGACTGGGCTTTGGTATCTCCCATGTGGTTGAAGGAGGTGTGGAGAACTGAAGCTCCAGAGGTTATCGTGAGGTACTTTTATCAGTTTTCAGATTACTTTTTCAAGCCCCTTTTAAGGTCTTTACATCCATGGATGGTGAAGTTGTGGATTCAAGTGGCCACTAAATGTGTTGAAAGTTGCGCTAGTGGTTGACACCAAATTTTCTTGTTTCATTCTATGTAGATGCAAGATGCGAGTTGCTTCTGCCATGGATCTGTCTTTGGATTGGTTCCATCTTTTAGCTCTGCATGCTTACTGCCAATCCGGGTGTTGACACTACTGAATTTGGGATTGTTCTTCGGGTTGGAGGCTGAGTTATTTTTCTTGAGGGATAGCTAGTATTGACTGTGCTTCTGTGAGGGTGAAGAGGGCTTGACATTTTTCTGACTACATAATCATAAAACTGAAGGGTGCCCCCATAGGGATTTATATTCATTGAGATGTCTGCTATAGCACAAAACTTCCATAGGTCAAAATCCTGCAAGAGGTGGACTGACTGCCTTCTGAAAATCAAGTTGGCCTTTCCCCTTGTGTAGGGACGTGCCCTTGTTGGCATGGTTACCCCCCCACACCGTTTGCCTAATATTGATGCCAACGTTAACTGAGAGTGTGCTGGGATCCTACTAACCAGGCCCCAGCACCAGTGTTCTTTCCCAAAATCCGTACCTTAGTTTACATAATTAGCACACCTCTGGCACACAGTTAAGCCCCTTGTAAAACGTACCCATGGTACTAGGGCCCTGTGGCCAGGGAAGGCCCCCAAGGGCTCGAGCATGTATTATGCCACCCTGAGGGACCCTAAGCACATGCACACTGCCTTTGCAGCTTGTGTGTGCTGGTGGGGAGAAAAAGGCAAAGTCAACATGACTCCCCTCTCAGGGTGCCATGCCCACAAACCTGTGCCTGTGGCATAGGTAAGTCTCCCCTCTAGCAGGCCTTACAGCCTACACAGGTGAGGGCATAACTGCATGATCAATTTGCCCCTACAGTATCTAAGTCCACTCTTAGACATTGTAAGTGTAGTGTAGCCAAATTCAGTATATGGTCTGGGAGTTTGTCATTAAGAACTCCACAGCTCCATAATGGCTTCAATAAATACTGATATCAAAGTTCTCGGCACAATAAAGTCACACTGCTGCCAGTATGGGATTTAAAGAACAAGGCACTCAGAGGGCATCTTAGAGATCCCCCTGTAGGTTAACCAAACTTCTAGTACAGGACTGACCAGTCTGTGCCAGCCTGCCACTGTCAAATAAGTTTCTGACCACCTGGGGTGAGAGCCGTTGTGCTCTTGGTGGCCAGAAACAAAGCCTTTCCTGGGTGGAGATGCTTCACACCTCCCCCCTACAGGAACTGTACCACCTAGCAGTGATCATCAAAGGCTCAGCCCTCTTGTCACAGTGCCCCAGGACACTCCTGCTAGTGGAGTTGCCCACCCCCAAACAAAGCCTCACTTTTGGTGGCAGGTCCAGCGCGAAAATTAGGGGAGGTAGGGAGGATTGACCACTCCTAAGGTTTCCAGAGCTGAGGCGACCCCTCCTTGCAGAATCCTCCATCTTAGTTTGGAGGACAGGGTCAATAGAATTGTTTTTTGCCCCCTCCCCAAAGGCAGTGGACACAAGAAGGGTGTGGCCAACTTGAGGGACAGTAGCCATTGACTACTGCTCTCTGATCCCTGTAACACAACTAAATGCAGGATTTAAGGGCTCCCCTGAACCCAGTTCATTAGATTCCTGGTGACCTCACAAGAAAGAGGACGAATTGCTAAGCTGAAACCCCAGAAGAGAAGAAGGAAAGCAAAAACTGACTTGACCCCAGCCCTACCGGCCTATCTCCTGCTTCAAAGAGCCCTGCAAAAGAAAGCGACACATCCTACAGCGACCTCTGCCAAGCCTCCAGAGATGGCCTGCATCACAGAGGACCAAGAACACCCATTGGCAGTGGCCCTGTCCAACAAGAAACTACACCGAAAGACTCCAGAGCCTCCCTGGATCCGTGAGTACTGACCACTCTGCACCCGAGGCCCACGGCCTGTGCCCAGGTGGTCTAACCGACTAGAGGGGATCCCCAGGTGATTCCACACAAGTGCCTAACCTAGGTTGACCTCTCCTGTCCTCCATGACGATGACTGCAGTATGAATCCAGAGGACCCCCCTGACCACGACAGCACCGGACAAAGATACTCATTGTCAAAAGGCACACTGCACCGCAGCCCCCTGGCCTTGGGGAAGCCAATGTCCAGTGCAGTAATGTTTAGCAGGCGGGCCTCCTACTTGTCTAACCTGTGGTTTTTCAGAACCGACCCCGTGGACCCAGCCTGCAGCATCTGAGTGACCCCTGAGGTCCCCTCATTGAAAAGCATTGGGAGCCTGATGCTATGTTTGCACACTGCACCCGGCTGCCCCTGCAGGTGTGTGTTTGGTACCTACCTGTGGCCCCCAGTGCTCTCCTAGACCCCCATTTCTGCCCTCCAAAGATGCGGGTAATTAACTGCAAGCAGGTCAGAAACCAAATGTCCCAGTCTCCGTAGATCATGTTAAATTGAGTCAACTTTGACCTCTGCACCCGGCCAGTCTTGTGATGCTGGTGGTGGGTATTCAGGGTTAACTTGAACCCCAGCCTGTGGACTTCCTAACCCCCGGAGACAGGAACTGTAAGTCAAGTGCTCACCTTCAAAACATACTAAATTTTCTTCCCCGAGCAACGGTTTGTAAAAATTGCGTAAAGGGGGTCTTTGCTTGTGAATCCTTCGTAGATGTCCTGAATTTTACAGTGGAAGAAGGTGGCAAGGCTGTCACAGAGGTCTTTGGAGGGTGGGATGTCTGTTGTGTCTGGGTCCGGTTTTGTAAATTCCTTGACTATGGTGAAAAGTTCCCTGCTGTTGTGCACATAGGAGTTGATTCTCTCTTCAATGGCAGATTTTCTAGTTGCTATGATGAGTAGGTGGTATGATGTGACAATGTCTTTGCAGGCTTTGTAGTCTGTTGAGCTCTTACTGCTTCTCCCCTTTTTCTCAAGTCATCTGCATTCGCTTGTGGATTCTTGGGGGTCAGGGGAGAACCACCTAGGTCTCCTGTGGTATTGATTGCTGACGGGTTTCCTTAGGGGGCCTATGGTGTTTGCACAGTCAGTGATCCATTGGTGAAGATTGGCGGCCAAGGGGTTTGACTCAGCAATGTCTGGTGATGGGGAGTGGCGGAGCACGGTGGTGAGCTGGGCTTCGGTGACCTTGGTCCAGTTCCTGCGTGGGGGGTGGTGGACCAGGTGCTGTTCAACTGTCTAGGTGAAAGAGAGGTGGATGCAGTGGTGGTCGTCCAGTGGAGTTGGGAGGTGTGTGAGAAGTAGATGTGGTTTACGGCAGAGAAGACAGGGTCGAGGGTGTGTCCCATTGAGTGTGTGGGGAGGTTGCCCAGTTGCTTGAGTTTGAGTGAAGTCAGCCAGTGCTTTGTTGAAGGGTGGGCGGGGTCAAAGTAGTCTGTAGATGAGCGCTCCGTGGAGGGTGGTGTTTGGATTAGCCTGAATCTGAAAGTGAAGGTGTTCGGCAATGGAAGGCCCAGACATCAATGCTGGTTGAGAGGCGGAGTGATTTTTTGTGTATGATGGTGACACCTCCTCCTGGTCAGTTGATGTGGTCTTGATGTAACTGTCAGAGATGGCAGTGGCAATGTCCAGAGCTAAGGAGGTGGTGATCAAGGTCTCTGCGAAGAAGGCAACGTTGGAGGCGATGGCGTCGAGGATGTCCAAAACTTCTATTGCATGCTTGATGAGGGAGCGAGTGTTGAGTAGTATACATCTTAGGTGTCTGGGAGGTCCAGTGGAGGGGGAGGTTAGGGTGGGAGGACAGGTGAAGGTGCATTTGTGGCCAGAGAATGGGCCTTGGGTGTCCTTGGGTGAAGCTCAGTGGCAGGCGGTTGAGCCTCCAGCGCTAAGGGCATAGAGTGTGCTGGTGTTGTATCAGTGGATGCAGTGGGACCCAGGGTATGTGGCACTGGGCGCAATCTAGGCACAGACTGACACAGATGGGCATGCCTTTGGTGCGCCTTGGGAGGGAGATGGGAGTAGTCGCTTAGCTGAGAGGTGGGAGGTTGTAAAAACGTGGGCTGGGAGGGGGTAGGACAGCAGCAGCAGCAAGGGAGGTGTGGAGATCAGAGAACAGAGGAAAAGCCACAAAAGGCAAAAATAGTTTAAAAACAGAAGGAAGGCCAACAGAGCCGAAAGGCAAAAAGAGGGCACAGAAAAAGGCAAAAGGCAACCACTAGGCCAACAGGGATCAGGTGCATGTGGGAGCCAGCGAGTGGAGGAGGGCCTCGAACAGAATGAGTCAGGCAGGGTGAGAAGGCGAAGGGCAGCAGCAGCAGTGGGTGGTGCTGCACGAGAGCTCGATGCTAACGCTGCCCAGAGGTCAGTGAAGGTGCTCCTTTCAACGCACAGCAGCTGACATTAAGAGGGGGAGGGAGATGGGAGGGTCACTCAGCTGGGAGGTGGGAGAGCGGGAGGATGGTAAACACATCACTGGGAGGGGGGTAGGGCCACAGGGGCAGCAGTGGCAGGGGAGAAATGGGGATCAGAGTACGGAGAAAAAAAGACAAAAAGAGTTAAAAGACAGGAAGAATGGCAACAGATCAAAGAGGCAGAAAGAGGGCACAGAAAAGGCAGAAGGCAGCAGAGGGAGAGACACAGAAGGCCTCCCAGAAATGAGGAGCTTGTGGGATCCTGTGGGTGGAGGAGGGCCTCTAACACAATGAGCTTAGCAGCCTCAGAGGGCGAAGGGCAGCAGCAGCAACAGGCAGAGCTGCAGGGGGGAGCGATGCTAGTGCTGACCACAGGTCAGTGAAGTCGCTCCTTTCACAGCGCAGCAGGCACCATTGAGAAGGGACCGAGATAGGAGGGGTCGCTCAGCTGGGAGGCGGTAGGGTGGGAAACACAGCTTTGGGAGGGGGTGGGGCCACAGGGGCATCAGTGACAGGGAAGGCACGGGGATTGTAGAATGGAAGAAAAAAGGCAAAAAGAGTTGAAAGACAGAAAGAAAGGCAGTAGAGTGAATAGGCGGAAGGAGGTCCAGTAAAGGGCTGAAGGCAGCAGAGATAGAGACAGAAAGTAACCACTAGGCCATCAGGGATGAGGTACATGCAGGAGCCTGTGGGTGGAGGAAGGCATTGAATACAATGAGCCAGGCAGGCTCACAGGATGAATATCAGCAGCAACAGGTGGAGCTGCACAGGGGCGATGCTAATGCTGGCTAGAGGTCTGTGATGTAAGTTACATTTCCTCTAAGGTTCTAAGTAAGAAGCTCCCAAAAAGTTTGGTTAAGGGGAAATGCCTTGCATAGATGCCAGTGATGGGTAAATTCTGCTGTGCGTATGTCTCTGAGAGGGTCTTGTTGCCATTATGAGTTGGTGGTGTTGGGAGCCAATCTGCTCTCCCTTGAAAACAGTGAGATGGCAGGTTATCTGAATGATCAAGTTTATTAGTTTGTGGGCCCTCTCACGGGTGAGAATATCGAGGGCCACTGGGACTCATTGCGATCAGGGGCATAAATGGAGTTTCTCCTCCCTTTGGTCACGGTTGGCTGAACCAGGTAGTCTCCTGTGGCATTTATGCTATGTGGAGGAACCTTGATGATTGCCCCAGGCTGTAGAATCTGCACTAGGTCCCCTTCATCAGGCCTATGCCTCCTTCAGTACCTTGATCCCTGCTACTAAACTTTAAGTTCCCTCAGGGCAGGGAGACAGTAGCTTCCAGTTTGTCCGACTGTGCTACAAAGCCCAGCTGGGTGGCTGTGTGAGGGAGGCTACCGGGCTGCAGCTGTGCAGTTCTTAAACCCTGAGCTTGAGCCCGACATGTGGTGTCAAAATCTGGGTATAGCATTTATATTATGAGGGTCTCCACTGCTATCTCATGAGATATATGTTTCTCAGTTGTTTCAAGAAAAAGGAAAAAGGCATTCACTTGAAAATGTACATAAGGAATCATGTACCTATCCATAAATAAACTGAGTGTTAACAATCAAGGATCACATAAAACATCGAGAAGTAGGGCATGGTCTGCTATTGTAACCCATGAGGCCTAATCCTGCCTCCCATGCTTCAGTAGTTCGAGCTATATCCCCAAAACATCTAATACAATCCACCAACTCACAGAGAAGGCCACCCAATGCGGAAACTGGAATTCATAGAGTCAAGTGCTGAAGGAAGGGTCCCCAGATGCAGTCATACTCATGTAATGGATTGTTCAGCTTATCATCTCAAAGTGGACCAAGGTGATCATAGCTTCAGACCAGCCAATGAGCCGAGGCAGAGTTCTTGATTCCCACTTCTTGAGGATGCACAACTTGGCCTTTGCCAGAGAGGAAGACAGCCACCTCCTCTCATGAGTTGAGATATTATCCAGTACATCTGTATTGTGGAATAGAATTACATCTAGTGAAGACTGCACAGGATAGGTCTAGATATCTGTTAGCGTAACCCAAATATCTTTCCAAAAGTCCTCAAACGAGAGGCAAGACTACAAAATACAGAAGAAGTCACCTCCCCACTGATCACAGCTCCAGTATTTTGACATAGGTGCCAATCTGGCTTGATGGAGTTTCAAAGGGGACCAGTGCCAGTTATAGCGAATTTTATAATAGCTGAATTATAGGTGAGCTGCATTAAGACACTTACTACGTAATTGGTAGAGATCAGACCACTCTGCCTCTTCAAAGTCATCTCCATGGTCAGAAATTCTGTAGAAGTGTCTTGATTTTTAATTTGGAGATTTAAATATAATTTGTCAATGATGAGAGTATATAGACCTAGCAGTAGCTTTTCATATGTGCCCCAGTACACCACGTAGATATGCACAATGAAGGCCAGAGGAGGTTGCCCAGTACCTCCCAGATTTTTCTTAAGACAACTCCTCAACTGGTTGTATTTCCAGAAATGGCCGTACGGGAGATTGTACTCCTCACATAACATCAGGGAGTCTTTTATGCACTCTCCTGCAAACGATGCTGCAATACTAGAATCTCCCACGATGCCCAATCTACTGTCAGGTACCTGGAGTTGAATTCCTCAGGAGCAGAAGATTGGTCCGCTATCCCAACTACTCGCAACAAAACTAATCTCTGTATTGAGCACCCTGGAAGGGGAAAGGGTAATGGGATTTAGAGAGACTGCCTCAGAGATGATGCTTCAGCAAGACGCGGACTGCCACCTCACTGTTAGTTTAGCTGGTGAACGACACCTGAAAGATTATAGTCACAATTAATAAAGACACACTATAACATACCAATTAACTTATCAACTATTCGTTTCAAACCAGCAATACTATAATCACTCACTCTGCTGCTCTCTAGGAAATTGCCTCTCTCTCTGTTTGTCTTACTGTTGTTATTAAATGAAAATAAGTCTTTTAGAAAATAAACTCTCTCTGTTCAAATAGAAGAATTGTTCGCTTCTCCACTGAGAGATGTTTTTGAGTCTTTTTACTCTGCAAACTTTTTATTTCCTTCGCTCAAGAACATTGATATATATATATATATATATATATATATATATATAGTTAATTATTATCTCGTATTCAGGCGATTAGGAATAACCTCTTAGTTCACTGTCTCTCATTTGTTTCCTTGAAGGAGAAATAATAGTAAATATTGTCTGTATAGCTTTTCTTGGCTTAGTTGGTTTTGTCAACCATGCTATATAATGTGAGTCGTTAATATATATATTATATATTTTCTCTAATAGATCTTTGAATTGTGATATTTCTTCCTTACCACAGAATTTTCACAAAACCTTCAAATAATTTCGTTTTCAGAATTTGCTTCTTAGGTTTTCGTTCGCTGCAACGCTTGAGTTTTCTTTCTTAATCACAGAACAGGCAAAGACGAGTTTTCCTCACAGAATGTTTCTTCACAGACATGCTCATCCTCCGAACACCTGACTCCTGTCAAAGCGGAGTTAAAGTGCGAAGCACTCAGGCTTCGTGAGCGTATCCTAGCAACTCGGCTAAGGCAACACTAGAGCGGCAACTTCACTGTCTGCCTGAACGGCGGACATCTTGGATTCCTGTTCTCGACCTCCGTTCTGCAAAAGGTGCAACACGACTTGGTAAACTGTTCCACATGGAATGCACATTTTTCCAGTTTTACATAAAGGTGATGCTCCAGCAATTTTGTGCGAATGGAACGAACATGAGCAACATGTTCTTGCAAATTGTTGTAAAAACTAGAATATCATCAATATATACCACATTGAATCCAAGATGTCATTGACAAAATGTTGAAAAGCTGCAGGAGTGTTGCATAATCCATATGGCATCACTTGATATTCGAATAATGCATATCGAGTTCTGAAGGCACATTTTCACTCATCTCCAGTTGCCACTCTTTTCAAATGGTATGCTCCTCGCAGATCTTATTTGGTGTAAATTTTAGCATTCTTCACTTGATCTAAAAGAACTGACACCAGTTTTCTCTAAAAGATCTTTGAATTGTTGTATTTCTTCCTTACCACAGAATTTTCACAAAACCTTCAAATAAGTTCATTTTCAGAATTTGCTTCTTAGTTTTTCGTTTTCTGCAACACTTGAGTTTTCTTTCTTAATCACAGTACAGGCAAAGATGAGTTCTCCTCACAGAATGTTTCTTCAGAGACATGCTCATCCTCCGAACACCTGACTCCTGTCAAAGCGGAGTTAAAGAGCGAAGCGCTCAGGCTTCGTGCGTGTATCCTTGCAACTGGGCTAAGGCAACACTAGAGTCACAACTTCACTGTCTGCCTGAATGGGGACATCTTGGATTCCTGTTCTCGATCTACGTTCTGTAAAAGGTGCAACACGACTTGACAGATCTTCCTTCAGCCTGGACAACGCTGTCTCCACTGAGGATACTTCTTTATCTGGATCCTGGTTACTTTTTGGGCACTTTTCAAAGTTATGGCATGACAGGTTTTGGGGGTCTTGACATCTACCCAGAAACAATAGTGCCTCAATCTGCAATTTAGCATTGTATCAGATTGGTGCTCCAAAATTAAATAATATGTCACATCTGAACAATTTATGCTGGTGTCTCCAGATCTGGATTGAGTTATACATGATATGGTTCTGGAGTGCTGTCGGCCTGTCTTCATAATTGTACACCAATTTAGACCAATAGTCTCCCTCATTGGGGCATGCTCAATTAGGGCCCAATCTAGCAACTCAAGGTCAGTTTGGAAATAGTAGGTAAATTGCAACAATTAATGGGCATTATAGTAGTGATCAATAATAGGGAGATGGAGGCCTCCAGAGGGGCTGTCAGCACACATTTTCGACACAGATAAATGTGGCTTGGGGAGTTCCCAGACATATTGCTTAATTTCTTAGTCAATGGACCACAAGGTGATACGTGGAATAGGAAGGCAGCATTCCAAATACATAGTTGAAGTATGAAACCACAAATCTTTTAATGGCTTTAACCCTTCCTCATAGGGACAGGTGTAGACAATCCCATGTATGAAAATCATTCTTCATTTATCTACTAGCTGTACCATATTGTCCAGTATCATTCAGTGAAAATCCCTGCTGGCCAGCACTCAAAGGTACTTCACTTTCTCTGGGGCCCATTGGAAAGGGAGTCCACTGCAGCATTAGTTAATTATTAAGCCACGGGCATCACTATACATTTTGTGCAATTAATCTTGTATCCTGAAAGAGATGAAAAATGGGAGATAATGGTCCTCAGTATCGGATTGACTGGTAAACATTTGATAATTATTTCGCTGATAATGCAGGTACAGCTTATTCTGTATTACAAGAATGGGAGATATTTAAGGTAGCTATATGTGGGACTGCTATAAATGCTCTAGTTGGAACATGTAGGGAAGTAGGTAGTACGTTAAAGAACATAAAAAATAAAATAGCACAATTTGATCAAGCTATGGAACTTAGGGAAGTAATGCATCAGAACTCCAAGCAGTCAGAATTACACATGCAGAGCTTTTGGAGCGACTTAGAGTAATGTATTAGAAGGCATACCAACACTGTTCACACATAGATGCAGAGAGGCTGGGTGCATTATTGGCCTGCCTGTTGGTCTTCCCCCCGTCTGGCCCCTTAGCCCATCCCCTTCATAGACTCCCTATCATTAGGTAGAATATGTACAGAATTGAAAATAAATGCAGCATTTTGAGAATTCTATACAGAGCTATATGTGGCCCTATCTCCCTAGATGCATTAACAAACTACTTAGTTGGGCTCCAACTACCAACAATACCTGAAACACGTTGCAAAACTTTAGCGGCCCCAATCATGGCAGGAGACATCAGGGGGCCATTAGAGAACTGGCTTGCAATAAGACCCGTGGATCAGGTGGCCTGCCTATTGAGTTTTATACAATGTATATGGATAGACTGGCTTCACAAAACTTTCTACAGCATCACTACATGCATGTTCTCTTCCCCCTACTACCAGACACACTTTAGTTACGTCCCTACTAAAACCAGATAAATCATCAGTGGTGCTCACATCGTACAGTCCATTATCCATATTAAATACAGAATATAAAATATTAAGTAAGTTCCTGGCACGTCACCTGCTTCCCTTACTGCCCCACCTTCTGCATGTGGACCAGAGAGGCTTTGTCCCCAAATAGAATACATTCCCTAAAAATCCACCACTTGTTTCAAGTGCTGGCTGAGGCCCCTAACAATTACCCCAATGCCGGAGGCCTGTCATTAGATATTAGGCAGGCTTTTGATACATGTAATTGGAAGTACATGTTGACAGTGCTGTCCAAATATAGCATACCTGAGCCCTTTATTAAGTGGGAGAGACTTCTCTACACCAAACCCACAGTGAGGGATAAGACCGTGGCGTGCATTTCATCCCCATACACAATATATAGGGGCACGCACCAGGTTCGCCCTTAGCGCCCTTGCTCTTTGTGCTAACTATAGAGCCTATTGCGCAGAAGCTGAGACAGGATGCGGCTAACTGGGGTATCCCACTAAATGGCACACTTTAAGCTGTTTCCTATATGGTGATGATATGATTTTTTACCTGAAAGACTTAAAGCTAGACCTGACAAGTATAGCTGAAATGCTAGCAGAATTTAGGTGATTTTCTGGCCTACAAATTAATGCGGACAAATTCTGCACTTATTTTTAACGCTCCAACTTGAGTATCCGTCACTGAAGTTTGGTTAAAAAAAATCCCAATAACCCCGCATACATTCCGGTATTTAGGGATTCATGTGTACCGGAACCCACAGGATTTATGATACGGTAATCTCATGCAAGTGGTCAATCAATGCTCCTAGATCTCAAGTGAAATTCTGGATCACCCTTCCGCTATTAGTGGCTGGCAGACTGGCGCTGCCGAAGATCGTCATGCTTCCCAGGTTGCTGTATCACTTTGTGATTCTGCCGGTTGTGATCCCGGCATCAACGTTTCAGGCACTGGATACACTCTTGATGGAGTTGGGGTGGGGCTGTGGATGTTGCAGAGTCAGCTTGGCTAAGCTGCAGTCGCTGGTGCTGAGGGGGGGTCTGGGCACTCGAGATGTTAAGGACTCTTACATAGCGGGGCTGCTGCAATGGCTGGCGTACTGGCTCTCTGGTCACAATTTGTGGGAAAGAAACTATACACCTGCCCGGCTTCAGCTAAGACACTTGCACAGACTGCTATGTCCCGGGGTCCGCTGCCCTCACCCCCTCCCGCTGATGTTGCTGATTGTCTTGCAATACTGACAGATGGCCCTGAGATACATGTAAATATCTTTCCCATATACGCAAAATATTCCACTGCGTGGTCTACCAATTGCACTGGGTACACTGACAACACTGACTCTTGCTGCCCTCTTTTCTGATGGCTCTCTGATGTAACACTCTGATTTCATACACCTCCATGGTTTATCTGATAATCTATTCTTTCGATTGCTAGTATCCTCTGTTACATCAGGCAGCATTAGGCACCGGAATGAACGGAGCTGTGCACCTTTTCGCATCTTCAGACAATACTTGGTTCATTGGCTGTATTGAGGCCATAGAGAAGACTTAGGGATCTCCCTAGAGCAAATATATGTGAAATGTGAAGTAGACCTTTCCTGTACTTTTACCGATAAAGAGTGGGACTTTTTGCTAACATCCAGCAAGACAGTATCAGATGCCAGATTCAAATGTATCCAATTCTCCATCCTACATAGAGCATACCTTACACCTCACCATATAAACAAAATGTTTCCTGGAGCAATAGCAGAATGCCGATGGTGTCATCACATGGGAGCCGATCTCCTCCATATGTTATGGCAATGTCCAGTATTGGTTCAGTATTGAGAGGAGATAACACAATCACTGTCAGCTCTGACAGGCCATTCATACTGGGGGACCCCGGACTCCTGTGTCCTGGCTCCTTTCCCACATTCTCTGAGGGCTAGGGTGACAGCCCGCTTTATCAATTTGGCGCTGCTCTTGGCCAAATGCCTAAGAGTAAGGAGATGGAAGTCCCCAAAACCTCTACAAATACATCACTGGTGGGAGGAAGTTGCTGGTAGGGGATTGGTGGAGAGTGAAGCCCTGCAGAGAGAAGAGTGTAGAGAACTGCGCAAGTCACGGATCTCACTATAATGGGATATCCTTTTAGAGACCTTTAAAGGACAGGCAGGTGTTGACAGTGAAGACCAGAATGTAACCCCATGGCTGGACATTTGAGCAGATAAACACTCCCTAGATAAGCAACCCATTGGTTCCCATTTCACACTATATATTTAATCTAATCCCACATGCCAATTTATCATTCAAATGAGACACGATTGTGCCGGAGCCCTCTATACAGCCAGTAATGAACTGTTGAGTAGCATAAGGAACAGTCAATATGCAATGAACCTGGGTATACAGTACTGTGTGGTTAAGACAGGGCTGCAATGCAAACTTCTCCAGTGTCATTTTGTTGTTGGGTGACACAGTTAATTTAGTGTTAGTAAGGGTTAAGGGTACCCTTTCAAACTTGTCAAATGATAATACATTTAACGTGCTGTTGATGGTTTTGTGAGTTATGTGTGAAATTGTAATGGCAAAATGCATTGTATACCAGGGTAACAGAATTGTTGTATAAACTACAATAAAATTTGTGTTAAAAAATCGGGATTGACTGGTCAGGTGTGGAAGGAAATAAAAGGATGTGATCTGCATACAACATTATTTTAAGATCTTCAATCCGTAGCCAAATGCACTGTATAGCTTCTTCTTTAAGTATTGCTATTGACAGAGATTCCAGGTCAATAAGGAATAGAAGGGGGCTAGTGGGCACCCCTGTCTGGTCCCTCTTTCACTGGTTATGGCTGAAAGAAAGCCAATGCGGTTAACTTGTTCTGTGGAATTGGAATAAAGGGTCCTCACCATTCTCATGAATTTGGGTCTAAAGCATATAATAGCCATCACTCGGAACAAGTATTTCTATTTCACTTGATCTAAAGCTTTCTCCTCATTGACGGGCAGGAACTCTTTATTTGCACTGTCATTTTGCACCTCCCATAAGAGGTTGAGCAGTGTTTTAAAATCATTCTTTGACGGTAGTCCCGGGATTAAACCCACTTTGCTTTTGTGAATAAATAAGGGTATCACAGGGGAGCTAGAGAACCCAGTCGCAAGATGGCCACCGCCTAGCGAGGCTGTGCCAGTCAGAGCAACAAATCTGTTATTTACCCTAAGTAAATGGAGGCATCAGGGCAAGCCCAGCAGTGTCTGAATACTACTTCACCAGCTATACTAGAGGAGACTAAAATTGCAGAGGAAAAGTGAGCGGAGTGCTGCCTCATGGTGGGGAGCCAATTGCGGCCTGCATTGGGCCTTTGACTGGTGGTAGTGCCCCCCGCAAGGCTATCGGTACCTGGGAAGGGAAAACGCTCATCCCTGAAGGCTGTTTACGTGCAAAGGAGGGCTGTGCCCAGCTGGATGGGTATATGCGGGCTGAATATCTGAACTTGGAAGATTTGCACATGGTAATTAGTGACTGCATCAGAGTGCGGCAGGCTGGCTATAGTGTGGCTGATGCCCAAGTGGGGTTGTCAGGCAGAGGATTGTTGTACCTAGAACCCCACCAATATTGGCACTGGTCTGGAGGGCTGGGCCTGGAGAGGGCAGGCCTGTGCAGGCCTGTACCAGAGGGAGGAGCACCAATTGAGCTGTGGGCCAGATGAGCCCCTTTGGAGCTCTCAGTGATACTGGGCCTTATTTGAGACCTTGACCCTAACATCTGAAACTTGAAAAAAAGGGGTGTCTCCTTCCCCTTGACATGCTGAGACGGAGGCCTATAGACAGCTGGAGGGGACTAAGTTGGGCCAACATGGCAGAGCCTACTCATGCCCCCAGGGATTGGCCTCCTGGGGTGAGGCAGGGCCCTCAACTGGTACTTGGTACAACTGCCTACCTTTGGGCCAAATTCATGAGAAATGAATCCACTGGATGCGTCTGCCTGGCTACATTGTGGATAAGACCCTGTACTGGGTGTTTGGAGCTGAGAGCCTGGCCAGGTCTGCTCATGCCCCTTTCCCTCCGGAGGTGTGGTGGGACCTTGGCAGTGTCAGTGAATGGATGGTAATGTTACAAATTTGAGCATACGCTTCATGAGCCTAGAGCTTACAGCTACATCTGGTGCAAGATGGGGAAAACTTACATAAAACAATGTAATCTTTCCTCTGAAAATCACAGACAGATGCGCATAATGGACTCACCCCCAGATGGCCACCAGCAGAATTGAATTGGGGGGACAGAGGGAGCACATCTCAGGAACCGGACATTCAATCTATGT
Source organism: Pleurodeles waltl (assembly GCF_031143425.1). Classification (NCBI taxonomy): domain Eukaryota; kingdom Metazoa; phylum Chordata; class Amphibia; order Caudata; family Salamandridae; genus Pleurodeles; species Pleurodeles waltl. The sequence goes on from NC_090437.1 coordinate 1,036,045,596, forward strand.
CAATGTACCTTAAACACAACCTGGACGCCATTAATATGAAGATAAACATGCTGGCTGTTAGATTCCACCAACTCAAAGAATAGGTAGTCAAACAAGAGGAGTGGATAGACCAACTCAAACGCTTCACTCCAGATGTGGAAGACACACACTCATCCACTGCGGAGAAGCTGCTCCAGATGGAGAAGCTCATAGAGGAAATCTGCAACAAATATGAAGAGCTGGAAGCATGATCAAGGAGGAAAAATCTGCTCATAAAGGAAGTCCTGGAATTGACTCAGATGGGTCGAGTGGAAGACTATGTTGAGACAACGCTTCTGACTCTCTGTGGAGATGCCCTCTCAACTAAACAAGCTCATAAGTCACAGGGCCAGTGGCCACCCCAAAGCACGCCGGCCTGCCCCAAAAATTGCCTGACTGTTAAACTTTAGAGACAGAGTCACTCGGACTGTCAAGAGACCAACAGCCCCTCCAATACCAGGGAAACAAGATTTTCTTCTTCCCAGATTTTACGGTTGCTGTACAGGAGGCAAGGTGGAATTTTCTCTCTATCAATTGCTTTATACAGAAAATGGATGCCAAATGTTCTCACAAAGCTCCGAATACACTATTCCAGAAAAAACGCATTGTTTCATGGACCTGAAAGTGGCTGCCAAATTTGTCAAGAGCATCCAAGTAGCAGAGGTGGAATCCCCACCATCGACCTGAGGCACTGGGTGAGGACAGCTCAGCAATAATGTTTCAGGTGGTGTTTCATACATAGGTGTTGGACTGTAGATTGCTTGCCAGATAGTTGGTAGCAATGCCCTCCTCGCTGACTCCTCTCAAAACTGTGAGACACACTAATGCTAAGTGTTAGAGAACTAGTGGTAGTGACTTGAACTATGGGCACATCAAGTGTTAAACTGAGGCTGGCATTGGACTTCTTGATCCTCTCCAGCTCCGGCCACCCTGCTCCAGCCCAGCTGGAAGAGTGTTGGGTCTCTGGTTCGGCCCCCTGGTATAATTTCCCACTCTTTTCTTTGAATGCAATTGGGGTGAAGTATGATTAGTGGGGTGGTAACATATGGCCTTATTGGAGGGCTGAAGTGGGTGGTGGGTTGTATGTGGGAGTATTGTTGATGCAGGAAGCATACCCTTTCCAAAATGATTGGGTCTACTTTCCCCTTGTCAGCATGATGCCACTTGATGCTTATACTGATCACCCTTGCATGGATTCCCGGTGATTACACACTCTATACAGCTCTGAATGCCATTGACTAAATACCTGACCTGGAACATAAGGGAGCTCAATGATAGGCCCAAGCTGCAACATTTTTTGGCATATTTACAGCAGCATGGCATAGACACTTTTCCTACAGTAGTAACACATTACAGAAGTCACCTAGGTTTATCTGTGGGGTGGCAGTTTTGATCTGGAAGGGGTTGCTGTGACACATACATCAAGTACTATGTGATCAACAAGGCTATTATGTTATGCTGTCTGGCACGCTTCAGGGTCACCTCTTAAGGCTCTTAAGGCCCAAACGTTGACGATCCATGCTTCTTTGTGGAGGTTTAGAGACTGGCAAAAATGCTTGGGCTAAGGGAACTCCTACAGAGAAATGACTTTAATGTGGTACTGGACACTAGCCTCGACAGGTCTAGTTACACACACATGCTGCCACACAGTTAGAAGTCACAATGGCCAGGTGTGATAAACCTAATCTGCCAATGCTGTGTCCCTGAGAAGAGTCCCCCATTCCATGTTACCTTGGAATGAGGTATCTAGATCAGACTCCGTGGGGACCTAAAGACTGGGCCAGTGTCAACGTGACATGGAGCATCGATAGCAGCAATGGCATCTGGTCAGAATCCCTCTCACTATTTGTCTGGGTGAGATGTATTTAAACAGATCTGATCAGACCCCTGACGTAGATAAGAAGACATGCTTGGGCAGCAATTTATATAAACAATTCCCTCGAAAGTGCAAAGAGGGAAAGTACCTAATGTGAATACCTACAGTTTGTTCATCTTTGTCGCTTGATAGTGACGCCTTAGCACAATGGCACTGATAACATTAAACTAAAACATTGGCCTAACTAAAAACAATGCAGCCATCTTGAAAGATATAATAAAATAGTTGCGCTAAAAGAGAGCAAACTAATAGGGTAAAAGAGATCATGAGTCTGCAGGCCAGAAGGCTAAGCTAACTACTGCTTCCCATTAAAACAAGATAGGATTCACTACAATACCCTCACAAACCTCTAGCGTTCTCACCACTTAGCAAGCACAGAGGGTACATGCATAACACCCACACACATAACATGGTTGCAGATTGAATATTGGCTAGCGACAAGAGATGTAGATGAATGGATGTCAAACATCAAACACCTCCCCTGACATTATCAGATCATGCAAGGTTCCAGTTAGAGCAGGTCACCCTGAAATACAGATCACGTGCTTTATGCAGCACCTACCAGCTGGAGCTTTAAGAGACCAGGGGGGTCATTGTAACCCTGACGGTAAAATCCGCCAGGGCCAACGACCGCGGGAGCACCGCCAACAGGCTGGCGGTGCTCCCATGGGCATTCTGACCGCGGCGGTACAGCCGCGGTCAGAAACGGAAAACCGGCGGTGTACCGCCAGTTTCCCGCTGCCCTGGGGAATCCTCCATGGCGGCGCAGCTTGCTGCGCCGCCATGGGGATTCCGACCCCCATACCGCCATCCTGTTCCTGGCGGTTTTGGCCGCCAGGAACAGGATGGCGGTAAGGGGTGTCGTGGGGCCCCTGGTGGCCCCTGCAGTGCCCATGCCAATGGCATGGGCACTGCAGGGGCCCCCGTAACAGGGCCCCACAAAGATTTTCAGTGTCTGCCATGCAGACACTGAAAATCGCGACGGGTGCAACTGCACCCGTCGCACCCCTTCCACTCCGCCGGCTCCATTCGGAGCCGGCATCCTCATGGAAGGGTGTTTCCCGCTGGGCTGGCGGGCGGCCTTCTGGCGGTCGCCCGCCAGCCCAGCGGGAAACCCAGAATACCCGCAGCGGTCTTTTGACCGCGCAGCGGTATTCTGGCGGTTCCAGCCAGGCCGGCGGCTTCCGCTGCCGGCCGGGGTCAGAATGACCCCCCAGGTGTTTTGCAATTCAGACCAATCAGCTCTTGTAGAATACTTTGAGTATAATGTGCAAAGTGTATTATCTCAATCTATCCGTTGGGAGGTCTTCAAGGTGGTGATTCAGGGGCTTTTCATGGCAAAAAAAGATGGCTTACTGTGGACATTGCACGGGGTGCTGGCAGGACCTGAAGCAGAGATCTGCACTCTGGAATTCCAATATTTTGTGTCATGCAGTGTGATAGGGCAGGTATGACCTTAGCTAACCTCCTGTGCATACCCTGGGTTAGTGATTACATAGCTGAATTAAAGGATGACCAAAAAAGTATACATGCTGGAGGAGAGGCTAAACAGCTCAAGATGACTCCCTTCTTTTCGAACGTATAAATGTCTGCACAGGCCATACCCCCTCCAATGATCCCTTTACGATGGAGGAGGTTGTTCAGGTTATCAATGTGCTGCATTTGGCTCTTAGCCTGGATGACCTCATCGCCTTGTGCTACAAAGAGTATGCCCCAATTCTGGCCCCACAAGTCCTTGCACCGTACAAGGAATCCCTGTCTAATGGTATACTTCTCCCTCCCTTAGAGAGGCACTGATTGTGACTATATTAAAACCAGACCAAGATCCCCAGTGCTACGAATCATACAGACCATTATCCATGATTAATAGGGATAATAAAATCCTATAAAAACTGTTAGCCTTATAATTTTTCTGAGTATATCACATCCGGACCAGTCTGGTTTTACACTTGGCCAGTTGATATGACTCAGTGCGGCAGCGGTCCAGTTGGACACCACCAAGGTGTCGATTTACCTGAATAGCCTTACCTTTTTGCACTATTGTTGCATGTTGGAGTCAGCCAAAAGTTCATCTGACTAATCGGCTTCTTATATTCCCAGCCGGTAGCTATACTATGAATAAATTAGATGATAACTCTCCCTTTTGCAATATCGAGGGGCACTCAACGTGGATGTCCCCTGTTGCCCACACTATTCGCCATTGCAATGGAACCATTGGTGGCTCAGCTGCAACAACACCACTCAAACCACAGCCTGGTGTTAACACCATGTAGATTTCTAGGACTGATTCACAAAGGTAAACTTAGACCAAAAGTCTAAGTTTACATCAGTCTAAACGTATACCAAAAGTGAAACTTTACAACAAGTTGTGACCAGAAAATTAAAATCTGATTTCTCACTGCATTGGGTGTGAAAGGCAGTCAGGGTCCAGTATTTGGGGATTGGTTGAGCTGTGATCTCTATAAGTCATGTTAGGCTGATGTTCTGGCTGGGGGAGGGGTTAAAGAGCTGGCTGAAGCTCCCACTATCATTGGATCACTAGACTGGCTATTACTAAGATTGTGGTTCTCCTTTAATATTTCCATTACTTTATCAATCCGCCTCTCCCCCTGCTAGCATATTTTAGCAGGCAGCTCTAGTTGCAGTTAGTGACCTTGGCACAGGCAGGCAGACAACCTTCCATGGTGTGGGAGATTGTAGGCCCAATTCACAAAGGTAAAATTATACCAAAAGTCTAAGTTGAGACAAAAAGTCTAAACTCAGACCAAACGCCTAAATTTACTACGAGTAAAGTTATTCATTTGGTCTAAGTTTAAATGTTTGGTCTAAATTCAGATTAGAAGCCTAAACATAGACCAAAATTCTAACTTTACTGCGAGTAAAGTTAGAATTTTGATCTAAGTTTAGACTTTTGTTCCAAGTTTAGATGAAAAGCCTAACTTTACTATGAGTAAAGTTAGGCTTGTGGTCTAAACTTAGACTTTCAGTCTAAGTTTACCTTTGTGAATTGAGCACTATGACTTTTACCTTTAAACAAGGTGGGTTGAGAGCACCAGATGTGGACTTGTAATATTTCAACACATAGGTTCAATGTGCATGCTACTGATTCTCCCCTACAAAATTCCAATCACAAATGGCATCTAAACACAACCACCCTGCCCACTCCAAATGCTGTATGCGCCCCTCAAGTGACTGAGGACATAGATTGATACTGTGGCCTTCATGTTGCGGGTGTGGAATGAGCTGAGGAGGAGGGTGCGGCTGAACTATTTATTTGCCTCTTCAGTGTCGCTTATTGGCGAACGCTTATTTCGGATTACTGTTGATGCTGGCAATTGCACTCACCCCACAAAAGGCACTACACGGACCTGCAGTTACACTACTGGACACATTCAATTATTATCAACTATTATCTGCCCTGTGGGTTGTTCATGACTCCTTCCTAACGGCCCCCCACACATTTCAAGCACTAGAGGTGACTCTTACACACCCCTCTTCATGCAAACTGGTCATGAGGATCTATGTGGGAATGCAGGAAAGTTCACCAGTGCGGGTGCCTAGCGTCCGGCAGGTGTGGGCTGTGGCTCTTGCAGCCCCCCACCATGAAGAATAGTGAAGATAGTGTTGCACTCGATCTAGAGCCCTGTCTCCCTTCTATAGGATGTGTCTATTGTAAATACCTGCATAGGCTCTACCGCACCACAGGGAGGATGCACAGGATGCTCCTAGTTGATGATGTAAGAAGCAGGTGCTGCACCATGCCTCGCGCTGACTTTTAGCACCTGGTGTGGAATTGCCTGGGCATGCAGCACTTTTGGGAAATGGTGTTGAACTATATTGATAAAATCACAGGGCATGCCCATAGGCATTCACCGAGAGTTGCACTTTTAAGTTACATTAAGGAGATACCACCAGAATGCACAAACTGCCAGCAATCCTAATTTTGCTGGCTAAGCAGCTAGTTGTGATGCACTGGGGTAGATGCTCTATGCCCCGGAGGAATAAGTGGCTTCTGGATGCAGCATTAGAGATGTCGCTCAGTGCACTGGATAGGGCTGATGATGTTGACACCATCAAAGGTCCGCTGGAGAATCCTCAAGAAGTGCCCCCCGAGAGACATGTCAATTAGTCTGCTAAATGGGGTGCACCACGTGATACAATAGTGGTAGTACATTAAGCTGTGCTAAGGGTAGACGTTTCCAATACAGGTGTTTTTTCTTAGCTGAGTGGCTGTTACCCTTTCTTTCCTTGTTCCCCCCTCCCTCCATTCTGGAATGATTGCTGTATGGCTAAAATTAATGTAAATTGGTGTGTATGATGACATTGATTCGGTTGTATGCTGATTTTTCATGATAAGACTTAATAAAAAAAAGAATTTAAAAAAAGCTGTTTCGACCTGCTTTAACCTTGTGGTGAGCACTTTTGCCAATATTTTGATGTTGCTTTTCAAAAGTGAAATTGGTCTGTGGTTAACAGTGTGGAGTAAGTCCTTCCCCAGTTTGGGGATGAGTGATCCTCCTTCTCTCCAATGTTCATAGTGGTTGTTACAAAACCTGAACAGCTCTTTCTCTGCCACAAAGGAAACATGGTATTCAGTTCAGTTTTTTTTTCCATTGAGGTCACACAGTTTGTCGTCAGTGGGCGTCCCTCTATAGACTCATTTTTGATCCAATATTTCATTTTCTAGAGTTTCCTGACAGATCTGTGCTAGTCTCTTGTGGGTTGTCAATTTGCATACCATTAGACCCCTTATATAAGCTTTTTCAGCAGCCCATTAACACAATGTGAAGAAGTTCCAGATAGTTCCTTACTTGGGAGGAACCATCAAGAACTGTCAACCGAATTCCTAGCTAGCTCACATTGCCTCACCTGAATCCCCAACCTTGCCAAGGTAACAGATGATTTCAGCAAAGTCAAACATGACACTCTGACTCCCAAAGAAGTCATGGAAACAGATCTTACCATTTCGTTGTTATACTCATGCATGCCCAGGATAAATGGAAAATAAATATGAATAAAGGTTTTTGCATAGAGAGAATGAACTGAAATTATTTCGCAGATGAAACAAAGCCTTGTAACCAGCATTACTAACATGGTGAAAAGGATAACGAGTCTATTTGTGGTAATCTTAGATCTACATCTTCCTGCCTATTACTACTACCACACTGAGAGCATAGCTGGTATACCCACTGCCTCTGTCCAATCTAGGAGGAAAGCCTGAGACCCCCATACCTGGAGAGCTAAGCCAGGGAACCAGTCTAGAGTGGTGTTGGCAATCCTTCTCTGCAAGATGGAAGATTAGCATCAGCAGAGCGCATGTCGAACACAGTATTCATTCCAGGACAGTAGTGGTCAGAGTGCTCCTCTGACCCATGCAGGGCAGTACACCATTCATAAAATTAAAACCACATTGTGTTAGAGGCACAACTCTTATGCAAGATCCTGTCAAGATGTTAGAAGCTGTCTCCCAATGGGCAAAACAAACATGTGGATATCTTGTTCTGTGTTCCTGGCCTTGAATAGAGTGTACAGATTACATAGCAAGAAAGGCTTTCTGAAAACAAGCAACATGTACAGCCTTTTCTCATAATAATATTGTGCAAGCATAAAGTGTTTAAAATGTCATTGCTAAACAGCGATGTCAACCTAAAATGAATATAATCCAAAACTAAGCTAAGATGAAGAACCATAATGGGCCCAAGAAGGCCACACACCAGGGTATTCCCTGTCTGTAGGACGTTATAAACGTGAGGGGTCCAGAAGGCCATGGTCAGACATTAGGCCTTTGAGCATGTACCTGTCCCAGTTATTGTTAAAGTCAGGTCTCCCTGATCTTTCCAGTACAGGGCCAATGGCCATATTCCCATCTCCTTTGATTAAGAGTTATGCATGGCCCATGTCTAAACATAGTCTACAGAGCATGGAAAGGAAAGTACTTTTATTGGTATTAGGGGCACAAAATACAAAGAGACTTTGGTGTTTTTTCAGTGATGTTAAAGCTTTTCAACAGGACCACTTTGGAATTCAATGCAACACCATCGAACTGTCAGTCAAGTACTTTTCGTAATAGGTCTTCTTGGCTCTCGAGCGTTGAAGCAAAAGTTTTAAAACTTTTTACTGGTGCCCAAACAACCAAAGGAGCACATTTGTAAACCGCTAGAATCTCATGGGGGCACCTAGAGACTTTTCGAGTGCCAGGCAGAAGCCACCAAAAGTTGAGTCCAAGTTGCATTTGTCACTGGTCAGTTGTGATTTGTAGTGTAAAGACCTCTTGCAGCTTTTTGCATTCATGTATGCACACAGGGAGTTAGCCAACTGACTCTTGAAGTTCACCTCTTTATCTTTGGTGCAGTTCTTTGACAGAGCTTCTCACAAATCACAGAGAACATGTTCATCTTTTTTCGGTTCTTCCACAGGTTCAGAAAGTAACTCCCTCTGTTATTCTCTCCAGAATCATCTGAAACACTATGGATGCTATAATTAAGCCAGAGGGCATTTACAAGTATTCAATTCTCCCAAAGGGAGTCACAAATACCATCAGAACCCATGCAATCTTATTTGGTAATCATCTGATGCAATGTCAACGGTTGAAAACATTTGAACCCACTGCAGCATTTTCATAACTCAAAAAGTACTACGCAGAGGGAATTTACCCCTATGACTTGCTTATTAAGGTGACACAGAACAATGCAAATCCTAATGCTCCATCACAATTTTTGAGCTATAACCACTATTAACAACCATTCAGTTACTTCTACTGTTTCTCTAATTCGCTCATGTGTTAGTTTTTTAACTCATTTTTCATGGCTTCCCTTATTATTTTTGTCACACGCCTAACTTTGCATACCTTTCCATATGTTAGCAATGGGGTCTCAGGTTGGCTGTCAGCACTCTGTCCAAGCAGGAACCCTCACTCTAATCAGGGCAATGGAGAAACACACTTAAGTTAACCCCTGCTCACCCCCTTGGTAGCTTGCCACAAGCATTCAGGCTTATCTCAAAGGCAATCTGTAAAGTATTTGTACCAACAAACACAATAATACAGTGAAAACACTACAAAATTGACACCGCAACACCAGTTTAGAAAAATAGCTGATATTTATCTAAATCAAACAAGACGAGAATGACAAAAATCCAACATACACAAGTAAGGTTATGAATTTTTAAACTAAAAGGAGTCGTAATCCATAAAAATACAATGGATGCATTGATGTTCCACAAAGTACCTGGTTGGCATCAAAAATAAAGCCGCACAGGCGCGCAAGCTTCAGAAAAGTCAGCGATGGGAGGCCTTGCGTCATTTCTTCTCTGGTCAGCTAGGCGATGTGTCATTTTTCTGTCCCTCAAGAAAGCGATGCGTCCCTTTGCAGACAAAAACCTTGGGTCCGGGTGTGTTCACATCGATTTTGATGCCCAGAGATGATGCTTGCAAAATCCGGCCACACGATGACTAGGATCCACGCTGCATGGGGTTTGCGTAATTTTCAGCAGCCGCAATCAGATGTTGTGTCATTTCTCCAGCTGCGATGCAGGTAATACGTCAATTTCAAAGCTGCGATGCAGATGGTGCGTCGATTCCTCAGACCTGATGCAGGTGGTGCATCGTTTTTACAGCTGCGTTAAAGGTGGTGTGTCAAATTCTTCCCTGCATGGCTCCTGTGCAGGGATTTCAGTCTTGGTTCTACTAGCTTCACCTTATAAGGGCCCAGGGACTGGATAGGGCACCACTTGTCAGGGTAGGAGTCTCAACAAGAGAGTCCAAGTGCAGGCAGAGGAAGTATTTGATAGCCCTAAGACCTCAAAACAGGAGGCAAGTTCAGTTCAAGCCCTTGGAGACACTTCACAAGCAGGAATATACCACAAAGTCCAGTCTTTGTTCTCTTTCAGGCAGAAGCAGCAACTGCAAGCCAACCCAGGAAAGCACAGTCACAGGAAAAGGGGCAGTACTCCTCCTCCAGCTCTTTGGCTCTTTTCCTTGGCAGAGGTTTCTCTTTGAATACAGAAGTAATCTACAAATCTGGGGTTTTGGGTCTATTACTCATATTCCTTCCTGCCTTTGAAGTAGGCAAACTTCAAAAGAAAGTCTCTGTTGTTCACTAGATCTTGCCTTGCCCAGGCCTGGCCCCTGACACACACCAGGGGGTTGAAGATGGCATTGTGTGAGGGCAGGCACAGCCCATTCAGGTGTAAGTATTAGCTTCTCCCTCCACTCTAGCCCTGATGACCCATAAGGATATGCAGGCTACATCTGATCTCCCTTTGTGCCACTGTCTAGTAGAGATTCAAAAATAGCTCAACTGTCAGTCTGACCCAGACAGGAAACACACAAGCGAGCAGAGTCACAGAACTGTTTAAGCAAGAAAATGCCCACTTTCTAAAAGTGGTAGTTTCAAACTGACAATCTAAAAAATACTTCACCAAAAGATGTATTTTTAAATTGTGAGTTCATAGACCCCAAACTCCAAATCTCTATCTACTCCTAAATGGAAACAGAACTTAAAAGATATTTAAAGGCAGCCCCCTATTAATCTAAGAGATAGATAGGGCTTGAAACAGTGAAAAACAAATTTGGCAGTATTTCACTGTCAGGACATGTAAAACAAATTACTTAGGGCCCTCATTGTGACATTGGTGGTAAATGCCGCTTGCCGCCATGGTGACTGCCGCCAACATACCGCTGCAGTGGTGAATATTCATTATATTATGCCACACACACACCAAACCGACATAATACTGCCAAATACACAAATCCTGCAGCCAAAGTGGCAGTACGAACACCCATACTGTTATGCCAACAAAACAACGCCTGCCACATTATGACTCACGAACCACCAAGGCGGACATTCAATGGCAGTAAACCATTGGCGGCACACACCAGCGCACTCAGAATGGCCACCCAAATACAAAACAATACATTAGCTAAAATGAAAATCACACACCTGACATTGATACACTCAGCACACCCACCCACCCATAGCACTATAAAACACACACCCACATCACACACCACCCTTTACGAATACCAATAAGTGCCACAAGACTTACATGAAGACCACTGAGATGACTACACACACACACACCCCACAAACACCCATGCATCCATCTCACACCCCACATTACACACCCCACCACACCACTTAAAACCCTCTGCACAACACACACCACACACCACCCATGTACCCAGAAGGGCACCCCCGTTTCACAGATCAAATCAAAATCAAATCAAATCATTAACATTTATAAAGCGCGCTACTCACCCGTGCGGGTCTCAAGGCGCTAGGGGGGAAAGGGGGGGTTATCGCTGCTCGAACAGCCAAGTCTTTAGGAGTCTCCGGAAAGCGGAGTGGTCCTGGGTGGTCCTGAGGCTGGTGGGGAGGGAGTTCCAGGTCTTGGCCGCCAGGAAGGAGAAAGATCTCCCACCCGCCGTGGAGCGGCGGGTGCGAGGGACGGCAGCAAGTGCGAGGCCAGCGGAGCGGAGGGGGCGGGTGGGGACGTAGAAGCTGAGGCGTCTGTTGAGGTATTCCGGTCCCTTGTTGTGGAGGGCTTTGTGTGCGTGGGTGAGAAGACGGAAGGTGATCCTTTTGCTGACTGGGAGCCAATGCAGGTGTCTCAGGTGTGCGGAGATGTGGCTGTTGCGGGGTACGTCGAGGATGAGGCGGGCCGAGGCGTTTTGGATGCGTTGCAGGCGGTTTTGGAGTTTGGCGGTGGTCCCGGCGTAGAGGGTGTTGCCGTAGTCCAGGCGACTCGTGACAAGGGCGTGGGTCACGGTTTTTCTGGTGTCGGCGGGGATCCAGCGGAAGATCTTGCGGAGCATGCGGAGAGTGAGGAAGCAGGCGGAGGACACGGCGTTGACTTGCTTGGTCATGGTGAGAAGAGGGTCCAAGATGAAGCCGAGGTTGCGGGCGTGGTCTGCGGGGGTCGGTGCGGTGCCGAGGGCCGTGGGCCACCAGGAGTCGTCCCAGGCGGACGGGGTGTTGCCGAGGATGAGGACTTCCGTTTTTTCAGAGTTCAGCTTTAGGCGGCTGAGCCTCATCCAATCTGCGACGTCCTTCATACCCTCTTGTAGGTTGGTCTTGGCGCTGGCGGGGTCCTTGGTGAGGGAGAGTACAAGTTGGGTGTCGTCGGCGTAGGAGGTGATGATGATGTCGTGCTTGCGTACGATGTCGGCGAGGGGGCTCATGTAGACATTGAAGAGTGTCGGGCTGAGCGATGAGCCTTGAGGTACGCCGCAGATGATCTTGGTGGGTTCTGAGCGAAACGGAGGGAGGTAAACTCTTTGGGAGCGGTTAGCGAGGAAGGAGGCGATCCAGTCCAGGGCCTGGCCTTGGATCCCGGTGGAGCGTAGGCGGGTGATTAGGGTGCGGTGACAGACGGTGTCAAAGGCAGCCGAGAGGTCGAGGAGAATGAGGGCGACTGTTTCACCGTTGTCCATCAGGGTTCTGATGTCGTCTGTGACTGAGATGAGGGCGGTTTCCGTGCTGTGGTTGGTTCGGAATCCGGTTTGTGAAGGGTCGAGCAGGTTGTTGTCTTCCAGGAAGGTGGTCAGCTGTTTGTTGACGGTCTTTTCTATTACCTTGGCTGGGAAAGGTAGAAGAGAGATGGGGCGGAAGTTTTTCAGGTCGCTTGGGTCAGCCGTAGGTTTCTTTAGTAGGGCGTTGACTTCAGCGTGCTTCCAGCATTCGGGGAAGGTAGCAGAAGAAAAAGAAGAGTTGATGACGGTCTGGAGGTGCGGGGCGATGATGTCGTCGGCTTTGTTAAAGATGAAGTGCGGGCAGGGGTCCGAAGGGGCGCCGGAGTGGATAGAGTTCATGATGGATTTGGTTTCTTCCGTGTTGATGTGGGTCCAGTTGTTGAGGGTGATGTCCGGGGAAGCGGGTTCAGTGGTGTATGGTTGGGTCTGGTGTCCGAAGCTGTCGTGGAGGTCGCTGATCTTGCGATGGAAGAAAGTGGCGAGGGATTCGCACAAATCCTGTGAGGGCGTGACGGCGTTGGCGCTGGCGCTGTGGTTGGAGAACTCTTTGACGATGCTGAAGAGTTCTCTGCTGTTGTGGCTGTTTTTGTCTAGTCTGTCGGTGAAAAAGTTCCTTTTGGCAGTGCGGATCAGGTGGTGGTGTTCGCGTGTAGCGTTCTTGAGGGCGGTCATGTTGTCAGCGGTGTGGTCCTTGCGCCAGGCCTTCTCAAGGGCACGACAAGTTTTCTTTGATTCTTTGAGGGTGTCAGAGAACCAGAGAGGTTTTTTGGTGTTGGTCTGTCGATGCGTGCGTTTGAGGGGAGCAAGGTTGTCAGCGCAGTTGGAGATCCAGTTTGTGAGGTTGAGAGCTGCGTCGTTGGGGTCGGTGGTGAGGGTGGGTTGGTTGGCGGCGAGAGCGGAGAAGAGTTGCTCTTCAGGGATCTTGTTCCACTGTCGACGAGGGATGGGTTGAGTGCGGAGGTGGGAGGTCTCGCGTCGGAATGTGAAGTGGACGCAGCTGTGGTCGGTCCAGTGTAGGGCAGAGGTGTGGCTGAAGAAGACGTGTTTGCTGGCGGAGAAGATAGGGTCGAGCGTGTGTCCGGCGATGTGGGTGGCGGTGTTCACCAGTTGTTTGAGGCCGAGGTTGGCGAGGTTGTCGAGCAGGGTGGTGGTGTTGGGGTCGTTGTTTTGTTCCAGATGGAAGTTGAGGTCGCCTAGGAGGATGTAGTCCGGTGAGGCGAGGGCGTGCGGGGAGATGAAGTCGGCGATGGCGTCGCTGAAAGAGGCGCGAGGTCCGGGAGGACGGTAGACGAGGGATCCTCTGAGGGTGGTCCCAGATGAGGAGTTGCGGGTCACGATCGAGGAAATAGTCAGGGTACAGCCACAGCTGTTTGGAGCACAGGTACAGCAAATATCTATTGCCAGGAAGATGGAGCTATGGTGGAGGATCGTGGACAGGGTGAACGCCGTGGGATAACATCCAAGAACAAGGGACAACATCAGGAAGAGGTGGAACAACCTACAGGGGAAGGTACGTTCCATGGCAGCAAGGCACCGACTTGCCATCCAGAGGACTGGCGATGGACCCCCTCCTCCTGCCTCACAGCTCTCAGCATGCGAGAAGCAAGTCTTGGCTATCCTGCATCCTGATGGACTCACTGGAGTAGCCGGAGGTCTGGAGCTGGTGAATAAATATAATCTTGCCTTCAAAGTGGCCAAATCTTCCACCGGGGCAAAGCAATGTAGCTGCAAATGTGTTTCACCAGGGCAGACAAAACCCTTGTGAGCATGATTGAGAACATTGTCTGTGACATTCCTGCTGCCAAGCCCACTGTCACTTGGAAAGAACCAGTTGCCAGCAACTGGAGCACTGATAGAACCTGCACTAGAGTGGGGATCCCAGTAGTTGATATCAGATCAGGCTCCAAATGAGCACGTAGATCTGTGAGTGTGGCCCTGTCCAGTCTATGGGTGAGTATTATATGCCTCTCCTCCAGTGTAGCCAGGTCGACAAGGGTCTGTACACGGGGGCTTGTCTCATCCTCCGATTCCTCCGCAGTGGTAGGTATCTAAGGAACACAAGAGTGAGTAGGCTGCCACAATTTAAACAACGGATTCACCACCTCAGTGTGCATAGAGCAGGAATGTGATGGGGCATTGGGAATGACAGTGTATTTGCACAAATGGAAATGACACAGTTCTCGATTATCTGAATATTGTCCACCACCATAAAATGTCGACCACCTGTCCTGTATTTAGGGACGGCTGGAAGTGAGGTAACTATGTTGGCGTTGTGCATCATGGGGGAAGGTGGTCCTGCACCACCATGCTATTCCTCATTGGATAACATGGGGCTCTAGAAGTATAGAGGCCAATGAGGATCACCGACGGTGGTGACGGTGTACACCGCCGTGGACGTGACCGCCATTTTCTGTCCATAACATTACTAAAAACCTGAATTTCCACAGGACAACACCTACACTGCATGTGCTGCTGTGACCTGTGTCTGGATCCTGCCATGGCCCGTGTGACTAGGGAAAGGGCCCCAGCCTTCACTTCTGAGGAGTTGGATCGTTTGGTGGATGGGGTCCTACCCCAGTATGAGCAGCTGTAAGGCCTCCGGACCAACAGGTGAGTACACCTTCGGCATGAGGCATGCAACAGGGTTGCATGGAGATGTGTGTGCAACCATTGTGTCATTTGGGAGGGGTAGTATGTCTGGTGGTAGTGTACATGATGGGCGCTGAGTAATGTGTGCACCAATGGGGATGGAAGGGGATTTGTGGGCCATATGTGTGTGTCAAGCTGGATTGTATGTGTAATGGTGTCCTTGTGTTTGTGTTTCCTCTGCAGGTCAGCACCCATCAGATGTAGGGATTGTGGCGTGCCATTGCCAAGGACGTGCGGACCCTGGGGGTCTACAGCAGGCGAAGCACCCACTGTAGGAAGAGGTGGGAGGACCTGAGACGCTGGGCCCGGAAGACCACAGAGGCCCAGCTGGGGATGGTCTCCCAACAAGGGAGGGGTTCCCGTCGGAACCTGACCCCTGATGGCCCGCATACTGGCAGTGGCCTACCCAGAGCTGGATGGGCACTTGAGGGCATCACAGCAGCCACAAGGGGGTTGAGTACAGTGTGCATTACAACTGTGATTGGTAGGTGGCATGGGAGCCTGGTGGTGGCTGTCAGTTAGTGGGTGCCCCTCAATGCCAGCTCAGAGATTGCAGGGTGATCCAGCTCAAGGAGAATGGGTGTATTGCTAAATCTGACAACATAGCTAGGTTGCATACCATGTCAGACAGGGCGTAGGGGGTCCCAGGAGGGGTGCAGTTGGCGGTGTTTGACTCTCATCTTGCTGTGGTACCTAGCCAATGTAATGTCAGTGCGATGCATGGGACACAATCCTGATCCCTATGTGTGACAATAATATGTATGCCATATGTGGTGTTGGTACTTTAATTGACCCAGTGCTCCCTTTCTCTCTGCACCCCTCCTTATTTCTTCTGTCATTATGACCATTTGTGCATTAGGCTTATCTGGTGGAGGAGCAGGGGCACCAGCGACAGTGGAAGTTGCATCCCACAGACCCAGGACGCAGAGTCCACGGATGCCGGGGTACCAGTGGGACGGGGGGCGAGGGGAGCACCACGGCAGAGACAGGAGGTGACAACACTGACTCTGATACTTCGTCCGATGGTAGCTCCCTGGTGGTGGCAGACACCTCTGGGACCACCCCAGCTACAGGCTTTTGACCTCCTGATATCCATCTCTGTAGGGCAGTCAACCATTGTAAATGCCATCCAGGGTATGGTATCCCAGATGAAGCAATGCAATGCATTCCTGGAGGGCATTCACTGTGTATTGGAGGCCCAAACGAGATCGTTCCAGGCTCTGGCCTCCTCTCTGATGGCAGCCTTTTTCCCTGTTCCTATCATCCCCCTTCCAACTACCACTTTCCAGTCCCAAGCTCCTCAACCCCAACCCATCCCATGTACACATAAAGGCAAGCATGCACACAAACCATCACACAAGAGTGGCACAGACAAACACAGGCAGCACACTTTAGGCCACAAGCTTTCACACAAACAACAGACAGTAGCACACACAACAACATCCACTGCTTCCACTGCCTCCCCCTGCTCCTCCCCCTCCTCCCTCACTGTCACATCCACACTCACACCTGCATGCACTGCATCAACAGCCACCACCACCATCACCACACCAAGCAGCACACACACCTCACTTGCAGACACCTCCCCAACATTCATCCACACGTCCTCTTTGTCCTCTCCCACACTGTCTGCCCCACCTCCTAAGAGACATAAATGCACACACACAGACACCCAACAGCTATCCACGTCACATCAGTACACTGCCCATGCACCTGCACCCAAGTCCAACAGATATACACCTCGAACAACCACTCCCCCAACCTCCACTCCCATCCCTCCTCCCTCATTCCGCACCACCATCCCTAAGAAGCTTTTTGTTGCCCAACTTGACCTCTTCTCTCCACCTCCCCACCCTGCCCGTAAGAGCATGGTCACAATGGCACAGCCCAGCACCTCAGCCAAACAGTCCACGGGGGCAGTGGAGGCACCTTCTGGTTGTAGAGGGAAGAAAGTAAATATCCCACTCCACCACCCACTAGAGGGATGGATCCCACTCCACCAACCATGAAAGGGAAGGTTCCCAGTCCACCAACTAGGAGAGGCAAGAGACCACCCAACAGCAGTCATCAAGGTGTTCTCATCCCCAGCTGGGACACAGCAGCCCTCATCTCCAGCAGAGGCTGGCAAGGTTACCCCTCCAACAGGAGTGGGCAAGGAGCCTTCACATCCAGCTGGGACACAGCAGCCCTCACCTCCAGCTGGGACACAGCAGCCCTCACCTTCAGTTGGGACACAGCAGTTTTCACCTCCAGCAGAGATTGCCAGGGTTTCCCCTCCAACAGCAGTGGGCATGGGTACCTCACCTCCAGCTGGGACATAGCAGCCCTCACCTCCAGCTGGGATACAGCAGCCCTCACCTCCAGCAGAGGCTGGCAGGGTTTCCCCTCCAACAGCAGTGGGCAAGGAGCCCTCACCTCTAGTTGGGACACAGCAGTCCTCATCTCCAGCTGGGACACAGCAGCTCTCACCTCCTGCTGAGACACAGCAGCCCTCACCTCCAGCAGAGGGCATGTAGGCCTCCCATAGGGACTGTTGTACAGGAAGCCCCCTCCAGAACCAGTGGGCAAGTACCCTACCTCATAGACAGTGACCTTGCACTCCCCAGCAAAGTGAAATGGGTAAGGAGCCCCCTCCAGAACCAGTGGGCAAGTACCCCACCTCAGAGACTGTGACCTTGCACTCCCCAGCAAAATGAAATGGTCAAGAAATCCCTCCAGAACCAGTGGCCATGTTCCCCACTTCAGCTGAGGTGCCTCCCACTCCCTTTCCCCCTGGGGTGCCTGGCCATTCCCAACATGATGCCCCTGCACAGTGTTGTGTGGATTACGTCAGGAAACAAGTTGCGCCTTGGACTGTGCCCTGTGGCCATGTGGGCCTTTTGTACTTTGGACTGGCCATTGGCCCTTTCTGAACAGTGACTCATGTATATCTTGTCACATGGACAATATGGTGGCTGTTTGCATCAAATTACACTATCAGTTCCGGATAACTGTAGTCCCTGCATTATTATGACGTGAGTCCTGTGAGACTGGTTTTACTCTGCAGCTGGTTGTGTGTATTATGTGTGTGTGTCTTATGTGTCTTATGCATGTCACTCTCCTTTTCCTCTCTCCCTCCCTTGTGTGCTAGGCGGCTGTACTCACTGTCATCCTCTTAGTTGGCGTTGGTGTTCCAGGTGGAGCATGGCGTAGAAGAGCATCAGGAAGACCTGAAGTTCTGGTTCTGTGGCAGCCTTGATCTTCTCTTTGTCTCTATTGGTGAGTCTTTTGTTTTCTGTACTGTGTTTCTGCCAGGCGGAAATCCTGGTGGGTTGCTATGTCATAATATGGTGAACGGTAACTTGTCTTCCACCTGGCTGGTGATGGCTACCGCCGTGGTCAGTGGTGTTTATGCCCTGGCGGTTGGTGTGGTACATTGGC
Source organism: Pleurodeles waltl (assembly GCF_031143425.1). Classification (NCBI taxonomy): domain Eukaryota; kingdom Metazoa; phylum Chordata; class Amphibia; order Caudata; family Salamandridae; genus Pleurodeles; species Pleurodeles waltl. Next base: position 1,036,064,030 of record NC_090437.1, read on the forward strand.
TGTCTATGGGTGTTATTACTGCCATGGTTACAATTTGGCAATAATTACTGCCAGCCTGTTGGTGGTTGTACCACCACTTTACAGTCACTGCCAATGTCATCATCAAACAAACTTTATTCGACTTTCAACAAGCCATAAAAGTATCAAATAGTAACACATTTAGTAATAAATAAGTATAAGAAAAATTATAAATAAATAGGGAAGGTAATAAAGCACATCCTTAATTCGTTCAAGGACAGGTATATAAAACTTAGTAAATTTACATCAGTGCAAAATCGAGTTTCGTTACAGTATTTTCCAAAGAGTAAGGAATTTGCCAGAGATTCCAAATGTTCAGTTAAGATTAATCCAGTACACCCATAGACTTCCTTACGGAGAGTACTGTACATAAAAACTTTGCTAAAATTCAACACATTTCAATGGAGGATAAAATCTGTAAGCTAAAATACGCGTCACGGCACTGACGCAAATTAATTGATCTTAAAAAAGGCAATAAGAAACGTTTTCTAGGTCGATCATAAAATTTACAAAACAGGACCACATGCATTGTGGATTGGGGAGCTTTCTCATCACAAGGGCATGCTCTTAAAACTGTACTCCAGTCACTCATGATCGGAAAAGTTACTAGCCGATGGAAGATATCTAAGCGGAATCTTGTGAGAACAAATCGATGTCGAGGATTTACCACGCTTACTAGGTAAGGCTGGACGGCATCCTTCGACAGAATTAGTTGGTTAGACATTACTGTAGGCTTTTTTTATTCCACTTCCCATCTCTGTTCATCCAAGTGCTTCAGTGTCAGAGCCCTCAATTCTCTCCTGGTTATTTTTTCCTGTGATTGTGGGTTTTGGTAATAGTCTTTGCAACCCATATTTTTAAAAAAGTTCATAATATATCTTAGCCAGGGAACTCTGAGCGAGTGTGTTAGCCTCATGCAGTCGGATAGAATGGCCTTATTTAATCCGGTGTACTCAGAGGTCCACACTTTATGCCATAATAATAGAGGCTGTATCTTAATCAGATCAATTACAAAGTGGACCCCTAGTTCCGCGTGGCTAATATATGATGACGTGTTGTTTGGTGCCATTAGCAAGTATCTGAGGAAGTCATTTTCCAATAACTGAATCGCATGACAGTTGGTATACCCCCAGTGGCCGCCGGGATGCGTTTGGCTTGACGGGGAAATCCCCCCCTAGTTTTTGGGAAAAAATCTTCAAGGCCGCCGTTGTTTTAATGATCTGATCTTTTTTTGTTTTCACGCAGTGTGCCCAAGTGGCCTGTTTGTCGAACATTATGCCCAAGTATGAGAAGGTGGGAGCTATCTTCACCTTATCCTCGTGAATAGTGATATTATAGGACTTGCTAAGTTTCCTGCCACAGTTCATTATGAAGGTTTTCAAACGATTGACTGTGAGCCCCAGGACTGTCATGTAGTTTATACAAGTGGTTAGGAGTTTCTGGAGGGCTAGCGGTGTCCTGGCCATGAGTACTGCATCATCTGCGTAAAGGAGTGCAGGAACGGGGCGATTGCCTATTTGTGGAAGGTCTTTGCATTTGCTTATCAATTCACTTTCTAGGTTGTTTATGTATAATGAAAATAGAAGTGGGGCGAGAACGCAGCCTTGACGCACCCCTCTGTATATTCCAAAGGACCTAGTGCATTCCCCTCTCATCCCATACCTTACTCTTGCTCTGCACCCAGTGTACAAATCCCTTATAAAATGGACTATTGTTGGTTCGACCCCCATACTTGTTAGAATGTCCCATAACTTCTCATGCAAAACGCAGTCAAATGCTGAGGATAGATCTATAAAGGCCAGGTGCAAATTACCCTCTCTGGTCTTCGTATACTTCCCCACTAAAATAGTTAAATTCAGGGCCTGTTCCACTGTACCTAGTCCTGTGCGGAAGCCATACTGCACTGGGGATATGATGTTATTTCCTTCCGCCCATGTTTGGAGTCTATTTAAAATTATTCTCCCCGCTAATTTGGCTGATGTATCGAGGAGAGAAATTGGCCTGTGACAAGCTGTGTTAAGGCGATCGCCCTTTTTGTATATAGGTATAATGATAGAATGACGCCATGTTGATGGTGGGCCTTGTGTGCAAATGGCCCTCAGTACCTGCATCAATAGAGGGCCCCATAAGTGGGTATTAGCTTTATATAGGTCGATTGGAACACCATTGGGCCCTGGCGGTTTCCCGGCGTTGCTTGTGTTTATAGCTTCCACTACCTCCTCTAGGGTAAACTGAGGTGATACTGCTAGGTGTGGATCTTCCTCAAAGTCTGGAACCTTTAAAGGTTCCAGACGAACTCTGTCATTAGGTTGGGAATATATCTTAGAAAAGTACAAGATCCAGTCCTCTTCCGAAATTGCAATTTCCATTCTAGGGGTATTATTGTCACCTAGAACAGGAGTATTTATTATTTTCCAGAAGAGGGCATTGTCTTTCATCAGACTAGCTCTGTGTAAGTTGTCCCATGACTTTCCTCTCAAGGCGAGTTTCCTCTTTTTTATGGCTGTCTTGTATGCCAGTCCACAGGTACGTATTTCAGTCGGGCATCTTATGGGGGCACATAGGGCTTTTTTTAATCTTGTGTGCGCTTTCTTACAATCGTGGTCAAACCAGCCGGTTTCCCTTTTTTTACCCCCTGCCCCTCCCGTCCTAGTTGTGAGGGCTTCTTTTACGGCATAGGTTATCTGTTGGAAAGCACTTAAGCATTCTCCTGGGGCCGTATCATCACTGAGGCAATCAAGGAACACTTGGGTATGTTCACGTAATATATGTTTCAATAATACCTGTGGGTCGGTCTGAGTCCATCTCAGTGTGTAGCCATTGCCCGGGGCTAGTACAATATCGTTTGCCATCATTATCTCTCCAGCTTTAGCCTGTGTGGCAAGAGTTAGTGAAAGTTCCAGGCTTTGAGGGAAATGGTCGCTTATTGCGATGTCATGAATTGTGTAATTAGTAAAATAGTGTGCAAAATGTGTTGACATTAAAATATAGTCGATAACTGTGTTGGCACCCCTTCCATTAAAGGTTGGTTTAAACTGTGGTTCTTTGAAAAATAATTCATTTACAAGAGACAGATTGTATTTTTGGGCCACTGAGTTCATGGCCTCTCCTTGGATGGTATGTGAAAAGTGCGGCCCTATGCCGATATCTTCGGTATCCCAAACGCACACCTTTCCTGTGGGTTCCTTGCAAAGATGTACATTAAAGTCGCCCCCCCATATAATGAAAGTCTCACATCTATTACTTGCACATATTTTCTCTAGGTCCTCACCCATCTCTGTTAAAATTTTGGGGACTTCTCTAGGCGTTGCATTATTATAGAAGTTGATAAGTACTAGGTGCGTGTTCTGGTCCAAATTACACTCAATCATTTGATAATAGGTTTTCGTGATTTGCATTTTTGGGTTGTATAGCCGCGCCTTATTTGAGATATATGTGCATAGGCCTCCCTTTGGCCTGCCGTGATTAATCTGTACAGCTGGTGTATGAAATGTCTTGTACCCATTTATATGGGCTGGATTTAGGGGGTCATTCTTACCCTGGCGGTCCGAGACCGCCAGGGTAGGGGACGGAGGAAGCACCGCCAACAGGCTGGCGGTGCTTCTGGGGCTATTCTGACCGCGGCGGTAAAGCCGCGGTCAGAAAAGGGAAGCTGGCGGTTTCCCGCCGGCTTCCCGCTGGCTTCCCACTGCCCCTGTGAATCCTCCACGGCGGCGCTGCAAGCAGCGCCGCCATGCGGATTCCGACCCCCTTCCCGCCAGCCTGGTTCTGCCGGTTTTCACCGCCAGAACCTGGCTGGCGGGAACAGGTGTCGTGGGGCCCATGGGGGCCCCTGCAGTGCCCATGCCACTGGCATGGGCACTGCAGGGGCCCCCTAACAGGACCCCACATTGATTTTCAGTGTCTGCTTGGCAGACACTGAAAATCGCGACGGGTGCAACTGCACCCGTCGCACACCAGCAACTCCGCCGGCTCCATTCGGAGCCGGCTTCCTCGTTGCTGGTGCTTTCCCGCTGGGCGGGCGGGCGGGCGGCCTTTTGGCGGTCGCCCGCCAGCCCAGCGGGAAAGACAGAATGACCGCCGCGGTCTTTTGACCGCGGTACGGTCTTCTGGCGGTTCCCGCCAGGCGGGCGGCGACCGCCGCCCGCCAAGGTAGGAATGACCGCCTTAATGTCCAGGTCTCCTGGAGACAGATACAAGGAAAATCCTCAATGAAATTCACCCAAAGCTTGTTATTAATCTTATTATTTAGTCCTGCCACATTCCAGTAGAGTATGGCTGTTTCCATATATTGATGAGGTTGGGAATGCGCCTTCTCTATAGCTGCCAATGTCATAATGACCACATTTGTGCCCCACCTTTAACATATACTGCACCCTGCCCATTGGGCTACTTAGGGCCTACCTTAGGGGTGCTGTATATGTACAGAAAGGGAAAGTTTGAGCCTGGCAAGTGTGCACACTTGCCAGGTTGAACTGGCAGTTTAAAACTGCACAAACTGCATACACAGATATTGCAGTGGCAGGTCTGAGACATGTTTACAGGGCTACTCATGTTGATGGTACAATCAGTGTTTCAGGCCACAAGTAGCACTTGATTTACAGGCCCTGGGCACCTCTAGTGCACTTTACTAGGGACTTACTAGTAAATCAAATATGATAATCATGGAAAAGCCAATTACACATACAATTTACACTGGGAGCACTTGCACGTTAGCACTGGTCAGCAGTGGTAAAGTGACCAGAGTACCAAAACTATCAAAAACAAAGTCCAGCACACAGTCAAAACATGGGAAGCAGAGGCAAAGAAGACAGGGGAGACCACGCCAAGGATGCCATGTCTAACACCATACCTTTGCATACTTTTGCACTCTTTCCTAATTCTTTCCACATATCCTTTAAACATACTAACTTTCACTGAACACTTACATAAACGATTCTACAGACAATCATTCTTTATTTGCTGCAGTACCTCCTCCTTAACTTTCTATCAGTACAAAGGGGGTTAAGGCTTTATGATGATTCCCCTGCATTTAAAATCCACCCAGTGTAGATGAATGCAACGTTCTATGGTTAAATCAGTAGAAATATACAATGTTCCTAACTAAGAATGCTGTGAATAAAAGGGGGTCACCTTTTACTTTTTTGTAACCTCACTGTGACCTTGCTTGTGTAATTTCTATAGTCTCTTTTTCAATTGTTCTGAGAGACATTCCTGAATGTGTTAATGTTGTGCTTTAGAAGTATCATAATAGATAGACGGACGGGTAGATAGATAGATAGATAGATAGATAGATAGATAGATAGATAGATAGATAGATAGATAGATAGATAGATAGATCTCAATGGGCTAGTCAAGTCTACCTATCTAATTTTTGGCCTAGACTTTTTTGCATCTTCAACATAATGTTTTCCATAATTACATTTACATTTCCCGACAGCTTACAGTTATATAAACGTAAGTGCCTAATTACTCTAAGTCTGGGATCACATCCATTTCATATCTTTGACAAGACTCAACGCAGTAGATAGAGTTTACCTTGGCACCTTCAAAAGTAAAAATAACTGCAAGTGCAGGCAACCTACTCGATGCCTCACCTCCATAAACTATTGTGGGGCTTTTTTAATTCATGTGTACACAGTTTTGCAGTTTGTTTCCTCTGAACTAGAAAGTGGCAGGCAGAAGTGAGATAAATCAAACTTGCTTGAGAAACAGATAGACAGTAACAGATTATCATGAAAGACTCGAAGCCATACAGCTGACCAAGGAGACAAAGCCACACAGCTAGTTGGCTATTTATACCTTCATGTCTTCAATACCTATTAGCAAATAACACACGATTTTTAGAGCAAGGAGACTTGATTCTCATTTTGCAGTCAATGATAGGCCTAGGCGGAACCTGCGGAGTTTCACTCCACGGATTTTGGGCAGTTCATTAAAATACCAAAGGAATATGTGGAGTGCCGCAAGTGGAGAGAATTCGGGCATGTTGCACTGCTTATGTTGATTTTTAGCGCGTGGCGCTTGTTCTGCGCTTTAAAATCAGCTCAAATGGCACCATGTAGCACGGCAGAGGGTGCTGCTTTTTTTCTATTCGAGTGGCAGACACAAATTCTTGCACTCACCAACGTAACATTGGCAAGCCAGGCATGAGACAACGTGCCACGCGTGGTTGGTAGAGTTTTGCCCGAACTCCGTGCTCTGAGTGTAATTTTTCTCCACCCTTCATCAATGCAAAACTAAAACATATAAACTATAAATATAGCATTAATATGTCCAAAATATGAGTTTCCTCAAATTGATAAACATTTTCCTTGAAATATGTTGAAAACTAGGCATGTGGTTTTAAAGAACAGCTTGAAACATCATATCTGCAGAGTATGCATAGTATAGTCTAAGGAGGCTCTGTTAGAAAGAGGTGGAGAGAAGGGGGCATGGCATCTTATCACAATGTGGGAGAGCGGCACCTTTCAGCAAAGAATGAAGGCGTAACATTTGTTTCAATATACAAACGTTGAGTATTGTATAAACAGAAACCACATTTACACCTCTAGTTCTTCTTCCATCACAGACACACATATACCCTCTGCTTACTTCAAAAGGAGATGAAAATCATTTGAAATAATCTCATTTTACGCTCTGCGATGTAAAGAGTCAGAATTATCCTGAAAATGTGCCTCAAACGACTGCGATAGTACCCTGTAGTCAGTGTACAATTCATTCAAATGCATGAATATGCCCCCATACATTAGAACTGATATTTGCACATATGTAAAAATACAAAACATTTTAAAGCTTATATAGGTTCTTGCCTGTAAGGTATGTTTCAGCAATGTTTCATCAAATGTATGAAATATGAATGTAGAATAAGAATTAGGGTTCTGTTTATTTAAAAAAATGGTGAACATTCAGGCATACATGTAGGACTCACCTGAGTGTACATTTAAATTCTTTCCTATTTACAAACACTCTCAGAAAAACGCCTGGAAAGATGTACCAGGCACAGAATTGCAAGTGTACTTCTGGGAATCTCAAGTGACTTTTGACGACAGCTCCTATTCTTCCTGTGCGGAATTCTCCATAGAAAAAAACTCTGCGTAGGGGGAATGGTGCAATGTGAGCTAATGAACTGTTTTTCTCTGTGAACAACATTTTTCTCATGGAGAAAGCCTTTCCCCTGCATCTCCACCATATCTGGTGTGATCCATTTCTTTTGCCACCCTGGAAGGAGAGTAACTGCAGCCTCTAGCTACAATAAATCTATGACTCTTTCCAGGTTGGGAGGAGGCCGGAGAGGTGTTTGGGAATGCCCACAGATGTTTGTGGCGTTCTCAAACCTCCAAGTCAACGCACGCCTTGCAAATACCAACTTTCCACTACTTGAGTGAGATTTAGAAAAAGAGATTTCTGAGTACTCAGGGCGTAGAAATTCACACTGGTAAATGCAAATGCACCTGTTAGGAATCCCTCTGTAAATTTCTGGCAAGTGTAAAACATGGTAAATTCAGTCATAAACATATGTTTGCAACTACATTTGCCATTGTTCATTCAGCCCTTAAAGTTTTAATAATATCCTCCTTTCTTCAGATGATCTACATGAAATACTGCAGACAGCCTCTGGCTGTGAGGAAACCTGAAAAGTAGACTGGAAACTTCAGATACTGAATTGAAAGGACACATTACAACACAGAACAGTAAAATTGCGGATATTATGTTCTTGGAGTACGTGAAAGCAGAGCAATTCATAAACAGCCGCCAGATCTGTTACACCTGCGACCCTTCAATTTTACATAAGGTCAGCAAATTTTAACTTTACTTTAATGAAGTAAATTATTTGGCCATTTTTTTGTGAAACCGATTATTTGCATTATCTTTTTGTAGTCAAAAAGGCAACACATACTTCAAGCAGAAAAATAATCTGGCAATGTCATTTTGAGAGAAATATGCTCTTTTCTAAAATGCATATTTTCTGCTGCTATGTAATATTTCCTTAAGTTTAGACCTGCAAAACTGCTACTTTTTGCGGGTGATATGCACAGAGTGAAAAACAATGTTGCTTAGTGAACAGTTCAAATATTTTCACACGATTTCACAAAGTGTGTTTCAAACAATAATCCCATCATCAGACCCTATTCACTAGTCAACAATCGACAAACCAGCCGACGGTTAGCCACAGCCAAGTGATTTGAAAGGTCTTGATTGAGAAACCAGTAATGATCATATGTAACATAAATCGTGATTTGGTGGCAGTGTCCTCTTTGCTGGTATCCACAAAATATATCGGACACTCTGAATAGCAAAGTCAGACTGGGAATCAAATGCAATCATAGCAAAAATGTTAAAGCGAACCCAGCTCCTTTCTTCTTCTCTCTCACACTTACCATCTGTCCATTCTCTGTCTCTCTCCCCCCCTAGTATGCCTCTATCTCTGATCTCTGACCATCATCTCCCTTTCTTTAAGCTCTCTTCCCCTCAGCTCTATGTTGTTTTCCTTATACGCCCTCTGCCCCTACTGCAAACAATTCCTGGGAAGTAAAGAGAATGAGTGAGTTCCAGAGAGTGACAGAGGAGTCAGTGGCATTTCTGGGCCTTCAAAACCAGCCTCCAATGGCTCTAGTCCTCCAGGGAAGTGCCTGGGGAGCTCAATTGCTAGCCTGGCCCTGATGAATAAGCTAATTAAAAGGTTTTAGGAAGTGTGAAAGAATCTTGCCCACTCACTAAGAACTCTACCAGTCTTTGGCAACATCAGAATCAGCAGCATCACCCAAAAAAGTGCTAACAGGAGCACTTTGCCATATCTAGTAAACAAAAACAGAATGTCCAATGTGCTGTGTAAAGTTACTGGTCTCAAAGTCATCAGGCTCCAGACAAAGAAACTCAAGAAGGGGAGGACTTGGAAGAATACAGTTTTTGAACTGTTTTAAATTTGTCTACTTTGCAGACAAGCAAGCGTTCTTAAATATTGATACACAGCTCACTCAGGGGAGTAGATGAGTGCATTTTTACAACTAAAATTGCAACAGCTCGCTGTGCAAAACAACAGAGAACAATTGATTCTATGCATTGCCCAGTGTTTGTAGACAGACCCAGCTTTCTTAATAAAGATATGACGCCATTCTTTGTTAAATTATAACACGCCTTCATAAATACTATGAATCTGCAAACATAAGCTACCGATATCGAACCCCATAGGAGAAGAGGTCACTATTAATGATTAACACTCTAAGAAAGAACCCTTCTGAGTCAGGAAGGAAATCAAAATCGTCTGATTACTTATATTAATATGTCAGTTAAATCATATTTCATGGTTAAAGCTCAAGAGTCACAGTATTTCAGATGATCAATGCCTAACGCTTTCCGGGTCTTAGCTGTACATGTTTAGCTTTACGACTAATTAAAGTTTAATTTCTTTGATTCCCTTATGGTTGGTCTCCTAGAAACCTGTATGTCTAATAAACAAAATACGTTCTTGATAGAAACACGACTTCATCTCATTGACTAAACTCAGTGTTCTGTGATTAAAAGTTCTTGCATTGTCAATTTTTGCAATCAATAAAAGGCTCAGCCCACTCCATTAGCTAATAGCAAATCAGTGAATAATATTCCATGTTTCCACTAGCCACACTTCCTGCATGCTCTATGTAATGCGAATTTATTTTTTATCCCTAGAATACCGAGTTTTCAATTAAGTCCTGTATGTACTTCTACATAAATCATTTTCAAGTAATTAGTTCTATCAGGAGCAGAGTAGCAGAATGCATCAACTGAAAGAGGCAGTCCATTCCAGTATGAAATATTATTAATTAGTACTCAATTTTGTTGACGGTGTATCATCATATTTTTAGTTGATTATTGTTTGGCATGTGCTCTCGTAGCATAGCAACCCTTTCTGGAAAGCCTCTTCACAAATGAAGCCTCTCAGAACTGTTATCTTCAAAAGCTGCAACAACACTAAGTGCTGTATTTTCGAAAATTAACATGCAATTCCAAAACTTCCCTTATCGGTTTCATTCCCAATCTTGTGAAATGTGCTAATACACATGAACCAGTTTACCGCTTGGTTTTTAATATGGACACATTAAAAGCAGATAAACATTTCAAAGCAATTCTCTTCAGGGAATATGTTGCATTGATGCAAAGCTCTCTGTAGATGCACGTGAACCTACATGTAGTGCTCATAATCAAAATATATACGTTGTACGCGTTTGAAATTGAAGCTAATTGTTAAGATTTAAGTTACATTTGGAGTCTGGCAGATTTATTTCAGGGATAACTTTGAAGGGTACCTCAAGGACATTATGGCGTTGAAGCAGTGATGACTAGGCCAGGGCAGAACTCTCAGTTACAAAAAAACTCAGTTAGATTCAGCGAAATACTGTGAACAGGCTAAAACATACTTCATCAACTCTTTGCACTGTTTTTTCAGGCCAGTAGCATGTCCCACACTATAAAATCACCTTGAAAGGCACCAAATAATGTGCTAGGGTTTCGCTTTTAGTTTTGTCTGCTTCAGTTCCTCTCTCCTTGCTTGTTGCTATTTTCCTCTACCCATCCCAATCCAACCCTATCTGCTCTTCCGTATCCCAATTCAAATGTTTTTGTGCTTATTTTGTTATTATTTCACTTTCACTGTGTTTATTTGTGTGTTTATTTTGCGTTTTGGTGATTTTTTTGTACTTTGCTTTTTTGTTTTCTTTTCCTACCCTGTCCTGTTTCTCTTACTTTCCCTCCCTACTCCAGTCTCACTCTGGATGGCTGAAGCAGGCAGCACGAGCGGCACCCGCACCCCATGCAGATGACGCAAATGGGGAGGGGTGTAGCTCAGCCCAATCTTCGGCAAGACAGAGGAGACCACACTCCTTTTCTCGGTGCCGCGCCAACCGCCACGCATGTTGGCAGGAGGCAGAAGGGCTGTATAGAGTGATGTCCAGCAGGAGAATCAGGTGCTCTGTAGGCAAATGTGGTGGAGTGCATGCTGCTGCACTGGGATCAGTTGTACCCAGCAGCAGTTGATGCACTGCTGAGTGTTGAGGTTCTACTATATATATTTTTTTAGGCCACATGATCACAGATAAGCTAACATTACATAATGGTATACAGATATATGTAGCTATATAGATATATTGATGTACATATTCATATATGTACAGATAGATAGATAGATAGATAGATAGATAGATAGATAGATAGATAGATAGATAGATAGATAGATCAAAACAAATCCCCTTCAGGGTTAGAGTGACACATAAATTATGCAAAAAAGAATAGAGAACGCTGGGTAGTATGCAACACCAGCGACACTCTAGATTTGCTCACCTCAAATGTCTGTTTATCTAGCAAAGTTTTTAAGCATAGGATCAGCACAGTGCTATCCACGTCGAGCTAGATAGTGACAAAGTCTTTTGCCATTTGTACAGCAAAGTCTTTAAGCATAGGTTTGACACAGTGTCAACCTTGCCGAGCTGTAAAATGACAAAAGCCATTTACCACTCTAGGCACAATATTACAGCTTTGGACTGGTAAAATACCATCCAAGCTAACCTGGAATGAGTAAAAGCAACCCCTAACACGTGTCTCGCTCTCATTAGAGCTCCTCAGAGAGGTTTAGCTTTGTCCAGACACAAGGGGGTACCCACTATAAGTCAAAACAAATCCCTTTCAGGGTTAGAGTGACACATAAATTATGCAAAAAAGAATAGAGAACTCTGGGTAGTTCCTAAGTTTAGGTGGAGAGCAGCTCTAGTAAGGAGCACCCTGCAACACCAGCGACACTCTAGATTTGCTCACCTCAAATATCTGTTTATGTAGCAAAGTTTTTAAGCATAGGATCAGCACAGTGCTATCCACGCCGAGCTAGATAGTGACAAAGTCTTTTGCATTTGTACAGCAAAGTCTTTAAGCATATGTTTGACACAGTGTCAACCTTGACGAGCTGTAAAATGACAAAAGCCATTTACCACTCCAGGCACAGTATTACAGCTTTGGACTGGTAAAATACCATCCAAGCTAAACTGGAATGAGTAAAAGCAACCCCTGACACATGTTTTGCTCTCATTAGAGCTCGTCAGAGAGGTTTAGCTTTGTCCAGACACAAGGGAGCACCCAGTATAAGTCAATGTATATGTATATATTTTTACATATATATATATGTATAAATTATATTTACATTTATTTTTAAAAATACTAAAATAATACAAAAATACAAAAATATGTATAAATATAAACACACAGGCACATACATTGGCTGCTTATGGACATTATTTTTTGTATTTAGAAAAATAAATTCTGGGTTGTAAATAATAGTGTGCATATTCATTATTCACAAGTAATGTAAGAACATATATAATTGTGTACTTTGTATGAATTTATAGTTAGGTGAATATGTCAGTCATAACAATAATGTTTTGAACACAAAAACAGACATTCACGAGTTATATTAAGTAGCACTAGCTATAACTTTCACCCCACCATACACTACTTATGACCTCACATATGCCATCACTCATGACATGTTCTATGATAACATTCATGACATCATTGAATGACATCTCAAATTACATATTTGATGTAATCACTGATAACTTCACTGATGACATTATCCAATGAGTGTGCTAGTTTATTTTATAGTTTACATAGAGGCTACTAAGTACCATATTTATTGTCTACCTAATTTTTTACAGCCTGGTTCCAACCAATGGGTGTAAGTGTTAACAAAACTCTTCTGTTCCTAATGCACCATTGGCCTGTAGAAGTATTGAACACGTTATAAATATTTGTGTTCAAGAATAACTCTGTGTGCAGGTGACAGTTTACATTTGATCATTATATTCCAAACAAGATTTTTGGTTCTGCCGAAACATTTTTCATAAGGAGTAAGATTCTATGTAGAAGATACTACATTTTGTAAGCAGTCTTGATTTATTATACAGAATAGTGTCACCAAGACAATTCCTACATATTTGTAGAAGACTGTGTGCACCAGGTAATTACCAATACACATATGTTTGTTGTGCTGGAGCACATGGAGTAGAGTATTACAACATTATAAAATGTGCAGGTATAAGGATGTTTAGCATCTCCAGATCTTGGTTATTTTGATCAAATAGTGTCTTTTTTGACAACTGTTGCATAGAGTGTACACTGTTCTGAGTAGATACTTTTTAATACTCTGTGGTGTGTTTCTTATGAAAGTTTTAGTGTTTATGAACAGTGTGGTATAAAGTACAGTCACTCCATAGAGACGCCACTGTTTATAGTATTCAGTAGGTGTAGGTTGAAAAATTCACTCTACTCATGGATTTGGCAGAATTTGAGAGCTCTGCACTACGTGTGTAAAGCAGAGTTCCCAATAACTTCCGCCATTAGGCATGTTGTGGATTTATTTTCTGTTGGCGCACTCAAGACGCCACAATACTTTTCAGTTGCTTGCGAGCACATGCAAGATTTCACGCCCACTAGTGTGGCTTCCGGACACAACACCACCTTCTGGCACCTTTTCCATGATGCTGGCGAGTGCAAGTGATTCCGGCTGCACCTCAAGCAGATTCTCTACTCGAGAAGCAGCTAAATCTACTCAAAAAGAAATTTTCTAGTAGATATTCTACTCCAATAGACTGTTCAAGTAATTTTTTTAGTGCAAGATGTCTTTATTTATTTTACTTTTTTCAACAGGAGGGAGGTGCCCCAGAGACTCCAACTTCCTGTTCCTGTTTAGCAGGCTCCTTCCAGTGCTTTGTCCATCTCCTGGCCGCTTTTCACTTGGATTTCGAAGTAGAAGGATCGCTCTCTTTGTCTGCTACATATATCCCATTGGGTTTAAGTATTTTTGGCCTAATTTAGAGTTGGGTTACTCTGTCACAAACATAACAGATATTCCATCCACCATATTACGATCTCCACAGGTTTTATGGGATCATAATATGGCATACGGGATATCCATCACGTTTGTGATGGAGTAACCCCCTCCACCAGCCTCTAAATCAGGCCCTTTGTTTTAGTGATGTCACAAGTAAGTTTAAAAACTATTGTATAAGGGTTTGTTTGCTGAGTCATGCAACTGTATTTCTTTGTGCTTTTACTTGATTTTCACATTTTATTGTGGTGGGTAGCATGGAGTTTTAGCAGTGGCCTAGTTCCTTTTTTGCAGTTCATTTTCTTCTTTTATAAAGGAAAAATGTTGCTCAGTTCTGTACATTTCCCCCATGTTTGTTACATTTGTGTATATTCATTTATTTTACTATGTGGTCTAGTCTGACAATAGACCATCCAGCCAATAGGACAGCATACTAGTCATCAGTGCATAAAAGGACTGTTTCTGTGGTATATGTTGCTTTTATTAAAAAAAACATAGTTTAGGGCAGGGATGACACTCAATTGAAACAAAAATGTGGTTTATTTTTTGTATTTCACATTTTCTTTTAAAAAGTGTACAGGTGGGGTAATATTTGATGCCATGGGAGGATGTGTTTTTTAAAGTTGTGATAGCTCAGTTAAGTTTCATTTTTGGCATTGCTAAATTAATGGTAGTGTTTTCTTCAGTGTTACCATACCTCCTTTTTCTAGCCATGGGCCACTATTTGTCGTTGCTCCCCATGCCATGTGGCCTTGGGCCACTTTGTGAAATCAGTGTCCATAGGCCTGAATGTTTTCTTTGTTTTTCATGCCTCCTTGCCTGTTGGTTGACTATGTGGGTGGTGGCTATTTTGTGTAGCTATCCAGTGTGCTTTTGCCATAGGCTGCATGAGTTCTTTGTTGTGGCCAAGCTTGCTTGCTTGCTGTTGTTTGTTGGCCATGAGGCTGGTGGCCATTTTGTGTAACCAGCCAGTGTGATTTTGCTGTAGGCTTGCATGTGTTCTTTGTTGTGTCCATGCCTCCTTGCTAACTGTTGTTTGTTGACCATGTGGTTGCTGATCAATCAATCCATCAGGGGATTTGTAAAGTGCACTACTCACCCGTGAGGATCTCAAGGTGCTGAGGGGGGGGCTGCTACTGCTCGAACAGCCATGTCTTGAGATGTCGCCTGAAGGTAAGGAGGTCCTTGATCTGACACAGATAGGTGGGAAGAGTGTTCCACGTCTTGGTGGCGAGGTGCGAGAATGATCTGCCGCTGGTGGTTGTTCTGCTGATGCGTGGGACGGTGGCGAGGATAAGGTCAGCAGTGCAAAGCTGTCGGGTCGGGGTGTAGAAGGAGAGCCATTTGTTGATGTATTCTGTTCTGGTGTTGTGCATTGCTTTGTGAGCGTGGGTGAGGAGTTTGAAAGTGATTCTGTTGTTGACAGGAAGCCAATGCAGGTCTCTCAGGTGGGCTGTAATGTGGCAGTGGTGGGGGATGTTCAGGATGAGGCGTGCGGAGGCGTTCTGGATGCATTACAGTCTTTTCCGTAGTTTGGCCGTGGTTCCTGCGTAGAGGGCATTGTCGTAGTCCAGTTTGATGCTTACAAGGGCTTGGGTGACTGTTCTTCTGGTTTCAGTGCAGATCCATTTGTAGAACGTCCGAAGCATGTGGAGGGTGCTGACACAGGAGGAAGAGATGGAGTTGACTTGCTGGGTCATAGATAGTGAAGAGTCCAGGATGAATCCCAGGTTTTGTGCATGGTCGGTGGGTGTTGGTGTGGTTCCCAGTGTGGCAGGCCACCCGGAGTCGTCCCATGCGGAGGGGGTGGAGCCAAAGATGAGGACCTCAGTTTTGTTGGAATTCTTCTGTTGTTTTTGCATTTGTCCACCCAAGTGGGAAAAGTATGCCCAGATGTGGGTCCCGTGCTTGCTATGCCACCAGATTCAAGCTAGCCTGGCTCATGAAGGGTGATACCCTGAAACTGGTCCCAGGATGCTTGTTTCTGGTCCAGGGAGGACCTGGCCTGGCAGTTAGGGCTGGACTGTTCTCATGGGGAACAGGGTCAAGACACTGATCAGCATATGGCTGGATCTGAGCTGGAATGGCATGACAAGCAAAAAAACTGATGGTTTAAACCCAGATCTGTGACTGGGGGTGAATGTTGGATTAGTTCTGCATCCCGTCCATCTTCTGTTGTTTTTGCATTTTCGCCCCATGTGGGAACGGTATGCCCAGACGTGGGTCCCGTGCTTGCTATGCCACCAGATTCAAGCTAGCCTGGCTGATGAAGGATGATACCCTGAAACTGGTCCCAAGATGCTTGTTTCTGGTCCAGGGAGGTCCTGGCCTGGCGGTTCGGGCTGGTCTGTTTCCATGGGGAACAGGGTCAAGACTGATTTTCATATGGCTGGGTCTGAGCTGGAATGGCACGGCAAGCAAAAAAACTGATAGATTAAACCCAGATCTGTGACTGGGGGTGAATGTTTGATTTGTTCTGCTTTCCGTCCAAATTCTGTTGTTTTTGGAATTCAATTTAAGGCAGCTGTTCTTAATCCATTCGGCGATGGCGTTTATTCCTTCATGGAGGATGGTCTTGGCGGTGTCCTTGGTGAGGGAGGGGATCAGCAGGGTGTCATCAGCGTATGAGATGATGTTGAGGTTGTGAGATTGGGCAATGTTAGCGAGCAGAGCCATGTAGACGTTGAAGAGGGTCGGGCTGAGGGACGAACCCTGGGGTACGCTGCAGATGATTTTGGTGGCTTCAGAGCAGAGTGGAGGGAGGTGTACTCTTTGAGTTCTTCTGGTGAGAAAGGAGGTGATCCAGTCCAGGGCTCTGTCGCGGATTCCTGCGTCGCTGAGGCGTGTGTGTAGGGTGTGGTGGCAGACGGTGTCAAACGTGGGTGAGAGGTCCAGGAGAATGAGGGCTGCGGTTTCGCCATGGTCCTGTATGGTTCTAATGTCCTCAGTGGCGGCGATGAGGGCAGTTTCAGTGCTGTGGTTCCTGCGGAATCCAAATTGGGATGGGTCCAGAGTGTTTTTCTCCTTGAGGAAACGGGTCAGTTGTTTGTTGACAATTTTCTCTATGACTTTTGCCAGGAAGGGGAGCAGGGAGATGGGCCGGAAGTTCTTGAGGTTCTTTAGGTCCGCCTTAGGTTTCTTGAGGAGGGTGATGATCTCAGCGTGCTTCTAGCTCTCCGGGAAGGTGGTAGACTAGGAGGAACTGTTGATGATCTTCTGGAGCTAGGGTGCGATGACGGAGCTTGCTTTGTTGAAGATGTGGTGAGGGCAAGGGTTGGATGGTGAGCCAGAGTGGATGGTGTTCATGATTTTGATGGTGTCATTGTCATTGACGTGGGTCCAGGAGAGCAGGAGGCTTGTGGGTGGTGAGTCTGTGGTGTCAGTGGTTGATGGGGGTCTGAGTACTGTAGCTGTCATGGATGTCTGCGATCTTGCAGTGGAAGAAAGTGGCTTGGGAGTCACAGAGGTCTTGTGATAGTGGTATGTCGTTGACATTGGAGCCGAGGTTGGAGAGCTCCTTCATGATGTTCATTTTGTGCAGCCAGTCAGAGTGCTTTTGCCACAGGCTTACAAGTGTTGTTTGTTTCCCGTACTTACCTGCTTACTTGTTGTTTGATGATCATGTGGTTGGCAGCCATTTTGCACAGTCACCCTTTATTCCAACCTTCAAAGCCACATGGTAGAGGTATATTCCTTTTTGTTTTGGTTTATTTTTGTACATTTGCCTGAGATTAGTTTAATTATATGCTTGAGGATCATTGTATATTATGATGAGCAGTGTTTTATATTGTGTGCATTTTTGGGGATTTTTCACCTGTGCTTCTTTGCCTGCAGAGATACAATCAATAACACACTCACCTATCTCCAGTTGTTCTTCAGGCACTGGCACACGTAGAAAGTTCTCCCAAGTTTGGGACTTTTTTATAATTAGTAAACAGGAGGATAACATTGTGATATGCTCCATTTGCCATTCAAGTGTTTTTTGAGGTAAGCCTGGTTTGCACTATGGTACCAGAGGCCAAATGCTCACTTTGAAAGAACATCTCGCAATCTGGTGGGTGGAGCAGCTTAAAAAAATAGCTGCAGGTGGTTGTTGTCAAGGCAAGGAGACCATGGAATCAGCTCAGCTCATATTGGCAGGTGAAAGTGTTAAGGAAGAAGAGGGTAATATCTTTATGCAAAGCAGCCCTGTCCCCAGCAGTGTGTCAGTATCACCCTCCTCAGAAACCTTAAAATGGCACAAAAATCAGATGAAGACACCACAGTATACAATGACTGCCCAAGATACACATTGTGCCTGCCTCCTCCTACATCTTAGAAACCACTTGCATCAGTGGCATCAGAGCAGAAAAATACATAGGCTGCTATTATGGGCATGTTTAGGCAGGAGGGGGCCTATGACCGCAAGCACCCTATGACATAATTGTACAATGGGAAGCTGGCTAAAATGTTAGCTCTGTGCTTCCTCCTTTTCTCTCTTGTTGAAGGAGGGTGACATTTAGAAATTGTGGCGGCCATTTGCCCAAAATGGAAGGTTCCCAGTCAGACCTAGTTTGCTAGAGTTGCTGTTCCAGCACTCTTTCACTATGTATTGCAATTGGGTGGATACGCTTTGCAGCAGAGTGCTGTTTATACTGTCCACCTGATGACAGACATATGGACCAGTTCTCAAGCAACATATGTATGACTGCACACTGGCTCTCTTTTGAGGGAGTAAGGCAACAGTTATCTACAGGTCTTGGTGCTGAAGAAAGTTTTAAGAGCTTTCAGTGGCATCTAGGTAGCCATGTTGGTCATAGAGAAGTCCTATAAAGTTGCAAATATCTTGGAAAATTTTAATACCAAGGTGTTTGGATGACTGTGACCCTGACGTGTCAGATTTGGATTTGTTGGGACAATGACAGTAATATATTTTTAGCCATGGCAAATGGTGGCTCTATAAGGGCACTGTGTTTGGCACATTGAATTAACCTGATTGTGCAGAAATTTCTCAAAAAATAAGACAGAGTCATCAACTTACTGGCCACTTGCAGAAGAATCTGCACTCATTTTAGTCATTCTTTCAAAGCCCAGAGGCAGTTGAAGATCATTCAGCATGCTAATAGAGTACAGGTAAAGCCCTCATACAGGAGATGCTAACACATTGGACCTTGAGCTACCACATGTTGCCATGTCTATTTGAGTAGTACAGACCAAACACTGATTGGCCTTCAAAGAGGAGGGGCTGCAATTGTGAAAAGCATAACCATAGATGCGGACCAATGTGACCTAGTCAAATGCCTGACACAGATGATACTTCCTTTTGAGATTTTCACATGAAAAGTTAGCAAGAAGGACAGTACAATGGGCCAAACTATTTAGTTGTTGCATCTGCTACAGAACCAGATAAAGAATGTCTTGCAAAGGTTTGCGGGTGAGAACAAAAATGCAGAAGTGCATTCCTTAGTTGAAAGCCTTATCCTTCACTTGACTGTTAATAGAAGGCTGTAAAGAGACATTGGCCCTCATTACGACCCTGGCGGTGTAACACCGCCAGGGCCGCTGTAGGCGGGAGCACCGCCGACAGCCTGGCGGTGCCCCGCGGGGCATTCTGACCGCGGCGCTTTGGCCGCGGTCAGAAAGGGAAAACCGGCGGTCTCCCGCCGGTTTTCCACTGCCCCTTAGAATCCTCCAAGGCGGCGCAGCTCGCTGCGCCGCCGAGGGGATTCTGACAATCCCTACCGCCATCCTGTTCCTGGCGGCTCGCCCGCCAGGAACAGGATGGCGGTAGGGATTGTCGTGGGGCCCCTGGGGGCCCCTGCAGTGCCCATGCCAATGGCATGGGCACTGCAGGGGCCCCCGTAAGAGGGCCCCTAAAAGTATTTCACTGTCTGCTTGGCAGACAGTGAAATACGCGACGGGTGCAGTAGCACCCGTCGCTCCTTCCCACTCCGCCGGCTCGATTACCAGCCGGCATCCTCGTGGGAAGGGAGTTTTTCCCTGGGCTGGCGGGCGGTCTTTTGGAGACCACCCGCCAGCCCAGGGAAAAACTCATAATACCCTCCGCGGTCTTCTGACTGCGGAGCGGTATTATGGAGGGCAGCATCCTGGCGGGCGGCCTCCGCCGCCCGCCAGGGTCGTAATGAGGCCCATTGTGTTGTCCAAAAAGGATATCTGTACTGTGGTACAAAAAATACTGTCCACTTTCATTCCTTTTTCAGAAGATGATTTTCACAATACACAACATGGATTGTTGAGCGAGCCAGAGACATGGAAAGACATTGAGAAAGTAGAGAAATTAGAAATTAGAGTCCCAGTGCTGGGCAGTGGTTCTGGAGTGCCACCTTCAACTTCCAAAGAGGGTATTCGCACAGCAGCCAATGCCAGCTACAAGAAAACTGGCAACAATAGGAACAGAAGAAATGCCATCAACCTCTTCATTGGCTTGGTTTCAAGTAGCAGGTTTTAAATCCAGTGCAGAGATGATAGCAAAGAGTTTGAGCAAGTGGCAGCACCAATGGCCATTCAGAAGATGTTCCAGGACTAACTGGGTGTCCATAAAGAGGTCTATGTGGATCAAAACCTATTGGTGCATTGATATAGAAAGATGCACCCATGGCCAGAGATCAGGAAGCTAGCAATAAAGCATTTGACTTGTCCAGTGGCCAGGGTATCTACTGAGCGTCTATTCAGTGCAGCTGATGCAGATGTTACAGTGTGAAGGACCAGTCTCTCACCCCAAAACATGGAGAGATTGACCATGATCAAAATGAACCAACACTTCATACCACACAATTACACTGTTCCTGAAATACAACAGGAGGAAACCCCACCATTTTTCGACACATGAATGGCTGGATTGCAGTTGGACCAGTATGCAGTGAGGATGCATCCCCATTCCCTTCAGGACATTGGAGGACAATGCTTGCCTCCCTCCCATGCCTATCCTTCTTTTTTCATCACTTAGCAGGGCTGCCACAGAAGATCATTTGATTTACACAACTGCCAAATTACAATGTGCTTCTTGTATCAGAGAGATGATACAAATGTATACCTACCACCATGCTTGAATTGTAAGAGGTAAATGTTGCACAAATGAGTGATGGTATATATAATTGAGCAATTGTGAGTAACTGATGTTGATGTGGTGCCCGACACAGACAGTGAGGGAATGTGTTCAACTGATTTGTTAACTTGATATCAGTGGTGTGCAATGTTTGGGCCAGATGGGTGATTTTATTTTCTCCTGAAGATGATTGACCCTTTCACACTAAGCAAGACTTAGTTTCAGGGTCCACTCCTTTTGCTGGTTCTTTAGCCAGTTTGGTTAGCTAACACAAATCTACACAGAATACTTAAATTATGTTTCTCTTCTTGTTCTTGAACAATAGTGTACTCCAGGTCTATCTCTCTCAGACTCGGATAGAGTTGGACTGATTCACTACTCAGAGTCAGGAGGAGGGTGGAAGGACTTGTGACAGTGCTACCTTAATGCTGCTGCCAGAAGAGGGAGGTTATGGACTTCCAAGGGAAACTATGATGACAATGTTGATTCTAAGGCTAAGCTCTTTGGACTGGAGAGAGCTGCATTGATTTGGGAAATGCTGCTGAGTGTGTGTGGTGGCTCAAATGTGAAACTCCTCTTATGTGGTTGTGGTCGGGGATTCCAGTTGCTTGTAACTGGAGACAGATTTGTGATGTCACATCATCATCACATAATACATACACTCTGCTAAATGTTATGATGGCAGTTGTGAGATTGATCAGCCCGATACATGCAGCTACTTGTCTGAAATTGGTTGCAAATTGCTCTCACTTCCCAGTTAACCAATCTGCCATGACTGATAAAATGAAGGATTGCAGCAGCCTATGCTCTTGCTCTGCCTATGGGTCTTGGAAGCTGGTACACTACTTATGAAGCTTACCTTCTGCCCTACTCCTTGACTCTTCAATATTGTTTCTGGTTTACAATCCACCAGCCTCTTCTTCTCCTGCATGAAAGGCGAAAGCTCAATAACACTTCTGCTTATGTTACCAAACCATTTCAACCAAGCACCCAAGAGTGATGGACATTTTGAGAATAATTCAGATGCACAACCCAATGTGGCAATAGAGTATCATTTTTCTTTTAGCAATCATAATTGTTAGAAGTGTGTGGATTTCACTTCACTCTGTAGTTTTTCAAACCTAGATGGCAAAACATTTAGATATCTAATAATAACTTGGGTCCCTGCGGCTGAAGGGCTGTTTGAAATGGATTCAACTGAACTGTGTGATAATCATTTCTTAATTTCCTTCCACAACAGATTGACGTACTACTCATCATCGTCCTGATGAATATTGTTGTTGTGTAGTGCTTGTCTTTGCCACACCTTTCCCCAAATCCACTTTCCCATTCATTCATCTAACCCCTAACCTTCTCCCCCCCGGGCTGTGTGATTTATTGCTGTGACTTAATATACACCAGAAATGGATCACACACTTGGTAGGGTGGATGTGGTGAAAGCAACACCAGCTCACTGTGGGATCTCTATTACATGAGCAATAGCCCATACCATCCCTACTTCCCTACCTGCACATAAAACGGATTTAGATCTTGAAAATGAATAGTCAACATCATCATTTAGGCCCTTTCTTGTGTAAACGCTTAGCCTTGCCAACGCCACTCCTGACTCTGAGCCCACTTTTCCTGACTTGAGGATTTGGTAATTTTAGTTTTAATCAAATAGTTCAGAAGAAATTACTATTGCTAGTTTTTGTTATAATATCAGGTAGTTTTGTCTTTGTTGTGTCATGGTGGTAGTAGTCTGGCCTAATGCCCACATTATGACTTCGGCAGTCTTTTTGCAACACCTTCGAAGCTGCTGCTGTCAACAGACCACCAGTATTGGTGGTCCGAAGACCTGCATATTTGGAGTTGGGCAGAAATCCGACCCCATCAGCCTAGCCGATGGAGGAAGAGAGGCAGTTCCACCACCAGCACCTCCACGCCAACACGACTCCACCTGCTGTACTACAATGCTTAATACGGCACAGCAGTGTCCTGTATGGTGGTGTGGTGCTGGCGATGGCAGATGCAAATACTAATCCCCTCCCAGACGACCACCTCGCTGAAAAAAGGTATGTTGGTCATCTGAAAAGGGGGGTTGCATGTGTCTTGTGTGCGTCTGTGTACCGGAATTGGTGTGCGTAAGTGGGTGTGTGTATGTCTGTGTGTGTACAGGGTGTGTGTGTCTGCATACGTGCGGATGAGCAGGGTGTGTGTTTGTGTGCATGCACGCAGATGAGTTGGGGTATGTGCATGGAGGTGTGTGGATGAGTGGGGGTACAGGCATGGAGGTCTGCGGATGAGTGGGGGTGCATGTATGAAGGTATGCGGAAGAGTGGGGGTGCATGGAGGTGTATGTATGAGTGTGAGGGTTCATGGAAGTGTGTGGATGTGTGGGGGGTGCATGGAGGTGTGTGGATGTGTGGGGGTGCCAGCTACAAGAATGGGGATTCCTGTCACCAGGTGTAATACCACTAGGCTTTTCGTGGTGGGGCGACCACCGCATAAAGCCTGGAAGTATGCTGCCTCCTAATACGGCCGGCAGTCTAAGGCCTGCCATCCCCCCGGAGGAGCTCACTGTCAGCCGTGTTGATGCAACCAAACCGGCGGGCTGGTCGGCATTATGGCGGTTTGTCTTCGGCCAAACCACCGTACTTGTAATGCGTATTCTTTACCGCTGGGTCTGTGGCAGAAAGACTGCCACCGTGGGTGTGGCAGTCTTAAGACCACAACACTCGTAATGAGGGCATCAGTTTTTGTAAAGGTATGATAGAAATAATATATGACTCACTAACTCTGTTTTATTTTCAATTTAGTTACCTATGATGGACAATCTTTTTGATTAATCCTACAATTGGAGCTCACCTAGGTAGGAGTAGGACCTCACTTGTTATTCCTTCCCTGGTAGCAGGCTAGTAAGCCACCACCATTAAGAGGACACATTGGGAAACCCTGCAGTAAGTTTAAGATGATAGAGAGAGGTAGCTGCTATTGCTTCATCTATTCAGGCAAGAGAACTATGGAGTGAAATGTTCTAGTTTACTTAGTAAATAACTTATTTTACAGATCTGACATTCATTCCTTGTTTATCTAGGTTTTTATAGGCAATATAGGCAATGGCAGCATACTCTAACCCCCAATGGTTAGTGATGAGGTACAGAGTATAGAGTGACATGGGTATAACTAACTATAACTAACAAAGTGTATGCATACACTTTGATAAGCAAGCAGATTAATCAAAGGCTGGATGAAAAGACAACAGTGCAAAGTAAAAGTAAAGCACGAAAAACTACAATAAAGAATAATTTTTCCCTTTACTTGTTTTAACAATAAAACCCCACCCTTTCTTCCCCCAAAAGGCCCACCCCTGTCCCCAAGCAAAATACCCAATCTTCAACCAATGACCAACTTAAAAATGGCCAAAGCCCAAAGCAACTCCCCAACTCCATTCCCAATTCCCAACCTCTCCATCCACAACAAATATCCCTCCCACCAAAATAAAAAATAAAAGAGGGTTTGAAGAGTGTGTTCTCCATGTGGGTCCAGAATGTCCTTCAATTCTACCCTCACTCCAAAGAGGCAGATGAATAATAATGATAGTACATTACACACACTATGTATAAAATGTGGATATCCTGTCTGCTGTAAAAAAATGGTGGGAAAAACAGTGCACTGCAGTATAGGGAAGGGAACATGATATATAGTTTGTATTTTGCACATTCATCACACCTTCAGTACCCATCTGCAAAACTCAAAATCAGACAGTTAGTCCCACTTTACTCCCTGGTCTCACCCTCAACAAAAAATTATTTCCAACAAATAAATTTGCTTGGCAGTAAGGAAAAGATACTTAACGTACCCTACCGCAGAGTGAGCTAGAGGAATTAGGCTGGGTAGGTAGAGGTTTTGCAATAAAATAGTAGGGTGTCATTGATCATCATAATGTGCCTACGTTTTGGCTTAGTTGGTCACTGTAGCTGACGAATGTCAAAAAGGAAAATTTGAACAGGCATAAATCCATCACGACAGCCATGAAATATATGAATCACTTAGCTAGGAAAATGTGGCACATGCCAAGAATGGGTTTTTCAATTTTTTGGTAGTCTGGGACAGAACTTAGAAAAGAATAAAGGAGTGAAATACTAGGAGATGACTGAGTGGGCAGTGAGAGGGAAAGGAAACACACCATGCTTTCAGTTTGCAATGCATTGAAAACTTTGTGAATGCCACGTTAACTTAAGCAGATGCACATTGCACAGCCAAAATTATATTGCTAAATTGATGAAATACTGTGAGTTATGGGAGTAGACTCAAAATTTGAATACCCCTCACTTTGAACCAAAACTTTGATAACCAAGCAAGTGAAGTAGGTGAACGCATCCCTCTCAAGAAGAGCTCCCTTGTTTCGTAATCCAAACAATTACCCATTTAGCATTTCCTTGTTCTATTCACCCTTTGATACCCGTCATTTAAGCTTTACATTCTCTCATTCAATCTTTCATCATTCCAATCCATCTATCTATATATCTAACCATGCATTCATCCATTCACCTATCCACCCTTTCAACCATCCTTTGACCTATCAATCTATTTATCCATGCATCCTTTCACCTATATACTCATCCTTTAGCTCACTCGAGAATCTTTTTAGCCATCCCTCCTTCACCCACCCAGGCATCCTTTTACCCATATACACTTTCATCCATCCTTTTACCCACCCATGCATCTCCTATCACCCACCTATGCATCCTTTCACCCACCTACACATACCTTCTCACATATACCATTTCACACATCCTTTCTTTCAACCTTCAATCCCTCTTTCCCTTTTCCATCAACCTATCATTTTTAGTGTTCATTATGAGCTTTTGTCTGTTGAGTTGCAGATGGAAGAGGCCAGTAAGAACTCATCCCTCAGTGTAACTGCTAAAGTAGAGGGTTCACGAATCAAGATTCCCCAACAGTCAGTATAAAAGTAATTGTCAATAAGCAAGCAATGTGAGAAACCAATGTCCATTCCTGCTATATATGGTTCTCCCCCTCCAACTGACAACTGCTTCTAGCACACTGGCTCTGCCACTGGCCCTGGCACTGGTGGCCTGTATGGCTGAAAAAAAATTACACATTTTGTTGGTTGACTATGTTAGAAAAGCCAGGTAGTCAAGCCAACCAGAAATGTTTTCTAATGGAGGGGCAGAGCGATGATGACTCTGAGTCAGTGAAGCACAATGAAGATGTGGAATATTTGGTCACTGAAGGACATACATTTTCTTGGTTGGCAAATGTGAAGGGATCCTCCTCATACTACTTTCCACCCATGCTGCATTGTCCTCAAAACTGCTGGTGTGGCATGTTTCTATAGAAATGAATGACACTACATACAACACAACATTAGGGGTCCACCAAGACTATGACCTCTCACTCATTTTACTGTTTGAGCATGATCACGACAAAGAAAGCCTTCTCAACAAACATGCATAGCATAGCTTACTTGGGCCTGCAATGTTCACAGTAGAGTACCTATCCTAAAATATGTTCTCTTAGCCTTACAGTACCAATTCATAAGATATATAACGGGAGAGGGATAGCGTACTGAAGAACAAAGCAGAAGAAAGCTTCTGACTAGTAAAGGCAAGAGGAAGTCAGCTACATGAAATATAAAAAACAAATACGATAATGCAGGGTTAACAAAACTTAGATAAAATGAAGAGGAATAGGAAAAAAGGAAAAATGAACAGTAAAAAAAAAAAAAAAAAAAGCCCTCTTCTTGCCCTTTGGTGCTGAGGCTAAAAAAAGAAGATAAAAAATTGATTAGTACTACTGTTAATCTCTCAAAAACATATTTTGACAGGCAAGGGCAAACCAAGTAACATTGTACTTTTCTAAATCAGTTTGCTAGTACTAGTATCAAGTTGATTTATTCTTAATTTTAGAAACCTAAACCCTATTACAAATTTCCTAAACAATATTTGGAACTACTAATACATTGCAACAAATGATCTTTCCTTCTCAACCCCCTTTGATGGGACAACTCAGTCTCCATTTTCAATGCATAGATGCATATTACACATCACTGAGAGACTTGGATTGTATGAGCTACATAAAGAGACATACAGAGGACACTAACTTATTGATATTACTGCTACCAGTATCTTAGTGACAGGACAGAGGAGTCTGCATGGCTTCTTAAATAATCAGCCCAAGTGAGCACAGACCAGTACGATTAGGCAGGAACGAGCATCTGGCTGCCTCAAATTGGATCACATAATATTCATAATGTAAACTTAACTTGTGTGAGAAGCAAGCTATTTGAAAGAAATAGCATTGTAGAACACAATAAATAAGTATTTACTCAGCAAGCCCGACACCTCAATTCCAAGCAGGTCCTGTTTGCGCAGTCAAGTATGTCCACCCAGCAGTGTGTTAATAGCTGCTGGGTGCTCTGGTCCACAGTGTTCTAGCGTGCACACTGGTGCACCCTCCCCCAGAGCAGCCAATGCTCCCACAGGGTATACCCACTCCAAGGCCTACTGCTAGCATCAAGTGGAGGTAGGTCAGCAAGTAAAAAACAAGTGTGGCTACCTTTCTCTGTGAAAAAATGGCGTGGGGCAGCAACCCTTGGAGGCATCAGTGACTCCAAGGTGTGGGCTTGCAACTGCAGTGGTCCACCACTCCCTGTCTCACTGCCTTGCTCTGCCATGGTGCTGAGTCGGTAAAAAAAGGAATAGCATAAGGAAGGCATTTAAAGAAGAATGGAAGAATTAAGAAAAAATAAAGGGAAAAAAAATAAGTAGAAAAAATAAGGGTGAATGAGTGTGAGGTATGGGGAGGATTGAAAATATTTAATTAGGGTAGGAAAATCTGGCCCAGCACATGCAAAGAACAGGAAAGAAGGTAAAAAAAAATGGTTGCGGTTAAAGCATGGAAGCACACATTGCACTATTGACATGTAAAAAAGCAGCACAAACATACAGACAGGGACAGACGTGTACTTCTGCTCAAACACTAACTTACGCAGAATCTTGTGGAGTTTTTATGTACTGCGTGGAATTCTGCAGAGCTCTTCAAGTTCTGCTCAGGCCTATTATTCAGATCTCTACTGATATCAACTTCACTTCTCTATGTAGGTTTGGTGAGTTTTAGTGCTTCGTACAGATAAAAGCTGTTTGTAGTAGGTCATTTGTTTTTGAACTGACATTCATTATTTTTAGGAATTTGGCCTTTTCTAAGCAATTGTATACAGATTAAACACTGTATTCAATGACGGTTTCCTATATATCAGATTTTTTATAAACTAGGCTAGCTGTAAAGTATATGGTATATGGTTAATGTTGCACATAATGCATGCTTCCTACTCCTAGGGAGTTGTATCTGTGATGGCAATGATGATGACTGGCATTCTCCTGAGCTATTTTGTACTTATTGTCAAGTCTCTTATGCCATTGTAATTTATAGACCAAAATACGGAAAAGCAAAGCTTGAAGCTTGAATGATGTCATCGGAAATGCCATCAATGATGTCATTTGAGATGTTAACAGTGATGTCATAAAGGATGTCATAGAACCTTTCAAGTGAAATCATACGTGAGGTCATAAGCAGTGCATGGCGGGCGCAAGTTATAGTTTGCGCTGCCAGCTATAACTGTGTACATTCCTGTGTTTTTCTTAGTACAAAATATGTTAATGTTATCACTGACATATTCACCTAACTATAATGTTACTTAAACCTTTTTTTTTTTAAACAGATACTGTTATCACACCTAATTATAACATTACTATAACCTTTCTTTTATTCAGTGAATTTGTAGACTTTTAAATGTAAGTAATACTTAATTGCCATACGCAAATGCAATTCCCATGGCTGATATTACTTATGAAGAGGAAGGCTGTAAGGCCCCCCAACCCATAAGTAATACCAGCCCAGGAGGTGGGCTCCCCGGGGCATCTAATGGCTCCCCTCTTAATAAAAATAGTTTTTGGCACCAAGGGTGGGCTCCCCAGGATTTCTGGAGGCTTGAGTAGGGGGACAGTCAGCCCCCACCGCTTTTTAAGCACAGCAACAGTGGTAGGCTCCCCAGGGAGTTTAAAAAAGTAAATGCAGCCTGGCAGTAGTTTTTGTTATGGTCCCCTAAGAGTTTGGGTTACCATGGGATTTTTTGCCTTGTTTTCTTTTTTTGACCCATGGAGGATCCCTTTGGGTCAGGGTATCCCTTCTCTGCCCTCTATGCATCTTTTCATTTTAGAACTTCAGGACAAGGTACTAAGTCCTGAGGTCTGTAATAGCTGCCAGCAATTCTTTTCTCATGCTGCTGACAGCCAATCAGTTTCTATGGAAAATTTCCCAATGCTGCGATGCACCTAATCACCGGTTGTGATGTCAAGCCACCTCTCCAAAGCAGCTTTACATTCCAACTTTCTCTTTGTAATCATAAAGAGGATAGCATTCCAAACAGCAGCTAATTATCCTTTAATGTGGTCCTTTAATAGGTAGTTATAGTTAGGACCATGTTTCCACAGAAAAAATGTTTTTTTGCAGAATTGTTGGCAGCCATCTTGGGACTTAGCTCTGTGGATACAGTGAAATTATTTTAACAAAGAAGCATGGGCTTCTGCTCTCTGTAATGCTGAAGCCCCCAGGCAGGCCAATGGCTTTATTGATGGTGGTGGCACAGTAGTTTGCTTTGGCTGATGTGTTGAACTGTCTGTGTGTGATGTGGAGGGATTGAAGTATCAGGAGATCATTGGGATATCTATTTTTCTACCATTTTCTTTCTTACATTTTTTGGTGGATTTACTGTCAGTGAGGTCTTTAGAACATAAGGTTACTGAAGATTTTGACTTCCACTTTCATTTTTGTGTTAGAGCTTGGATGTTCACAAAGTGCGAAAATGCACTGAAGTAGTTTAGAAGGATACTGGCAGCAGATGTGGCCTTGGCAGGGTGATGATGACTTAGGCCCTCATTATGACATTGGCGGTAAATCCCACTTACCGCCACGGTGACGGCCGCCAACATGCCGCCGCGGTGGCGAAAATCTGTTCACCATACTATGACACACACACACCAATCCGACAGAATACAGCCACATACACAAATCCGCCAGCTCAAAGGTCAGTGATAAAGTGGCGGAACCAACACCCATACCGTTATGCAAACAGAACAACGCCCACCACATTATGACACCACAACGGACATTCAATGGTGGTAAACTATTGGTGGTACATACCGCCGCACTCAGAATGGACACCCACATACAAAAGAACACTACATTGGCCAATACTAAAAACACACACCAGACACTCATACACACACCACACCACACCACACCGACCCACCTACAGCACCATAAAACACACACCCACATTACCCATAACCCTTTACGAACAACAATTATTGCCAGAAGATTGACACGAACAGTTCAGAGACTCCTGGACACACACACCACATACACCCATACATCCCTCACCCACCTCACATCACACACCCCACCACATTACCCAACACACCCTCACCAACACACATCACACAACACCCATGGCACCACAAAGGCACCCCCGTTTAACTGAGGAGGAGTTAACGGTCACGGTGGAGGAAATTGTCAGGGTAGAGCCACAGCTGTTTGGAGCACCCCATACCCTGGACTTTCCTCTACCATCACCCCATTCCATTGCACTTTTCAGTCAATTGTTTGCACTACAATAAACACCCTTGAACACAACTTGACTACTAGTATTTTATGTGTTGAAAATGTGCATTAATGGAAACAGTCACATCTAGTGCAAACTGTGAGAGCATAGAAATAATGACCTGTAGCTGTCTGTAGTCATCACATCAGTACACAGTTGTTATCTCACCAAAATCTGTAAAATGATGAGCCATAGGTGACAGTAAGTTGAGATGCAATGGAAGTTAATGCCATCATGCTACAGCCACACAGAAAACATCAATAGTAAGAGAAATGGTCAGTTGCACTGTCTCACCTGTGTGTCATTGGAAGGACAGACGAATTACTGTTGTTCGGTTGTTCTCATTCGCATTCTCTGTCTCTTCATCATCACTGTCCTCAGGGTCCACTGCTGCCACAGGGGCATCTCCAGTCTCCTCCTCCTGCAGAAAAGGTACATACCGTCTGAGGGCCAGGTTGTGCAACATGCAGCATGCCTACACCATCTGGCAGACCTTCCCGGGTGAGTAGCACCTGTCAGATGGAGGCACCTAAACCTGGCCTTCAGCAGCCCGAAGGTCCTCTCGATGATCCTTCTTGTTCGCCCATGTGCCTCATTATAACATTCCCCAGCCCCTGTCCTGGCGGTCCTCACAGGGTTCAGCAGCCACAATAGGTTTGGGTAGCCAGTGGCACCTGCAAGTATTGAGGGACAACATTTAGCCTCACACAATGCTATGGGGATGACAACTGTAGGCATACACTAACATACAGTGGGTGGGGACCATGGCTCACCTATCAGCCACATTCTGTGCCTCTGTAGTTGGGCCAACACATTTGGGATATTGCTATTCCCCAGGGAAAAAAGAATCATGCACCGACCCAGGATACTTAGCAGTGATGTGGGAGATGTACTGGTCCGCCAAGCACACCATTTGCACATTCAGTGAGTGGAAACTCGTCTGATTCCTGAACACCTGTTCATTCTGGCAGGGGGGATCTAAAGCAATATGTGTTCCGTCAATCGTGGCAACAATACTGGGGATATGTCCCATTGCATAGAATCCGGCCTTCACAGTGGCCAGATCTTCCACCTGGGGGAAAGCTATGTAGCTGCACATGTGTTTCACAAGGGCAGACAAAACTCTTGCCAGCATAATTGAGAACGCTGGCTGTGACATTCCAGCTGCCAAGCCCACTGTCACTTGAAAAGAACCAGTTGCCAGGAGATGGAGCACTGATAGCACTTGCACAAGAGGGGGGATCCCAGTGGGATGACAGATAGCAGATATCAGGTCAGGCTCCAATTGGGCACACAGCACTGTGATTGTGGCCCTGTCCAGTCTATAGGTCAGTATAATGTGCCTGTCCTCCAGTGTAGCCAAGTCCACAAGGGGTCTGTACACTGGGTTTTGTCTCCTCCTCCTATTCATCCGCAGCGGTAAGTATCTAAGGGACACAACAGTGAGTAGGCTGTCACAATTTGAACAATGGAAACCCAACCTCAGTGTACATTGTGTATTTATGTGATGGGACAGTGGGAATGGTGAGGTACGTGCTAATCTAGGCTGTGAAAAAAGTTAAGGTTGATATGATCATTGTCCGCCACCATGAATTGACAACTGCCTGTCCTGTATGGAGGGTCAGGTGGAAGTGAGGTAACTCCACCGATGTTGGGCGTCGTGACGGAAGGTGGTCTTGCCCTGCCATACAATTTCTCATTGGATAATATGGGGCTCTATGGAGTACAGTGGCAAATGGGGATCTGAGCCGGCAGTGACAGTGTACACCGCTGCGGACATGACCGCCATTTTCTATCTGATTCCTCACTTGTTTCCTGACCTTCAACAGGAGAACACCTACACAGCGTGTGCTGCTGTGACCTGTTTATGGAACCTACCATTGCCCGTGTGACCGGGGAAAGGGCCCCTACCTTCACTTCGGAGGAGTTGGAGCGTTTGGTGGATGGAGTCCTAGCCCAGTACGAACTGCTGTATGGGCCTCCAGACCAACAGGTGAGCACACCTTGGGGATGATGCATGTGGGAAGGATGCATGGTGATGTGTGTGCAAGCTGTGTGTCATCGGGAGGGGAATGTCTTATAGTGGTGTATATGGTGTGCGCCGGGTGATGTGTGTGCCAATGGTGATGGAAACGAGATTGGTGGGCCATATGTGTGACAGGCTGGAATGTAGATGTAATGGTGTCCTCCTGTCTGTATTACCTCTGCAGGTCAGCGCACATCAAAAGAAGGGATTATGGCATGCCATCGCCAAGGACGTGAGGACCTTGGGGGTCTATGGCAGGTGGAGCACCCACTGTCAGGAACGGTGGGAGGACCTGAGACGCTGGGCATGGAAGACCGCGGAGGCCCAGCTGGGGGTAGCCTCCCAAAGAGGAAGGGGTGCCCGTCGGAACCTGCCCCCCTGATGACCCGCATACTGGCAGTGGCCTACCCAGAGCTGGATGGGCGCTTGAGAGCATCACAGCAGCCACAAGAGGGTGAGTACAATGGGCATTACTACAATACTTGGCAGGTGGCATGGGATCCGGGTGGTGGGTGTGAGTTACTGGGTGCCCCTCATGCCAGGCCAGACATTTCAGCGTGATCCAGCTCAAGAGTAATGGGTGTATGGCAAATGCAAATGCTAAACTATTCCTTGTCAGTCAGGGCTTTGTGGGTCCCAGGAGGGGTGCAGTTGGCGGTGTGTGGCCCTCATGCCGCTGTGGCATCTAACCAAATCAATGGCAGTGCAATGCATCATGCTCAAGCCTGATCCCTGTGTGTGAGGTGCTGTGTATGCCAACTGTGGTGTTGGTGCAGTAACTGACCCAGTGTTTCCTTTCTCTCTCCCCCCCTTTTTTCTTCTGTCAACCTGTCTATGTGTGCATTAGCATCATCTGGCGGAGGAGCAGGGGCACCGGCAATAGAGGGAGCTGCATCCCACAGGACCCTGGAGGCAGAGTCCACCGACGCCGAGAGAACCAGTGGGATGGAGGGAGAGGGGAGCACCATGGCAGAGAAAGGAGGCGACAACACAGACTCAGATACCTCCTCTGATGGAAGCTCCCTGGTGGCGGACACCTAAATGATGACCCCAACTGCAGGGACAGCCGCCACCCCCATACGTGCACTGCCTACCCAGTAGCCCCTCAGCAAGTTGACCAAGGGCATCTCTTTCCCCCGAAGCACCGCAGGCCCTGCCCCAGTGAGCCCTGCTGCCCTGAGTGAGGAGGCTATTGACATCCTGAGATCCATCTTTGAAGGGCAGCCAACCATTGTGAATGTCATCCAGGGGCTGGTATCCTAGATGGAGCAATGCAGTGTATTCCTGGATGGCATCCACAGTGGATTGGCAGCCCAACAGAGATCGAATCAGACTCTGGCGTCCTCTCTGATGGCAGCCATTGTCCCTGTTCCTACTGTCCCCCCTCCAACTACCACTTCCCAGTCTCCTCAACCCCAACCCATCCCATGCATACATACAGATGAGCATGCACACAAGGCAACACACAAGAGTGGCACTGTCAAACACAGGCACCACACTTCATCTCACAAGCACTCACACAAACACCAGACAGTTGCAGACATAACCACATCAACTGTCTCCACTGTCTCCCCTCCTCCTTCTCCTCCACCTCCCTCACAGTCACGTCCACACTCACACCTGCATGCACTGCATCAACATCCACCACCAGTATCACCACACAAAGCAGCACACACACCTCACTAGCAGACACCTCCACAACATCCATGCACACTTCCCCTGTGTCCTCTCCCACCCTGTCTGTCCCCCCTCCTAAAGGACACAAATGCAAGCACTCACCCACCCAACAGCCATCCACCTCACATCAGCACACTGCCCATGCACCTGCACCCATGTCCAGCAGACATACTCCTCCAACAACCACTCCCTCAACCTCTACTCCCATCCCTCCTCCCTCATCCTTCCCCACCATCCCTAAGAAGCTTTTCCTTGCCCAACTTGACCTCTTCCCTCACTCTCCCTCTGTCCTGCCCGTAAGTGCGGAACAGTAAGGAACAGTAAGGATCCAAGCCTCCTGCCATGAAGGGGAAGAAGCCCTCGACTCCAGAGGAGGCTGTCAGGGTGACACCACCACCAGGGGTCACGGGGCCCTCACCGCCAGCTGAGGAAGTGCAGGCCCTCACCTCCAGCAAAGGCAGCCCAGAAGGCACCTCCACCTGCCAACACAGTGCAGCCCTCACCTCAAGCAGAGGCTGCCCAGGAGGCACCTCCACCTGCCAACACAGTGCAGCCCTCACCTCCAGCAGAGGCTGCCCAGGAGGCACCTCCACCTGCCAACACGGTGCAGCCTTCACCTCCATAGAGGCTGTCGGGGTGACACCACCACCGCCACCACCAGTGGTCACGGGGCCCTCACTGCCAGCTGAGGAAATGCAGCCTACTCTTCCAACAGAGGCTACCCAGGAGGCACCTTCACCTACTGAGACTGTGCAGCCCTCACCTCCAGCAGAAGCTGCCCAGGAGGCACCTTCACCTGCTGAGACAGTGCAGCCCTCACCTCCAGATGACACAGTGCAGCCATCACCACCAGCGGCAGCCATGTAGGCCACCCTCCAGGGACTGCTGTACAAGGGGCCCCCTCCCGAAGCAGTGGGCATTTTTCCCACCTGAGAGACTGTGGCCTTGCACTCCCCAGCAGAGACAAATGGGCATGGAGCCCCCTCCAGAACCAGTGGGCAAGTCACCCACTTCAGAGACTGTGGCCTTGCACTCCCCAGCAGAGAGAAATGGGCATGGAGCCCCCTCCAGAACCAGTGGTCCAGTCACCCACTCCAGGGACTGTGACCTAGCACTCCCCAGCAGAGAAAATGAGCATTGAGCACCCTCCAGAACCAGTGGCAAGTCACCCACTCCAGAGACTGTGGCCTTGCACTCCCCAGCAAAGACAATGGGCATGGAGCCCCTGTAGAACCAGTGGGCAAGTCACCCACTCCAGAGACTGTGGCCTTGCACTCCCCAGCAAGGGAAATGGGCATGGAGCCCCCTCTAGAACCAGTGGGCAAGTCACCTACTCCAGAGACTGTGGCTTTGTACTCCCCAGCAGAGGGAAATGGATATGGAGCCCCCTCCAGAACCAGTGGGCTTGTTCCTGTATTCGGCTGAGGTCCCTCCACCCCAATCCCAGTGAGGTTCCTGCCCACTTGCAAACTCATGCCCCTGCAGAGTTCTATCCAGCTGAAGTCAGGATTCGAGTTGGACCTTGGACTGTGCCCTGTGGCCATGTGGGCCCTTAGTACTTTTTGTCTGGGCATTGGCCCTTTGTGTACATTTGTACATATCTGTTTTTCATACAATTGGCTCTTTTGGTAGCTGTTTGTATTTAATACATTCTCATTATTGCATTCTTGTTGTCCTTGCATTATTCTGCTGTGTATCGTGTGCCATTGATTTTTGTCTGCAGCTGTTTGTGTGTATGGTGTGTGTGTGTCGGGTGTGTGTTGTGCATGTGTGTGTCACTCTCGTTTTCCTCCCTCCCTACCTTGTGTGATAGGTGGCTGTACTCACAGTCGTCGTCTTTGTCGACGTGGGTGTTCCAGGTGGAGCATGACGTAGAATAGCATCAGGAAGACTTGCAGTTCCGGTTCCATGGCGGCGGTATTCTTCCCTGTATCTCCGATGGTGAGTCTTTGCTCTTCTGTGATGTGTTTCTGCCAGGCTTTTGATGGCGTTGGTATCGCCCCGTTAATCCTAGCGGAATGTAGGGTCAAAATATGGTGGGCGGTACTTTGTTTTCCGCCTGGCTATTGTTGGCTACTGCTGTGGTGAGTGTTGTTAATGCCCTGATGGTTGGTGTGGGACATTGGCTGTCTATGGGAATTATCTCTACCATGGTCATGATTTGATGCTAATTACCGCCAGCCTGTTGGCGTTATTACTGTGACTTTATCACTCACCGCCAGGGTCCAAATGAGGGCCTTAATGTATTAGGTTTTTAATGGAGAAGTGTTTGAAGGCATGGTCTTCTCTTATGGGTTTTTTTTTTTTTGGTGGGATGCTGAGTAAAGAGCTAGAGAGGGGATGGAGAGGTAGTCTTTTCAGTCCTGGGGTATGGGTAGTTTGCAATAGATTGTTGGTGATGTTGGAAATATATGGTTGAGGATGTGGCTGTGGAGTGTGTTGGCTGGGTGATGTGCAGTACCATATAATTAGGTTGAGGAGGATGTCCAGCTTATTTTGAATTAGTGTTGTCTGGAGATTGAAGTCACCCAACAAGGATCGCTAGACACACATGGTGATATGACATTCCTTCATAAGTGTCTAGCTGTAGGTGCATGTAGCGCCAGGCATGAGGTCCAAAACTGAGGATAATAAATGTTATTTTGGACTAGTTGACAGTATAAACCCAACTGACTTGATTTCAACCACCGTAAAATATGTGGGAAAGTGATTTATTTTCTTAGAATGTGGAATTATTATCCATATGGAGAAAAACAACACTTTAGAAAGGAAACTGCATACTTTTGAAACATCTAGTTGTCTCGTGTTTTAAGAATGCCCTGAAAAAGCTTGGGGTTGTAGAATGAAATTAATGGGGTGATGTTTTGTACATCACATTTCAGTGATTGTTTAAAAATTCACATCTCAACTGCTGCTGATTAATTTTTTTGTTGTTTTGATCTTGTTTAACTTATAAAACTAAGCTCTCTTTGTCTAACCTTTTTGCTGTGTTTTCACTATGGAACTGTTTAAAGTGTTGCACAAATACTTTACACATTACCTCTTAAGTAAAGCCTGCCTGCTCTGTGCCAAGCTACCAGAGGGTGAGCATGGATTAATTTAGTGTGTGTATTTGACTAACCCTGGCTGGGATTACGGTTCTTGCTTGGACAGTGTGCCTATCTCTGCCAACCAGAAGCCCAATTTCTAACAATGCTCTACCAATATTAACACTAACTGACTGTCAACAAATTAAATACCATTACACTTTTAACCACATTGGCCTTACACAATTACATCCGTTTTAAAATTAGTAATGCCTAGGGGTCCATCCATCCTTGCCGTGAGTGACTGACCAATTGATCCGTAGCTGGAAGGCAGAGAGAGGTTAACTACAAAAAGGGGGGTATGGACAGAAACAGAGGATAGGCACCACAAGGAGGAACTCTCATAATAGCATGCTCATATTAAACAGGGGTCTGGTGTGTAGCTTGCATTTGATGGTGCCAGATGCAAACCAGATTGCCTGTAGTCACATGAGGTGGCCTTGTTTTAGAACCAAAACATTTAGTTTTTCTTTTTAGTCCTTTTTAAAAAATATATTTGAGCATAATCCATCATTATTATAATTTTGTACAATTAGTAACAAATTCATTTGAACATTTGCCATCCAGCCAGATGACATGTCATAGGCAGTTCATTAATTCGTGATTGTTTCATACAAGATTAATAATAGTGAGCAATACTTCATTAAGCATCCTTAGCAGCAAAGAGCACAACAGGCAGCTTATATTGTTCACAGCCCAAGAGCTAGTCCATCCCTACACCCATAATTTTCTGCCTGCCAGCCAGTCAGTTAAAGGGGACCAGATTGTCATCCCTTGCTTCCTTAAACTCTTCCCCTTACAATTATATAGTGCCTTCTAAGTGTTAAACATATTTTTGTATAGTCGGTTTCTCCGTGTCCTTCCAGGCAGTGGCTATTAATATGCGTGGCACTGATGTAGACATACACATTAAATACCGTTTCTATGTGTCCCCCATAAAAAAAGACTCCACCCCAGAAGGCATCAACAGCAGATAAGCCTTCTTTAACAGATTACCCCACCAAACCTTAATACCCTCCCTTAATGGAGTCAGTTTGACACACTTAAAGAACGTGTTCCAGATCAGCCGGGCTATACCCGCATTGAGGACAGTTACTATCCACCCGATTGCCTCAGCTGAACAAATTAGCAGGGGTATAATACAGCCAGAAAATTGTTTTGTAATGCTGGGCTCTCAAGCTTGCAGTCAAGAGCACATTCATTGCAACATCTTATGAGGCCTAAATATTTAAGTCCTGACCCCTTCAATTTTGCCACCCACTTATCCCCTTGATAGTCTAGATTGTCTTTTGCCTGATTATTACAAATTACATAAATTTGTCCAATCCTAACATCGGGGTGCAGCAACACGTGTATCAGAGTGTTCTCGAATGATAATTGAAGGTCTGGCAGTTTAATCAAACAGTCTCTAATTCGTAAATATTTATAGAATGAACTTTTTGTAAGGCCATAATCCTGTTTTAGATCTGAGAAGGAGCACATTTGGCCTTGAAAATATAAATCACCCATCCAGGTTATCCCTGCCTTCTCCCACTCCTACATGTGCCATCATGAAAAACTACTGGAAATAGTGGGGAGTGCCACAGTGGACTATATTGATTGTATTTAGTTATTTCAATTAACCTTGAACCACATTTTCACCACTGCTCCAATCACCTTATATTTAACCTTTTTATTATAACTGGGTCAATCTCTCTTAACAAACACCCAGCTGCTGCTCCACCCAGAACCACTTCTATATGTTGCAATAATGCAGCCCAATAATAAAGCCTAAAACAGGGGATCTCACAGCCTTCCCAAACTCTTGGGAGAACGATGTATCTGAAAGCCCATCTAGCCCACAAATACTGCCATATAAAATTAATGCTTAAAGCGTTCAGCTTTTTAAACCACTGTCCTTCATCTCTAATGGAATAGTTCTAAATACATACAGTATTTTTGACAGTACAATCATTTTCAGAACATTAAATCTACCAACTATCATCAGATGTAACCCATTAATCCTTCTTAAGCCCTGACCAGTTTTCCCTAACAGGGATTCAATGTTCAGCCTGTAAATAGAATCTACTTTTGCTGAGAAATTCACCCCCAAATAAGCGACATTGTCCACCTGGTGATTATCTGCCAGTTCTGCATTGCTAGTACAGATCAGCCGAGACTTCACCCTATTAGGAGGTACCCTGAAAGTGCTCCAAAATCCTCTGCTAGTTTTTCCACTTCCTGAAGTGCTATCTGGGGTTCGGGCATTAACATCGCTATATCATCCCTGTATGCTGATACTTTTGTGTGATATCCATTCAATCTGACTTGCTAAATTGGCTTATTATCAGTCTTAATAAGGGGTCAATATACAAAGTAAATAAGGAGGACAGGGACAGCCCTGCTGCGTACCCCTCTGGATCTGAATCTTCACTGATTCTTACCCCATAATCTGAAGTTTTGCATAGGGGAGATGATACAAAGCCTTCAGTGCCTTCACAATATCAGGCCTAATCTTTGATGCTCAAGAATCCTCCAGAGATACCCTGAGGCCACCCAGTCAAATGTCTTTTTGGCATTAAGAAGCATCATGGCCAAGGGGGCCCCTGCAATTGCGGCACTGTCAAATAAGGTAATAGCAAGCTTCACATGATGCGCTGTGCCCGTTTCTGGGATAAATCCATGCTGCCAGGGAAAGACTAGCCTGCCTATAACCTTCCCTAGGTGTATTGCTAAAACCTTACACTATACCTGGGTGTCCGCATTCATTAATGATATTGGCTGATACGACCCAGGTTTTTCTGGAGGTTCCCTTTTTCCTGAATACAATACTATTAGTGCCCTGCCAGTAGCCAGGCAGAGCCCCTTCCTGTTGAATCCAAGAAATCCGTCCCCATAAATCTTAAACAAGCACAGAAGAAAATATTTTATGATACCCATACCAAGACGCTTTGTTTCTCCATCATCTAAAAAACCAAATTCCCCTGTTCTTAGGAAATCGATTACTTGCTCTTCGTCAGGATTTACATCTCGCGTGTATAGTTTAGTATACTACTCCTGAAAAACCTTTGTGATATCTTCCTCTGTATTAGCCCTTGTAGTGTCACCGCCATCAATGACCTCAATAGGTCAGTCCAATTCATACTGCTGCATACGAAAAACCAGCATCCTCCCAACCAACCTGCTATATTCATATGCTTCAGATTTATGAACCTTGCCAACATTTATTGAGTAATAGCCACTAATCGTAGCTTTTTTTAATGGTAATCGCCTGCTCATTTCTTTCCTATTTTGACCTGCCTAAACCAGGGCCAGATGCTGCATCTCTAAGCATGCTAAGTCTGTGCTTAATCCCCTTATCTATTTCTCTTGCTGTCTATGGGACAATGACTTTGGACACCCTTCAGGTTCCACAGTCAGCTCATCCCATATCTTAGTCTCGTCAAAATTGGAGCCATAGATCGAACATACTCTAAGGATTGCCCATTGTCATCAGTTGGACATGAGCTGGGCTTTCTTCACCAATATCACCACCCCCTTAGCTGTACTGCTTTGTGAAGTACAGGCAGCCAGGGAATACTCTCTTTTTAGTAGCTAATCCTCCTTTGCCCATGGGATATGAGTCTACAGATAACATATTAAATCCGGGCCCTAGGCTCTGAGCATCTCAGCCACTTTTGCCCTCTTATTCTTGTAATTCAGCCCACATACTTTTAATTAACAAATACACAACGTATCCTTATGCATTGATAAAAAATCACATACAGCTTGCCCTGGCCAGTCCACCTCTATAGTGCGTCCTGACATTCCACGGCTGAGCAACCCAAACTGTCCACATGAATATGCTCATTTTCTCTCCCCTTTGTTGTGGCCCCCTGCCCCCTCTGCCCTATCCCCCACTCAAGCCCACGCTCCTCCTCCCACCAATCTCTCCCTCCCCTCACCGCTTCCCTGCCCTCTCCACCCATGTAAAGCATCCTGACCACCCTTGGTCTGTTGAGATTGTTGCACTCCACCCTGACCATCCCTGCAGAACACCCAGAGCCTTATTAGTATGTCAACTACATCATTCAGCCAGAACAATTTCACTTTCATTGCTTTCATCACATATACCAAAAGTTGACCAAAATAACTTGTGCAGTAATACTATAGCTTCGCCCTCCCTACTTGAGTAGCAAACAAAAAGGCTGTGCACTAACACCCGTTATTCAGTGTTTTGTGCCCTCCTGCAATCACCCTCTAATCATGCCATCAAGTTACATCAGTTATAATAATCCCGGAGTCTTTTTTTCAAAAATTCCTTTGGCCTTCACTCCTGACGTAAACACCAGGGTTCTATTGTTCCAAATACCTTTCAGCCTTGCAGGACTAATCAAAAAAGCATGTGCCCCTTTACCCTGAAAAGGTTCAATTAGCTGCCGAAGACGCCACCTCAGCTCCACTGTAGCATGACAGAAATCAGGCCAGACAAAGAAAGTGCAGCCATCAACTGTTCTTTTAGCATCTGGACGTGCTTTCTTAAAACAAATGGAAGACTAATATTGCTCTGGGTTTTGCTAGGTCCTGGTTAGATTGAGTGGCTGTCATAGGAAAACAATGAACCCTCTGTACTTCATGTGTCCAGTTATACCCCTGCAGCTGGGGAAAGGCCTTCTGAAATGAGTCCATCAAGAAACCCCTTATGTCTTCCCCTTCTTTTCCTTCCCGGACCCCAAGGACTCGCAGACTGTTTCTCCTCTGCCAATTTTCCT
Source organism: Pleurodeles waltl (assembly GCF_031143425.1). Taxonomy (NCBI): domain Eukaryota; kingdom Metazoa; phylum Chordata; class Amphibia; order Caudata; family Salamandridae; genus Pleurodeles; species Pleurodeles waltl. The sequence continues at coordinate 1,036,106,131 of NC_090437.1, forward strand.
GCTCCACCAGCTTCCACTAGATTTCCACAAGCTGAGACTTGTGCTCCTTTGTGAGCCCTTTAGTTTTGCATATGTCAGGTCATGGTTCACGTTCTAAACTACCTAATCTGTCTGCAATTGTGGAATACACTTTGGACATTTTGCAAACTGTATTCGGTTTATGAGTTGCTAATCTGGCTTTCTGTGGGTCATAAGAGTTTCATAGATCAGCGCCAAAGTGGGCATATCTATACTCCGAGCACCCCCAGAGTTAACAACAGTTTCACCTGTGAGGGGTTGTGTATCACTGGCTTAGTCCCAGCCTAGATCCAGTCTATCCTTATATTTTTTTAGTTTCCTTTGAGTGCTATGGGATGCAGATTGACCGCTGCTTCATGTTGGCAAATCACTGAGCTCACTGGTCTTGCATGTCTCACAGGTCTTGCTGCAGTTGCCTTCCCCTTGCTTCTTTAGCCCCAACTCTGAGTAAGTATCAGACCTCCTCCTCCTCCTCCAATCTATCTGAAAGCAAAAAGAAATGTTCGACGCTCTCAGCTTCCGGCCCCCTTATTTTTACCAGGGCTGTGCTGGTTTTATCCTGTGTCATGCCATGGTCCCCTCCATTTAATACAAGGATCTCATGGGTTATGGCTAGGTCAGTGTAAGCTGGGGCTACCTGCTCAACCCCTTCTGTCTCTGCTTTGTCTGCCATGTCTGCCCAGCAGTTCACCGATTGTGATCCACTGACTTGCTATCCCCCTGTCAAGCTCCAGCATTGTCAGAATTACTAATACCATCTGTAGTCTCAGAAATTATCATAGAAGGAGAGTGCATCACCTCTAGTCCTAAGTCCACCTGATCAGCCTTTTCGCCATGTGCCCTCTTCTTTGGGGCCTCTGCATTTGTTCCAACTTGCCCACGATGTCTGGCCTGTTTCAAGGCACTTCTGAGCCTTGTAGTGGATGTGGCACCAGTGTCACTGGTATCAGACTGCCCTCTGGCACACCCTACCAATGTTGAAGGGAGCTAGGTGGCTGAAAGCATATTAATCCTGCCACCACTCGCACCCATTGATTTAGGCCCCATCTGCAATGCCACCAAGGGTCAGGCTTCCAGAAAGTGCTCGTCAGTGGCACTCATAAGCAACTCCCATGCCCGCAGGAAACTCTTGAACACAGACACCAGTTCAGCCTCCCATGTTAGCTGACTTGCTGCATTCCGGTCCCAAGAAGAGACCATACTGCAGAACTGGCTCTCAAAGGCTAGTCAGGGGGAGCTCTGTACAGCTGTCTCAACCGGCCACCATTTTACTTCGACCTCACACTTTTTGGTTTTCAAGGGGTGCTTCCTCTTTTTACCAGGACAGCTCTTAGATGGGGCTCCCAACAGAGGCTGTGTAATCAGCCATTTAAATCACCTCAAAGAACTGTTTTCTATAACAATTTTACTGTAAAGTGACAGGGAGCATTGCAAAAGAGGGATGGGTGGGCTATTAAACATTTCTTGGGTTAGAGCCATTCACCAAAAACAATGCTTCTATCCATGAGAGTTCAGAACACAAAAGGATTTGTAGAAGACCATAAAATGAACAATTCAGTTGTCTGCCTGCCTGTTAAGAGGCCTGAGGCCTGATCAGTCTTTCCCTTATAGCTAGGAGCTAGAAGGGTTCTCCAAGGGCAGGGCAGATGGGCTTACATGGTCCCCGGAACATAAATGATAAGAATGACTTTTTCCTGGTACCTTGGTAGTACTGCTTGTAGTTTGGGGTATGACCAGAAGAAAGACATTTAGAAACGTGTGACCTCCTCTGGCAAGATTTTCTGGCATTCTGCTCTGATCTTTTTGCCTCAAGAAAAAAAACCTTCAGTGGGATCTCATTCAGAGTGTGTCGGACCTGCCAAATCCCTGTGTAAGTATGACTTTCAAACTCATCCCGGAGGAAGATTTTACACTCTGTAATTTCTACAAAGTTCAAACATAAATCCAAAGTCAAACAAAAGGTGGCAAAGTGGTCAGGGCAGCAAAGTGAGTTTGGTGGCTATTCCTTCAATGCATGTCCCACTCTGTGTTTTTGGTACCAAACTGAAAGCTTCTGCAGGGCCCGGATTTATCATCTCCAACTTCATGTGACCTCCACTGGCAATAGCATCCTACTTTGCAACACTGGGATATTTTGAATTCCATAACTTCTAAACTAAATCAAATAGTAAAAGACTTGTGTGATAAATGAAAAGCTAGCATCAAAAAATATTCCCACATTTCTTACCAGAGGTACTAGAAAGGGAAGAGAGACCAGCACCTGTGACCACCAAGGTTGATTCCAAAATGTAGTGTTTTTAATGAGAAGCAAAGCCTCAGTTTTATCAAAGCTCAGCATGTGACTGTTGTTGTTCATCCAATCTACAATAGCACCTAAGCAATTATTAAAAGGATATGCAGTCTCATCAGCATCATTAGAAATAGACACAAGAATTTGTGTGTTATCAGTGCAAGCCACTGGCATGAAGTCAAACGACCAAATCAATGCAGTCAGTGGAGCCACAGAAATATTAAAAAGTGTAGGACTCAATGAGGAGCCCCGGGAAATGCAACACGGTAGCAAAAAGGGCTTAGTTATAACATTTCCCAGGGCAACTAATTGCTCTCTATTCATGAGAAAAGAGCGAAATAGTTTGAGGCCCGAAAATCTGATCCCAATTTTTCTCAAACGGTTCAGCAAAATCACATGGTTCACAGAATTGAAGACTGCCGATAGACCCAGCAGGACCATTGCCGCTTTTCCCACCTTTATCAAGAATGTTTCTCCACTTATCAGTTGCTGCTACAAGTGCTGACTCAGTGCTGTTTTGGTCTAATTCCAAATTGTGCTGAATCTAAGATGTTGTTTTCTTCTAGGTATTTGGAAAGCAAGTCATTCGGATGTTTCTCTAAAATCTTTGCAGTAAAGGGTAGACGTGATATGCATTGATAGTTCTTCAGTTACTTCGGGTCTGGTGTGTTTTTTTCAGTAATGGCAAAATACAAAACATCTTCCAATCCATAGGGAAGTTACCTAATTCAATAACTGAATACAGTAGCATGGTTGAGGGAGGAACAACCATTCCTGTAATTTCCTGGACAATATTTGGAGGGCAGGGTTCTGTTGGTGCTCCTGACTTTGTTTAGGATACAAGCTATGTGACCTTAGCTTTCCTAAGGGGAGGAAATACAACAAAGGGATAATCCCCCTGGACTGTAGCAATGTCTGAGCATGAGTAACAGTTCCTGCCACTATAATTTAGTTTAACATATATGTCTTCAACTTTCTTTTTGAAGAATTAACCTAGTCTATCATAGAACACCTGAAAGGAAGGGTATGTGCTGCTAGATGGAAAGGAGGACAGGTTCTGAACTGTTTTAGAAAGTTCTCTTGTACTGTTCTTTGCTGAAAGGATTTTTTCTGAAAAGTAGTTGTTTCCATAACAATCTGTTTTTTATATTCATGAATACATTTATTGTATTTTACTTTTTCTTCCTCAAGATAATTTCTTCTCCAGATAGCCTTCTTCTATGATTTTTTAAATGTTTTTGTGGGACTAATTTAGTAATTGCTATCCTTAGCCATTCAGTTTATTGCCTACGGTTAAATTGGCCTATTCCATAATTGAAGATCATGTCCTCTTTAGCATCTTGCTCAAGTCTGATTTATTGATTTTAATCCAGGATTCACACCTTTTCCCTTATATCAGGTTCTGAAGTTTCTACAGCCCACATTTCAGTTACAAAATGCCATATCAGGGGAGTGTGTTTCCAAATGATTAAAACATTCCTGCTTACACTCAATGAGTAATCGAGTGTTTATTAAATTGGATTTCAACCTTCTGTATGCCATGTCTGAAGAGCAGGTAGCTTGTACATTTAATGATACTAGTGGGCCTGCAGCACTCATTGTGATACCCAGTAAAGTAACACTTTATAATATGCCTTTGGCCTTCCATTGCAGCCATTAGCAGCAACGATGAGGACACCTTGGCTACAGACTTCTGCCTTGGCCAATTGAGCTCTACCTTCTCTTGGACTCTTCTTCAGAATTCCTTCTAGGTCTGAAGGTAAGCCAAGACCAGGCCAATCCATCTCATATATCTGGCCCATGCTCATTGTGGTTATCCTTAACTTTTGACTTTGCCAAGGTCTCACGTGACCATGCACCCACAGTTGGCACTTTAATCATGTAAGCAGTAGATTTCACTAAAAACTTTCCATTTCTACTGGTTAGATTTCATTTGTTTTTATGTCATTTTATTTATTAAATGTACTCTACTTTTCTAAATTGGTTTAGGATGTTTCTTGTGTTGTATTTTCACTACATGTATGGTTGTGTGCTGCATAAATACTTTACACAATGCCTCTAAGTTAAGCCTAGATGTTTTTGTACCAAGCCACCTGATGGTTAAGCACAGGTTAATCCAGTGATTCACCCTGACAAGGATTGTCCTTTTCTGAATGGGTCTTCCACCCTGCTCAATGTGAGAGAAGGACTCTTTTTCCATGGTTAGCCCCCACTTTTTGCCTGATGTTGATATGTTCTAGAAGTTGTTAGGGCCCAGAGCCCCTGCTAACCAGGCTCTGTGGGTCAGAGATCTTTCCACAAATCTGTTGTGATGCTTTGCACAATTAGATACACCCTTAAATATCACTGTAAGACCCTAGTAAATGGATACCCCAGTAGCCAGGGCCTGGGATAGTATGAGTAGGTCCCTGAGGGCAGCAGCACTGATTGTGCCACCCTCTAGGGTGCTGCACCCAGATGCATCTAACACTGCCAGTGCAGGCTGAGTGTACTGGGGTATACCTAAAAAGGCAAACTTGACAGTGCACCCTTCCTGGGTGCGCTGTCTACCTTACACTGCATATGATATGGGTAATTCACCCCTCTGGTAGGCCTTACAGTCCTAAGGCAGGGCGCACCATACTATATGTGAGGGCATAATTGCATGAGCAATATGCCCCTACTGTGTCCTTGCCAAACCTGGGACATAGTGAATAAACAGAGCAGCCACTTTAAGTACATCACTGGACACTAGTCAAATATGAGTTCCCCAGTTACATGATGGCCGCTCTGTACCCTGGGTTGTTTGGTATCAAACAACTCAGAATATTAAATCCAAACTGGTGCCAGTGTTGGATTTAACCCTAAATATACCCAGGTGGCACCTTAGAGGTGTCCTCTGCAAAAGCTAACCTGACTGGCATAGTTGCTGACTGGTTCCATACAGCCTGCCACTTCCAGATGGCCAATATACAAACCTGGGGGAGAGCCATTGCTCTCTGGTTCGTAAAACAATGCCTTTCCTGGGTGGAGGAGCTAACACCCCCTCCCTCAGGAATCTGCTACACCCTGGTGGTGAGCTTCAAAGGGCTACTGCCCTTGAAACTTGAGCCCCCAGGCCTGCTGCTAACAGCAGATGGCTTCCCCCTTTTCAAGCCCCCCCTTTTGGCAGGAGCAAAGGTGGGAAACCAGACAAAGGGTAGGAGGAGTGGCCTCACTGAGCGTGTACCACCCTTAGGGGCTTGCAGGCAAAGTGGACCCACCATACGATTTTCCTCCATGTTGGATGGCAGGAAGATATCCAATAGGGATTAGGGAAGTGACCCTTCCCACAGGAAGTGGTCACTGTAGTGGATGTAGCCACCCAAGGGTAGGTGTCCCATTGGACACTACCAGGTTCCTCCTGAAACGCCCACTAAATTCAGTATTTAGTGGGCTCTCCTAGACCAATAATTTTTATTCATCTGTAAGAAACGAAGACAGCACCAAAGAATCAGCCAAGATGGGAACATAGGACCTGCTGCACCAGAAGAGGATCCAAGGCCCCTGCTTGCTGCACCAGTGTCCTGACAATCGCCGCTGCAGAGGAGCTGACTACTGGAATGACCTCAATAGACCCCGACGACCACTAGGCTTTGCAACTGCCTGAGATCTCCCTCTTGAGTGGAGGCACCTCTGAAGAAATCAAAGGAATCTGCAAGGAACCTGCAAACCGGTGAAGGACACTTCACCAACCAGACAATATCTCCGCAACCAGAAGCTGCAGCCAGACCCAACAACACACCGACAACAGGTTGGACAAGTCCTGCAAGTGTGCTGAGTTCGGTGGCACAGCACCATCCTGTGGCTGAGTTGGGGCAATACCTCAGGTACTGACCAGTGCACATCAGACATCAACAAAAACGGCTCTCCCAGAGCTGCAACTAGACTAGGAGGAAGCCCCATTTGAGGGACTTCAGTGACACCCTTGACCTCCCACTAAGGGGCCAACGTCCATCTACAAGACCCCAAGAAGAAGACTTACCCCCAGCTCCAGAGGGTCCCTTTGCGCACAGGATCCAAGATCTCCACAACGCCCTATACCTGGCTGCCCTGAGGCTTGCATCACGGAATTTGCTGTGTGTCCCGCGGCCCCAACCCCTTGCAACCTCAACAGCCCAAGGAGACCCCCAGGCACCAACCTTAAATCTGCAAAGTAGCTCCTTTTCGAAGTGGCTCCTGCAGGTGGGCCTGTGCTTGTGCCAAGAGGTTTTCCAATGCTGCTCCTGCCGGAACCGGGAGCCGCCTGAGGATCTCCAGCTGGCACACAGTGCCCACTGACTACCTCGACTACCCTGCAAAAGAAGAGGGTGGCAACTCAACTGTACGATTTTTAATGCATTCTTAAATGTGACTGCCTATTGATTCCTATGGTGTGTAATTAAGCACAGAAAGACTAACTTTATTAAAACTTTGAAAAGTCATATCTTAAAAAGTACTTAACATATTTTAAAGATCTTGGTTTTAATATTTATATGAAAGTCTGAAGTATTTTTATAAAATCTGGTCTTGAGTTATTCATTGAGTGTGTGCGGTGCATGATTGGATTTGTGAGTACAGCAAATACTTAGCACATATCCTGGATTAGCTTAAATGCTTGACCAACTACCATAAAAATTGGAGCATTAGGTTGTCTAATGTTTACCTCTGGAAACCAATGTGTGATTGCCTGGACCCCCTGCACAGTGTGCCTAGTTTTGCACACTACATAGAGGGCCAGCCTCCGATACTCAGCCAATACCCCTCATTATTAAAATAACTATGCAACCGTCATTGTTTGATGTGCTGGCCCGCATCTTCAGGAACAATTAGTTAATGAGAAGAGAACAGATAAAGGCAATAGGCCTACTTACTTTACCATGTCAGAGAGGTATCAGAGACATAACACTTCCCTCCAGGTTTGGACTGCATATGAGTGCAGATTCTGAGCTCATGTCACAAACAGGCCACCTAGAACTGATTGCAGTCCACTTCCTATCCAGTTGTTTAATGAAGAGTACCAGTGGTATCACAGCTATCACATCACAAGGATGCCAGACTTGATATTTGCACCAGGTATTGCCCTGCATCACCAGTCTAAAAGCACTACCATGCCTGCTGTCATTGCAAAACAGGCAAAGGGTACAAGACAATTCTGTGTCAGAGCCCTTTACTCCTATATGTTAGGAGTCATGAACAGCACACATGCCACTTTCACCACACTGGCTGCTGGAAGCACACTATAACGTTGTACTTGACATTACTGTCAATGTATAAGATGTCTGCAATGTCAGGGGCCACTTCAAACACATGCATATCACCTTTTTATGTTCAACACGTGACCACTTCATCTTTGTCAATCAGTATGGCAAATGATTCCTATGGACTATGGAGCCATGGTGGCTTGGTGAGCATAGCAAACACACACTGGACTTGCATGTTCATTTATTGCAGAAAGGTCAATGTAAGTGAACCTGGCCACTTCTCTTTATGTGTCATTCCCCATACAGTAACCTCCTTCAAATGTCCCAAAAATGTGACTCAACAGAGGTAGAACCGAGAAGTCACACTGATCCGAGGTATCATAGAGAACTCCTTACGAATTCTTAAGTTGTGCATCAGATGTTTTCATTACATGGAGGGGACACTGTACCCCAATGAAGAAACAAGAAAAACTATCTGCTACAATACTTTATTGAAGAAATCTGAAAATGTATTCCTGACACAATATCCTCTAGTGATTGGATATACACATTTAGAAGCACAATACCTTTATACAGCTCCATGAGTTAGTCCAACCCATTGTTCCAGGTCTGCATGTGGTGCCCCCTCCAAGTACATAGTTGTCATCAATTATATTATTTCAGATGTTGCAGTGGTGTTATCAATGATGCCATAGAATATGTCAGAAGTGATATAATTTGGGAGGTAATGAGCAGTGCATGTCGGGGGCTCAAGTTATAGTTACTTTAGGACTCGAGTTACTGTTATTTGAGGTAACTATAATCAGTTAAATTTCAGCGGTTTTGTTCATTTGAAACAAAGCTTTAACTCATATTTTCACCTAACTATACTGTAATTTATCCTTTGTTTTTTTTAGGGGTGAAACACTAACTCTTTTTTTAATGCAAAGAAAAACATTATTAACATACCTTATTATAACATCACATTAACCTTTGTTTTTTTCACTGAATATTTTATTGCCACACGTGATGCCAATCCCTCTCTGCACATGGTGTGGGAATGCCCACATGACCTGGCTGCAGCCAACTCCTCCCAGGCATCCAACCCCACGCTGCACATGGCTTTTGGCTACATGTGGCATGGGCTTGACCACAGGTCAGGCCTTCTGCTCAAACCCTGCTGCTGCCCAAGCTCCCCCTGCACTTGAGCCAAGGCCAGTGGGATGAGGTTGGGTGCAGGGCCTGAGTGGGGAAAATTGTTTCCCTGTGGAAAAATCTCATCACCAAAAACTGTTAACAATTTTGGAGTGTCCTCCCTATACCCACTCTCCATAGAGGCATACACCTGAGCTTGACAAGAGTAGACCTCATGCTATACTTAGGGGCATATTTACAAGGAAATGGTGCATCAGCTTCGATTGGCCAGTATTCATGCGTCGCCCTGTGCCACCCTAACAACACCATGGTGGTGCTGTATTTACAATACAGCGCACCATGGCTCACGTTAGCCCAATAGCGTCAAACGTTTTGATGCAATTGTGGAGCTTTGCTGGACTAGCACAAAAAGTTTGACACTAGTCCAGCAAAGCTCCGCCGTAGCATAATTCAACTTTCACTCAGAGCAAAAGAGAAAAGACACAAAAGGGGAAACGGAACATGAAAATAAAGACTGAAAAGTAGTGTCAAAGGGAGAAAGGTATAAGAAAGAACCAGTGAGAGTGAGATTAAAGGACAAAGAATACCTGGCAGTGAAAGAAAGAGACATGAGGTGAAATCCAGACTATGCAGCCTTGGTATTCGGCTCCTCCAATATTTGTTGCTCCATGAATTTGTAGCTCCCAGGGATTGTGAGCAAAGCTTTGAGTTCAGGCATTTATTATTTTACAAATTGATAACTGATTATTGGACTATGTTAATATTTGTGAGCAATTCTATTGGAGTCAGATCACATTTTGAAAGCATCATACATGAATGTGTATATGTAAATTAAGTTATTGAGAACCTATGTTAACTTAGCGGTATAAAAAAAACCTTTCTACGTCATGCAAACATGTATAAATGCATTTTTTAAAAATCAATGTCAATCTATGTTGTTTGTAAATGTTTTGAAATGCATCATGAGCTTTAATTATTTTAAATTGGACTGTAGAAAGGGTCTGTGTCCACTGCCCTTCCCACAATACATAAGTTATTGTGCGTCTTTTATACTCATGGATCTTTGGATGACCATTATTCATGATTATCCTAACTCACCATAAGAGCCTGTGTGAGACAATGACATCCAATTACATGCAGTACTAGTGTCACTAGGTGAAGTGGAGTAAGGCACATCAAGTCATACATACCATTTGTAAATAAAATGTTAATATAATAATCAACTATGAATATCAGAAACCCACTGGCACCGCTATATATTTTCAGATACTAATAGATGAGCCATATTTAATTACACGATGGTAGATAGTTCTATACTGTGCAAAAAAAATTAGAGCTAAGGTTCTCAGATGAAAAACTACATCAATTATCATAATCACACTTAATAAATTAATAAACGTCTTGTGGACCCCCTATTTTACAAAATCACGTTAAGCAAATACTGATATTATGTACTTGCATAGACAACATAATAGGCCATAGGAAAATATATGAATACATATTGTAGAAAAAATGCATCCTACTTAACAGGACCCCAGGAGAAAACCGAGGTTGGGTGCAATCTGGGATCACATGAGAATACCTTCCATAGGGAAAATCATAAAATTGCAGAATTGACAAAAGTGGTGACATATTGTCCATTACACAATGATATGCCAATGGCCTTATCGAGTAGTGTGAAGATAAAAATAGAAATCCACCACCAACTATAAAACCTCATTCACCAAAGCATGCTAAGACAGCAATTCAACAACCCGGGGGTCATAACGATTTCGCCAGACGGAAAAGCCCGTTCGTCGAAATCCCAACAGAGAGGTACCCACCATTGTGGCTGCCTCCCCAGGCCCATTACGAGTTTCCTGCTGAGTCAGCGGGAGGAAACCACAGCCTACAGCATTGTCTCCAGATCAAAATCGAGCCGGTGGCAGTGCTGTACTGGCTTATCGCCATGAAATTACTGGCGGAGAACGAAGTCATAATCTCCAGGGAAGTGGAGCTTGCAGCCCTGCCCTGGCGGATTAGGACTACCAGCACCGCCAGGCCGTCGGGCCGATGAAATCTAGTGGTGCTGGCGGCCCGACCACAGTGCTACCAACTCAGTCGTGATATGGCACGCAGTCCGCCGCATTGGCGGCGGTCCATCCCACACCGCAAACCTGATGGTCATTAGACTGCCAGGTTTGTAATGAGGCCCCACGTGTCTAAACACAGTTGAGGAACAATACTGCTAAATAATTGACTATTTTTTAAACAGCGCCAGGCCAAATAAAATATGTGATCATCTTTTCACTGAATGAGGAGGAAAAGCATTTTCATTCTTCCCAACGAAGTAGAATATATTAAACAAAATATCACTAGCCAAGTCCTGTCAAAGATCTTTATACACCACCACCAGTCATCATAACATTAGTCACCACTTTCACCACAACATGAGTAGAAGCAAGTACATGCTGGTACTCAGGAGGACTGCTCAATTTATGGACATTGAAGTGGATCCAGGCTCATTCGGAACTAACCAAGGAACCTGGCTCTACTTGGACAGAATTGAGCACTTGAGTGCCAGGTGAATGCATGAGAGTGCAGGAGTAGTAGCAAAGATCAGGGCAGATCAGTCTCTTTTCTGCCTGCTAACAGTCAACAGTATATTCTAAAAGTGGAGCAAAGCTACTGGCACTCTCATTACTGAGGTTGTTTAGTCACTCCACTACTTCCTTAAATGTTGACTATAGTTTTTCAGCTCCAGTACTTGTGAGCAGGCATGGCCATAATATTTTTGAGAATACTAATTGTGCACACAAACAGTTTGTAAGATTTGCCCTGTTCTGTCACCAGCTGCATAATTCTATAGCTATGTGTGGTAGCTAATTGCCGAGTGTTCATTGACTCCTATCTCTTTTCTCAAGGCCAGGCTGCTCATAAAATATGGGGGCTTGTGACCGAGTGTGTACATAAGGGTGGACAGTGGTACACTGCATAGAATGGAGGTGATGCTTCAGGTAACTTTTAAGTCTGCAGCGAAAAGACTTTTGTGGACAAAAGAACATTTAAAAGATTGTTAAGTCTCTAAATAAATGTCAGAGCCCTAAACGTTGGAGTCCAGCAGCTGAAATCTACAATCTAAATTTGCTAGCCTAAAAGTAGTGGTTTAGGCTTTCAAAAAGCTGCAGAAGTCAGTATTATAAATGGGACCTTTTTATAGACTTTGGGCCTCATTACAAGTTTGGCAGTCTTTTGGTAAGACCGCCGTGGTGGCAGCCGCCAAAACACCGCCATGTTGGTGGCAATCTGGCCGCTGTATTAAGAGACACATTGTGAAGCCTGCAAAAAACAGCCAAATTCCCAAAACCGCCAGGACAGTGAAAGAAGGAAAAGAGGCGGTCCTACCACCAGCACTGCTAGCCTGACAAAAACTTTCCCATCATATTACGATCCACAAATCACGACAGCTGTTCTTCCATTGCAGAAAACCATTGGCGGTGTGAACAGCAGGGGTCTCAACTCACTTCCGTCAGAACACTACACTACACCACATTGGATAGTTTGAATAGCCCAGACCAGATACACATCCACACACCCTTAGCACCTACTCACTGCACTATAGTACCCCAACACAACTCACAATCCTTTGCAATCAAAATGCCACACACAACCACAGACATCCAACATCCCAGAGAGTACAACAAATCAAGAATAGGCATCCATTCACACTTAACTACGCATACATCACACACCTGCACAACATGCCAAACACACATATTAGTACCACACACAATCCAGAACACCTGTCAAACACTCACATAACAGCACCTACAGCTCACAATTTTCCTAACTCTGCACTTAGCACGCATCCACACTGTCTTCACAACCACTACCACAAAACCACCCAGGTTTCACTGATGGGGAGCTGAAGGTCATGGCAGATGAAATTCTAAGGTTAGAGCCACACCTGTTCGGAACACAGGTACAACAAACATCTATTGCCAGGAAAATGGAATTGTGGCAAAGGATAGTTGACAGGGTGAATTCTGTATGCAGTTATCCACGCACAAGGGAGGACATCAGGAAGAGGTGGAACGACCTCAGGGGAAAGGTCCGTTCCATGGTGTCCAGGCACCAGCTAGCTGTACTGAAGCCTGGTGGTGTGCCCTTACATCCTTCCCCTACGTTCACATCTTGGGGGGAGAAGGCCTTGAACATCCTGCATCCTGAGGGCCTGACAGGAATACCTGGGGGAGTGGAGGCTGGTAAGTACCACCAACATTCATGTCATACAATTGTCTTGTCCTGCATGCTCCCTCACCACCTATACCCACCCCAATTTACATTTCACCCACTACAACTCTCTCCTAATCACCTAATACCCCTTCCTCACACGCCATGTATCCACTAAACACATGTAGCCCCACAGCCATTGGATAGGCTAAACCCCAACATAGTCAACACCAGTACACTGCACCAAATATTACATGTCATGCATGTTAAACCAATATCTGGCCTAACCTATCTTGATTGTACTAGTGGAAATGACAGCAATACAATGGCTCACTCACATTAATATCACAAGCAAAACATATCTATAGCTGAATGCCCATATACAATGGCCACAGATCAAAGATCCCAAGCTAGAGATATACTCACCTAGTTTGGAAAGTCAGATGGCTGAGTGGATGCACATGCCGTACATCCAGATACAGGTCAATGTCCATTGTAAACTCATGTACTGTGTTCCAACAAAGACACCAATGTGCATTCTACAGCTCTTATTTGTGCCAGCTATCATGCCAGACAGTTTACTAGGTCAATAGGTAACAGAGGTGAACAGTCACGTCAATTATCTGACAATATCAGATGCCATCAGCTGTACAATTACTACTAACATGGTTACCAGCATAAAACATGGTGTATGAAATTGAAGTTACAGAGTTTCATGTTGTATCCAAGTTACATAGTGCATCAGTTGTCAATGTCATTGCTTGGGATCATGTCAAGGCACTGTCTGCATCGGACACAACTGCTACAATGGCCCCATTGTAACCTGAACTCTGTGTTCCACTCTCTCCACAGGTAACCTTGAGATTGTCACCATGGAGAGGATACCAGAGACTACCGCTACCCCTCTGAATGAAGGCCTCAGTAAGGAGAACACCCCTGGATATCTGGAAACTGACAAAGATTCTGGCCCATCTGGGACACCTGGTCAGTCAACAACTGTCAGTCTCACCCTGCCCACATCAGCTCCCCCCAGCCCTGTTGCATCTACATCACAGGCAACCATTCGCCCCCTAACCTGTGTCCCAATGACTGTGTCATCCATTTTGTGCCCCACAGTACAGGTACCTGAGTCTCACCTTGCCACCTCTGACAATGATGGGCCTGCCACCACTTGGAGTGGGCACACTAGGCCAGCGGCACAGGCATGTGGGGGAAGGGATGCTGTGGAAGGGATGCTTTGGGCCAGAGGATGGGGTATCAAAGGAATTTCCCAAGTCCTGGGAGCCTACCAAAGTTCCCAAGGCATGATGGGACAAGTGAACACCATGTTGAGGGAAATCTAAAAGCTGCAGACGGACAACCACCAGGAAGTTATGCAGCAGTGGCAGGCACAAAATGCTCACTTAGCTTCCATTGAAAGGGGTGCTGAGAGACTTGAATACCACAAGTATGTCTTGTACCCAGCATCTGCCCCCTTCCACTAGCAATGATACATCAGGCCCTTCTACAGCTGCAACTATTAGTGGAATGGAGGCCCTGCCAGGAGACGGACATGCCTCAGACACCCCACACTAATGGAAGTCCCCACACCCACAGCTGAAGAACCACCCCACAAACATGGAAGTCCACCCAGACATCCAGCAGGAACTGATGCCAAAACTAAACCCACTGCCAGGAAGTAAAACTCTCCTGAACTGTTCCCCTTGTGTGCCACCAATACACCCTGTTGACTGTTCTGTAACCAATCTCCATTTTACTATGGTGCAAGGACACTGGACCTGTGTTTCTAAATGGTGTAGAATCTACCCTGATGATGTCATCCACTATGACCAAACCTATCGCCATTTTTTGTGTGAGTTTAACATTCTTAGTCACATATGTGTTTCTCCACAATAAAGCACACTTAAACACAGGTCCTGTGTATGTCCCATTTATCAACCATGTACAATAGTTATACATGCCAACTCTAGACTGATTATGGCTCTCTGTATTGAACACCATTGTTATGGACCCCAAACATGGACTCCATCAGCAGGAGACTCATTACATTAAGGATTTTATCTACACAGATACCAATTAGGTTGTAATCTACAACGACACACAATCAGTGAAAGATTTACTAACAGCACAACAAAGAGCATGGCTGAGGGTAGCATCAGTATATCTGCTTAGGTGTATCACAATGCTAAACTACATGATACAGAAGTTAGGGTCATGTCACTCTACCAACAAGGGGAGAGGCACACAGATTGGCATTGTGGAAGTTTGGCTGCCCCACCGCCACCGCAAGTCTGGCGGTCATGCAACCGTCAGACTCGTAATGACCACCTATATGTCTGTAAGAAATTGGAGTGGGTTGAGAACCCACGTCAATAATAATCACAATCCTTGTCAATGTGAACCAATAAAGTCACTCAATAAATCTTTGCTTAACCCTCTGTTAGCTTGACACAAAGTGGCCAAGCTTTTCTTTGGAATCAATGTGCAATGTATTTATGCAGCACTCGTACAGTAAGTGAAAACACAGAAAAGGAACAATCACATGCCAATTTAGAAAGGTAGAGTACATTTTAAAAATTCAATGACACCAAAGTGTCAAAAATGCGATAAGAATTGGAGTTATGAATTTTGACAATTTGATTAAAAATAATGCCAAAACGCACAAAACAACACCCACAATCATCAGATTGTACTAGATCAGGCCCAATTCAAAAGTTACGTTTGAAGCATGGTTTTAATACAGGGACTAGGTCCATCCAGAGGGAAAGTTTACCTTCTGACCTAAAAACATTTATGGACAGTGGGTTGCTGAAGAGTGGGGCCTGATGTGGTCATCAATGAAGGTAGGAAAGCTCAGAGCAGGAAACATGTGAAGTCTGTGCCCATAAAAGGCCTCCATATTAATGATCTTTGTCATGATGTCAGCTTCATGAAGCTTTCTACGTTCGGACTTAGTAATATTTCTGAAAATCAGTTCTCCTTCAGTAGGGCAAATCATCAAGCTGAGGCTGGCCATCAATTCTACTTTGATAGCTGTAGATTTGAGAGCAGCCCCAGTCTCCGTTGGTTCTCCAGTCAGAAAGATGGAAAAAAAGTTTATAGGTTTCAGTTCTGGGGCCTGTAGGAGTACACTCTAACACCAGCAAAGGGTTCAAGACCTGGGGGACACCACTTGGCAGTTATGCCTCACTCCAACAGAGGACAGCAGCAGGGTCCAGGGCAGGCCCATTTGGTATTGCTTAGCTAAGTAGTTGCAGAAAAAAGGCCTCTGGAACCTTTGTTGTGTCCCAGCAGGGCTGGCGGAATTCCGGCTACGGTCATGGCAGCAGACGGCAGTAAGGTGGCGCTGCTGCCAGCAGCAGCGCCATGCCAGAACAACGCAGCCTACCATATCATGTCCCATGATACAGCCTGGCGGTGTTTTGCTGGCGGACGCTGCTGCTGGCAGCAGCGCCGCATCCCGTCTCCTGCCGAAGGACCCCCTGCAAGCAGGTAAGTCGGGTTCTCCGACAGGAGAGGGGGTGGGGGTGTTGTGTATGTGTATGGGGATGTGTGTGACTGTGTTTGAATGCATGAATGTGTGTGTGCATGAGTGAGTGTGTGTGTGTATGTGCATGTTGTGTTGTGTGATTGGGTGTGTGCCTAGATGTATGTTTGTAAGTTTTGCTGTGAGTGTGTATGAATGTATGTATGCACGTGTATGTGTGTATATGTGGGGGGTTGGGAGGGTGAGGGTGGGGAAGGACTCTGGGGAGGGGGACAGGGCAGACCCCTATCAGTGTCAGGGAAAGAATTCCCTGGCACTGATAGTGCCTACCGCTATGGTTTCCGTGGCGGTACAGAAATCATGGCGGTGGGCGGGGTCAAAATGCCATGGGCAGCCTAGTGATGGCCGCTGGGCTGGAGACTGTAGTCTCCAGCCCGGCAGTAGTTACTACCATGGTGGTCGGTGTGTTAACTTGGTGATTTGGCTATGGCGGTTTGGCTATTTTTCATAATAGTGGAGGTATGTACCGTCAGCCTGTAGACGGTACTACTGCCACTATTACACCGACTGCCGGGATCATAATTACCTCCTAACTCAGGTTATTATATAAAAAAAAGCATTATTGTTATTATGCAGCATTTAAACTATATGTTGCAGATGGTACCTTCAAAGCAAAAGAGACACATATAACAATGCAATTTCATACATTACCCTTAGAACAACAAAATGCAGTCTACTTCAGCAAAGGGACACCATCAGGTAAGTCTTCAGAGAAGCAGGCCTATTGACAGCTAAAACCACACTGCTAGTATGACTCGAACCATCAGGAACTCAAACTAAGAATCTCAGAATCACTCTCTAGAGTCTCTCCGTAGAATCTGTCTTGGAGTCTGTCAATAGAAAATCCTAACCAGGTTGTTAGAAATGGGGTTTCTGGTTGGCTAGGGTATGCACCTCAGCCAGGCAGAACTTACCCACTCTAGTCAGGGCAAGGGAGTTACACGTCCAAGATAACCCCTGCTCACCCCCTTGGTAGCTTGGCACGAGCAGTCAGGCTTAACCCGGAGGCAATGTGTAAAGCATTTGCACACACACACACACACACACATGTGACGCAATATCCCCACCACAAAGGAAACACACCAGATTATATGAAAATATACAGTATTGTACACAACGCAATTATCAGACCAAACATCACATATCAGTACTATCCTGCTACATTAGCAGTTGTCAGAACGTTACACATTAGTTACTCTGCAACCTAGCAGTAGTCACACATAACACACAGGTTACTCAGTATTCTGCAACATAAGCAGTAGTCAGGAAAACATGTTATTACAGCACTTGTCATAAGAATATCATAAAATGCCCATAGTAGGAACATTAGAAAACATATGGCAAGTTAGAAAAACATATTAGCAAGCATGTCCATAAAAGGAACATTTGCATACACATACGTAAAAACATCAAAAGCAGGTAGGTAATATATGAATCAAACAAAAGTCTGTAGAAAGAACTTTGGATTGCAACTATATTGTTCCTTTAAACAGTACCTGGTTGGATGAAGGCACCTCCAGTGCCTAGAAGGTGAACAATGGGGCCCCGGCGCTCCTATGCGCAAAACGGGGGCCTCCCTTATACTCTGGGGTCAGAGGAGGGCGACATGCACCTCCTCTCTTTTATAGACAGGCCCCCCCAGGGACTGTAATTACTTGGGGCCCCCGGGGCCTCAACCAGCCCTCACAAGGGGGGGCCAAAGCCAGCAAAAACAACTTAGGGCAGGAGGGGGGCACCACGCACCCCCTCCGGTTTAATGACAGGCCCCTCCCAGGACCTGCGATCTCTGGGGGCCCCCCCGGGCCTCCACTGGCCCTTCCACCAAAGGGGGGGGGGCACAATAATGCCCGTTTTACCTAACAGCAGAAAAGGAGCGTCCTGCTCCTAACGCAGTGGCCAGGGGGAAGGGGGCACTCCCCGCGCCTTCCCCTGGTCCTGCCGTGAAGCCACAAGAAGATCAGACCCCTCCTGGGGCCCGAGCAGACACTCGCCTGCACCCGATGCGGTGCACGAGTGTTCTTCCAGCTTCCCGGCCTGCTGCGGTGATCTTATTTAAAGGGGCACAATGCAGCAAGGAGCCTACGAGCTCCCAAGGCTCCATAAGCTGCAATCAGCGCTATGGCAGCCGCAACCATGGAGAAGCACCCCTCGTGAAGAAATGGATGCAGGGGTCAGGGGCCACATCACCCTGCCCCTGGGGAGCAGAATCTTAAGACAAGGTCCTCAGGTGGAGGCCCCAGCTACAGGCCAGCACAAGGGAAAGGCAGCAAGTGGCAAGTCCTTCACAGTGACCAGGCAGGTCACAGGTCAGCACAGCAGCAGCAGTCCATGGCGGTTCCTGGTGAGTCCTTTCAGCCTTTGGTGTCCAGTTCCAAGATGATTCCAAGAGTCTCCCAATTGTGGGGAAAATTCCCCTGTACTTATAGTCAGTTCTTACAGTGTTTTACAATGGTAGGGAGAGGAGGTTCCAGCCAGTTACAACTGGTTCTGGGAGTGCCCCCTCTCTCCTTTCAGCACAGGCTCCAAACATCAGTGGGGGGTTAACGACCCTATTGTGTAAGGCCAGGGCACATTCTTTACAAATGCAGGTGTGCCCGCCTCTCCCTTCTCTCAGCCCAGGAAGACTATTCAGTATGCAGATGCACCTATGTGACACCTCCACCCTCCCTGTGTACAGGCTGTCTGAAAAGTATGCACAAAGCCCCAACTGTCACTCTGCCCAGACGTGGATTGGAGTCAAGCTGCAAAACACCAGAGTCATAAGCACAGATAAATGCGCACTTTCTAGAAGTGGCATTTCTGTGATAGTAATAAAAAATACACCCACACCATTAAGCAGCATTTATTATCACCATCACAACCATAACAAACACACCTACGCTACCCCTTAGGGGTGACTTACATGTAGTAAAAGGGGAGTTCTGGGCCTGGCAAGTAAATTTAGATGCCAGGTCCCTGTGGCAGACAACTGCGCACACAGGCCCTACGCTAGCAGGCCTGAGACAGGTTTGAAAGTCTACTTCAGTGGGTGGCGCAAGCAGCGCTGCAGGCCCACTAGTAGTATTTAATTTCCAGGCCCTGGGTATAGAGATACCACTGTACAAGGGACTTATAGGTAAATTAAATATGCCAATTAGGTATAAGCCAATCATACCAACTTAAGATGGGAGAGCACCTGCACTTTAGCACTGGTCAGCAGTGATAAAGTGCTCAGAGTCCTAGAGCCAACAGCAAGAGGTCAGAAAAACCAGGAGGAAGGAGGCAAAAAGACTGGGGATGACCCTGCGTAAGGCAAAAAGTCCAACACAACACCCTACCAGCCAAAAGCCAGGGGAGAACAATCAATACCTTGATGTACTTCCCTGATTGGAGCGATAGAACAAGGACCCAGGTCCACAACAGCAGGGGCATGTTCCAGTTCTACACCTTCCTGACTCCACTTGGATCTCTCTGTCAATGCTTCCCAGGCAGCCTAGACCAACCCACGGGGGTTCTCTAGCTGCCAATGGCCAGAACCAGTCCCCAGGCCACCTAGGAGCCTCTGGTCTCTGAAACCATAATGAGTGGGGGGCGATAGCCCCAGGTGCAAAGCAACCTGTCTTCACTCCACTTCCAATCAGTTCAGGGGCTCTACCCTGCCACTGATCCACCAACCTAGGGTCCGCACCGATAGGTTCTACAGGGGCAAGATGCAAGGCTCTCTTCCCTCTACCCCTCCGTCTAGGATCCCGCCCTCCTCTCCTAGGAGGGGTATCACCAGAATCCACACTTGCCAGGGTGCTGGGTACAGCAGCCCTGCACAACTCTCTCGCCAGCCCAGGATCACTACCTGGCGACTGACCACCCAACCTAGGGATGACACCCTTGGGTTGCACCGGGGTCCGGGGCGGGCTTCCCCCTCCCTGAACCCCACTTCCAGAGTCCTGCGTCTCCCCACCTCGGAGAAGCCACCAGAAGTTTCACATGGGGGTGAGCACACTAACCGCCCCCCCCCAACCAGGTCAGGGTTTACCCCCTGAACCTGTCTATCTAGTCCAGGGACGACACCCTTAGACTGGACCATTGCCCAGCGAACCAGGACTTCCTTGGGAGCACACCTACCCCCTACCAGATCAGAGCTTACCCCCTGAATCTGGCAATCCAACCCAGAGTCACTACCCTGCGGTTGAATCATTGCCTGGCGCACCAGGACTTCCTGGGGGGCACACCTACCCCCCACCAGGGCCACACAAGAGTCTGGCTGGCGCAGGTCTCCTGACCTCTGCCCATCTGACAGAGTCTTGGTTCCCCCCAGCCCAAAAATGGTCTCACCAAGGTCATTTCTGGGGGGCTCTGCTCTCAGAGCTGACCCTCCAGGTTCTCCACTGGGGCCCGC
This sequence comes from Pleurodeles waltl, assembly GCF_031143425.1. Classification (NCBI taxonomy): domain Eukaryota; kingdom Metazoa; phylum Chordata; class Amphibia; order Caudata; family Salamandridae; genus Pleurodeles; species Pleurodeles waltl. Next base: position 1,036,126,908 of record NC_090437.1, read on the forward strand.
AGCCCCCTCTCAACCCTATGCCTGGATTTCCACCTCCTCTGCTGTAGAGCAAGACTACCAGACAGCAGGACCGGCGGAACGCTATCATCAGCCACCCGACCAAGTCCTAATGACAACCTGGCCCTACGGTACAGGCTAGGCTCACCTCCTGGCGTTCACTAATGGAACTCTCCAGGACCTGGGACTGGAGCTCGGGTACCCTGGGACTCAGCCCAACCTCATTCCCTCTCCTCTGAGACTGGACATGGGGTGCCTTACCCGCCCCAATACACTGGGACCTACCTGGGCCACAAGCCTTTCCCACCACACCTGGTTGGGAAACACCTAGACCACTCTCATTAGGAACACCCCTAATGCCACACCAGACCCTCTGGTACGCAACCAGAAGTCTGCCTCCTTTGCAAGCTCCCTGGGGTCAGAGAGCTCACACACTGACAAGTGTTGGCGTAACTCTGAAAAACAACGAAGCAGGTGCTCTCTGACAATCAGATTAAACAGCCCTTCAAAATTGTTTACTGTGCTACCCTTCACCCATCCATCTAGTGCAATGCAGCAATCCTCCACAAACTCCTCCCTAGACTGGTGGGACAGTTTCTTACCACACCTAAACCTTTTTCTGTATTCCTCAGGGGAAAAACCATACTTCACAATCAGTGCATTCTTTACAGCGGAGTACCCCTCCCTGTCACTCTCTTCTAGAGTCAGTATGGCATCCCTCCCCTCCTCAGGAATTAAGCTCCCTAGGCCAGTTCCCCAATCCTTCTCAGGGATCCTGCACTCTACCAGAGCCCTCTCATATTCCTTTAACCACTGACGTATGTCACCCCCCTCTTGGAACCTAGGTACCAGATCTATGGGTATGTGAGGAATATCTTTGCTACAGCACTGTACATTGCTGCCACCACTGGACTCCACCTGCAGCGCTGGTGAGTCCAGAACCTTCAGACTGCGCACTAGAGCGAGTCTTTCTCTGGCAAAGGCCCTCTCTGCCTCTGCCATTCTCTCCTGTACTAAGGTCTTCTCTACCTCAGCCCTTCTCTCATCAACAGCTAGGCGCGCTAACTGTAACTTCAGGTCCCTCTCGTCCCGCCTATCTTTTAGCTCATCAGGCATCAAGGAATGAGAGGTAGCCCTGCTTCTTAAACTGGATCCAGCAAGGGAATCCCTATCACTGGGGCCTTCCCTGTCAACTGGCGTCCCCAACCGGTCATTCTCACCCTCCTGATCAGTCTCTCTACCACTCTCTAAGGATGAGGTCTGGGAGCCCTCCCATTGGGAACCCTTGCTACACTCAGGATCCTCTGGGTACCGCCTAAGCACACTCCCTCCCTGGGTATACGTCACAAACCTTTCAAAGAAATTCAGAGATCTCCTGAGGTCCCCTTCTACCGGCAGTCCTCTCTCTCTACAGAACCCCTCTAATTCCTCCTGCGTGTAAAACGGCAGGTCCTCTAAATCAAAGGTAAGCCCCATCTTGAAAAGATACAAATAACTCAAATGTGACAACCACAATACCCAAGTGTGAGAACTGAAAACAGGAAAAATGACCAAAGAGAGAACGTTAAGAGAAGCCAAACATGTGATGGTCTAAACGCAATCCTTGTATTGAAATAATGAGTCACAATGGTATTGTGCAAGCGCAAGTCCTATCCTCACCGCTGATGACCAATGTTAGAAATGGGGTTTCTGGTTGGCTAGGGTATGCCCCTCAGCCAGGCAGAACTTACCCACTCTAGTCAGGGCAAGGGAGTTCCTCGTCCAAGATAACCCCTGCTCACCCCCTTGGTAGCTTGGCACGAGCAGTCAGGCTTAACCCGGAGGCAATGTGTAAATCGTTTGCACAACACACACAACACATGTGATGCAATATCCCCACCACAAAGGAAACACAACACCAGATTATATGAAAATGTACTGTATTGTACACAATGCAATTATCAGACCAAACATCACATATCAGTACTATCCTGCTACCTTAGCAGTTGTCAGAACGTTACACATTAGTTACTCTGCAACCTAGCAGTAGTCACACATAACACACTGGTTACTCAGTATTCTGCAACATAAGCAGTAGTCAGGAAAACACGTTATTACAGCACTAGTAGGAACATTAGAAAACATATGGCAAGTTAGAAAAACATATTAGCAAGCATGTCCATAAAAGGAACATTTGCATACACATATGTAAAAACATCAAACGCAGGTAGGTAATATATGAATCAAACAAAAGTTTGTAGAAAGAACTTTGGATTGCAACTATATTGGTCCTTTAAACAGTACCTGGTTGGATGAAGGCACCTCCAGTGCCTAGAAGGCGAACAATGGGGCCCCCGGCGCTCCTATGCGCAAAACGGGGGCCTCCCTTATACTCTGGGGTCAGAGGAGGGCGACATGCACCTCCTCTCTTTTATAGACAGGCCCCTCCGGGTACCGTGATTACTGGGGGGCCCCCGGGGCCTCAACCAGCCCTCACAAGGGGGGCCAAAGTCAGCAAAAACAACTTAGGGCAGGAGGGGGGCACCACGCACCCCCTCCGGTTTAATGACAGGCCCCTCCCGGGACCCGCGATCTCTGGGGTCCCCCCCGGGCCTCCACTGGCCCTTCCACCAAGGGGAGGCCCACAATAATGCCCGTTTTACCTAACAGCAGAAAAGGAGCGCCCTGCTCCTAACGCTGTGGCCAGGGGGAAGGGGGCACTCCCAGCGCCTTCCCCTGGTCCTGCCGTGAAGCCACAAGAAGATCAGACCCCTCCTGGGGCCCGAGCAGACACTCGCCTGCACCCGATGCGGTGCGCGAGTGTTCTTCCAGCTTCCCGGCCTGCTGCAGTGATCTTATTTAAAGGGGCACAATTCAGCAAGGAGCCTACGAGCTCCCAGGGCTCCATAAGCGCGCTGCAATCAGCGCTATGGCAGCCGCAACCACGGAGAAGCACCCCTCATGAAGAAATGGATGCAGGGGTCAGGGGCCACAGCACCCTGCCCCTGGGGAGCAGAATCTTAAGACAAGGTCCTCAGGTGGAGGGCCCAGCTACAGGCCAGCACAAGGGAAAGGCAGTAAGTGGCAAGTCCTTCACAGTGACCAGGCAGGTCACAGGTCAGCACAGCAGCAGCAGTCCATGGCAGTTCCTGGTGAGTCCTTTCAGCCTTTGGTGTCCAGTTCCAAGATGATTCCAAGAGTCTCCCAATTGTGGGGAAAATTCCCTGTACTTATAGTCAGTTCTTACAGTGTTTTACAATGGTAGGGAGAGGAGGTTCCAGCCAGTTACAACTGGTTCTGGGAGTGCCCCCTCTCTCCTTTCAGCACAGGCTCCAAACATCAGTGGGGGGTTAACGACCCTATTGTGTGAGGCCAGGACACATTCTTTACAAATGCAGGTGTGCCCGCCTCTCCCTTCTCTCAGCCCAGGAAGACTATTCAGTATGCAGATGCACCTCTGTGACACCTCCACCCTCCCTGTGTACAAGCTGTCTGAAAAGTATGCACAAAGCCCCAACTGTCACTCTGCCCAGACGTGGATTGGAGTCAAGCTGCAAAACACCAGAGTCATAAGCACAGATACATGCGCACTTTCTAGAAGTGGCATTTCTGTGATAGTAATAAAAAATACACCCACACCAGTAAGCAGCATTTATTATCACCATCACAACCATACCAAACACGCCTACGCTACCCCTCATACATCAGACAATACCCCTTACACATAAGGCAGGGCATTTCTAATGCAATCCTATGAAAAGGCAGCACTCACAGCAGTGAGACACCAAGTTAGGCTGTTTGTCACTACTAGGACAGGCCATGCAATATGGCACGTCCTGCCTTTCTACATACAGGGCACCCTCCCCATAGGGCTAGCTACGGCGAACCTTAGGGGTGACTTACATGTAGTAAAAGGGGAGTTCTGGGCCTGGCAAGTAAATTTAGATCTCAGGTCCCTGTGGCAGAAAACTGGGTATAGAGATACCACTGTACAAGGGACTTATAGGTAAATTAAATATGCCAATTAGGTATAAGCCAATCATACCAACTTTAGATGGGAGAGCACCTGCACTTTAGCACTGCTGACCAGTGCTAACGTGCTCAGAGTCCTAGAGCCAACAGCGAGAGGTCAGAAAAACCAGGAGGAAGTAGGTAAAAAGACTGGGGATGACCCTGCGTAAGGCAAAAAGTCCAACACAGGTAGTTATACTAAGCTTCAAAAAGTTTATGATTGGTCAGTACATGGGGAGGTTTACGATTCAAACAATAGTTGCTCTAATTGATATCCTAAAATACTGTGACATCAACATTAATCAGGACATATTCACAACAGTAACATTTCCTCTTCCGTCTCGTCTGTGGCTCCATTGTTCCATCTCGTCTAAACTTCTCCTCTCAGGAAGAAACTTCTCACATTGTAACATCTACTTCCATCCTTGAGGAAGAAACCACATATTAGTGACAATTTTAAACAATAGAATATTCAACACATGCAAGAAATGTAATAAACTTGACCTTGTGAAACATAATGCAGCAACCCACTAGGGGTAGCTATGTGCACATCCATTAAGCTATTTATACCACACTTTTATGTAAACATTGAACCACGGAAAATAACCACAACTTTAGATAGAAGTTTAGTTAGCCAAAGAACAGAAATTAATTATGGCAACAATTTTCTATAGTCACCCGTGTTCATATGTTAATTCACTATATGATTAATACATTTAAATTGTTCATAAAACAATAAGAACATTCTCACTCTCATAATCCCTCCTCTGATGACTATTTATGTCATCACATCAATCTATAATAAATGTATTTATTATCACCCAATAATTCTAAATCTGGTCTAATTTACTTTCCCCATAGAATTTAGTCATTTGTATATCAAATCTTCTCCGATTTTTTTCAAGTCTTCTACTTTTCAAACATTTCATCAATTTATATATTCCCCAGATTCCAATTAAACAAAACACAATTATTGACACTGATTTCATTATTGTTAATTTGATACTTTTTCCCACATTTCCAAACCAATTTTCCACAGCTGCGATTACCTTGCCAGCTTTTTCCTAAACATTAGTTTCAGTTAGTTCTTTTAAATCTTCTTGTCAGTTGTTACATTTTTAATCAACTCTCTAACTTCTCCTAAATTATCAGGAATATAAGCACAGGAATGACTTAAACCAAGTAATTTACAAACTCCGCCCTCTTTTGCAAAGAGAATGTCTAACACAAGGCGGTTCTGAAGTGCCATAGCTCTTTTAGCAGCCAACTCAGTATCTAGAAGAATGATAGCTCCAGAATAACTCGTCAACATGTTAGCCACTATTGTAGACAACTCCTGTATCTTGGTAGAATTCAGAACTACTCATACTGAAGGAATTATAGCTCCAAAAATGTCTCCCATAATGCTAGAAATTGATTCTCGCTTCATCATCTCGGGAAATTTGCTCAAGTCTTCCAGCTGATAAATTATTGGAAAGACTTTTCCCAAATAACATTTTCCATACCATCCTCTAGGAAGACGGTAATATTAATTTCTTCCACAAATATAGTGAATACCCGGCACTGGTGGATCCTGTCCATTTATAATAAAACCCCATTTGCTCCGGAACACAAACACATGTCTACACTCAATCATTCTTACTCCATGGCCTATATATACAAAGTTTTCCCACGTGCTCAGCATCCAAACATAATTTTCCCTGTTTAGTAATGTCAGTATAAGCATAATCAATCCCAAGCCTCCGACTAATCATTCCCTTATCTATCCTTGCCTTTATTTCTCTTCTTCTATCTTCTGTGTTATCCAAACATTTCTTCTCTACAGGTGTTAGTAAACATGTTAGATTGTTATGGTGGGCGAATGAAGTGCCAAAAGTTAAAGTAGGCTCAAATAAATCTCTCATAATAACTATGTTATTATCTTTGGCTATTCTATTCCAATAACCAATGACAGGTACAAACGAAAATACCATGTAATAATTTGAATAGAAATACTAAGTGTATTCTTGGTTATGAAAGCGCGTTAGTAAAAGACTGTAGCTTATAGCATAAGTGACAGGCAAACTATGGTAAGTAGTTCTTTCTTCCACTGAAGTCGGAATTTGTGTACATACATAACAATCTTTTGCGTCCATCACCTCAACATACTCACGCAATACGCGATAGAAAGCATTGGAAGAAAGCTCTTTCTCTTCATGTAAGTATTTGACATCTATTCTAAACGTGTCTTTAGTTAGTGTTGTAATAGTTGTATCTAAAGAATTATCAATCTTCGCAGTATGGTTGGCTGCATTCGTCTCATAAACAATCACTCTTACAAATAACATTAAACACATTAACACACTCGTTACCACCAATCCAATACCTAAAATCCTACAGGCAGCTAATTCTACTGTTTTCATTATGAAAGCTTCTCATAGTCTCCATGGTCTCCAAAAAATTTCAAAACTAAAGTAAACAAAATTCAAAACAAAATCCCTCCTAAAATTATAAATTTTCTTTCAATAGTTAATTCACTCAGGACAGTCTCCCTTTGTCAATTTCGGTATAACAGCTTGTCAAGTTCTGTTATATTTGTCAATTTCAGTTATTAATGTCTCTTTTAAGCACGACTTTCAGTTAGTTTTCAACTTTTCCTCGCACAAACTTCACACGCCAGAATAAAAATCTTCAGTTTCTCTATCAAAACAATGACTCAAAAATTCTTCTTGCCATTCATTTGTAGTTATATATGCCCATTCTGGACCAGAATATTGCTTGCTTGCAACTCTTTTCCTTTTCGGTCTTTTGCTGCTTTCTCCTTCTTCTTCACTGTTCTTTTCTCCTTCATTCAACTCTTTTTCCTCAAGAATCAGCGGTACTACATTAATTCTTCCACCTTTTGAATTTTGCTCTGGCCACTTGTCTCATTTTATTGTCCTCTCCGTTAACAACTTTCTCAGGATTGAGTCTTCCCTTGACTTTGAACCTTTTTCTTCTGACGTTCCCGCAACTGATTCAGGAAGAGTATAATCCACTTGGGTGGGACTACCCTCAATTCCTTTCCCAATGGGGTCAGTCCTTTGTTCAGTTTGGTATGTCAAATCACCTGCTACTGAGGACACCCTTCTCTGAGCAGATCTTCTCTCAGCCAATTGTTTTTGATCACTCTCATCTGAGGACAACCTCCTCTGATCGGAAATTCTTTCGACCAAAATTTCTCTTTCTTCATGAACCGACTCCTCTTTTACTCCATCTGCAAATTGTTCAGTTTCTCCTGTTCTTTCTCATCTGTTATAGGAGTAGGTGCATCTCGATTATTCTCAGGATTCGGCTCTTCACTTTATTGCTTTTTACTTGTAATGTTGTCAGCTGTTGGTAACCTCAACAGCTCCTCTTCTTGTTCTGTTATTCACTTTTCTTGTGTGGCTGGCGTGCACCCAGTTTGGTAAACTGACACACTTTACAGCTGTTGTAGTTGTGAGAATGACTTGGTAAGGCCCCTTCCACCGTGGCTCCAAACAAAACTTCCTCACATGCTTCTGAATAATCACCCAATCACCAGCTCTGAAGTTGTGGCATTGACCTTGTGTTTGTTGCACCGTTGTTGCTTCCACCTGATGGGAAAAAGACCGAACCACATTAGTTGGCTTTTGCAATAATCTAGCATCATCTCATCTGTAATATTCACAAGTGAATTTGCAGGTATCGCTGGCAATCTCATTGCTCTCCCAATTAATATCTCATGAGGGGACAATCCAGTATTCTTACCAGGAGTGCTTCTCATTGACATTAGAACTAGTGGTGAAGCATCCGGCCACTTTGAGTTTGTTGACGCACACACCTTTGTTAATCGAGACTTTAAAGTTCCATTCATTTGCTCTACAAGTCCTGATGCTTCTGGGTGAAAACTGCAATGTAGTTTCTGTTTAATGTTTAATGATGAAAACAGCAATTTTATCACTTTGTTATTGAAGTGTCTTCCCCTATCTGATTCCAAAGAGACCAGAAAACCAAAATGTGGAATTAGCTCTCTCAAAAGTAACTTAGCTACTGTAAGGCTATTATTCCTTCTTGTTGGATATGCCTCAATCCAGTGACTAAAAATGCACACAATCACTAACACATATTTCAAACCAGCACATGCAAGAATCTCAATAAAATCCATTTGCATTCTGCTGAATGGACCTCCTGCCATGCCTATGTGTCCCATGTTGACAACTGTTCCTTTGCCTACATTCATCTGTTGGCAAACAATACACCTATGGCAAACCAGTTCAGCAACTTGCCTAAATTTTGGATTATACCATAACTGTTTGAAACATCTGATCATCGCGTTTCTCCCTTTGCGTGCCTGAACATGTTAATATCTGGCCATTTGTGTCAAAAGACTGTTTGGTAAAACCACTTTACCTTCTATAGTCATCCAAATGTCATCTTCTCTTTCAATGCAATTATGTTTTACTTAATCTCTATGTTCTTCTTCTGGAACATTGTTCTGTATGGATTTCAACTCTTCTAAGGTCTCAACAATTTGCATTGTGAAATTTGTATACACTTCATCATTTTCAGACATTAATACCCAATTTCCTTTGAATGAAATACCATTTAAGGCACAACATTTTGCAACCTGGTCTGCTTAAGCATTTCCTACAGTTACATAATCTTGTCCTCTCTGGTGTGCGCTGCATTTCACCACGGCAATTTTTTCAGGTTTCTGTACAGCCTGTAGTAATTTGTGTATCCTTTCACCATTTCTCACAGGTGTACCCAATGAGGTTAGAAAACCTCTTTGTTTCCAGATTTGCCCAAAACCCTGTTCGATTCCGAATCCATACTGGCTTTCAGTGTGGATCGTTACTTTCATCTGGTTTGATAGTTGGCATGCCCTAGTAAGAGCACCAATTCTGCAACTTGGGCAGAAATAACTCCTTTAAGCCATAACGCTTCTAATATGCCAGTAACCGTGCATACTGCATAGCCTGCTCTTTATGCACCTCTGTTGTCTCTTAGACAGAAACCATCAACAAAGATAATTTGATCATTGTCTTCCAAACAAGTTTCTTTAATATCATCTCATGGTTTTGTGCATAATTCTGTCACTTCTAAACAATCATGCTCAGTATCATCTATTTTGTCTGAATCATCTCTCTCATCTGGTAACAATGTTGCCGGATTAAGCACTGTATACCTCCTGGTCATCACATTTGGTGCCCCAAGAATCACAATCTTATAACGTGTTAACCTTGCACTTGTTAGGTATTGTGTCTTTGATCATGTAAATAGAATTTCTATTGAATGAGGTACCATTACTGTCAGAGGATAATCTGTTATAATATTTTCACTTTGAGTCATACTCTGCTCAACTGCTGCAACTGCTCGTAAACATCCTGGTAAGGCTGCTGCTACGGGATCCAAAACAGCTGAAACATATGCTACTGGTCGATTGACACCACCATGTGTCTGTGTCAAGACAGACAAAGAACATCCATCATGCTCATGACAAAACAACAGGAAAGTTTTTGTGTAATCAGGCATACCTAAAGCTGAGGCTTAGCACAAACTTGCTCTCAACTCAGTAAATGCTCTCAGGCATTCTTCATCCCTCATTATGGGATCCAAAACATCCTTATGTGTCAGCCTCTGCAAAGGTTTAAAAATGTCTGAAAAATTGAAATCGTCTGACGACAATATCCTACCATTCTCAAAAACATTCTCAGTTCTTTCTCTGAACTTGGTATTTTCATTCTCATAATTGTCGCTACTCTTTTTCTTGAGATTCTTCTAGATCCCTTTTCAATCAAATGACCCAAATATTTTACTTCTCACTGAACATACTGCAACTTGGTATGAAATACCTTATGACTACTGTCTCCCAAAAAGTTCAACAATGCAATTGTATCCTCCATGCAACCTTCTTTTGCCTTCAATACAATTAATAAATCATCAATATATTGCACCTACATTGATTGGTAAGGCATTACCAATGACTCCAAGTTATTTTTCAAGATCTGATTGAAAATTGATGGTGACTCTGAAAACCCTTGAGGAATTCTACACCAGCAATAGACTCTGGTCAGAAATTTGAAACAAAAGAAATATCTACTGTCTTCATGTAGAGGCACAGAAAAGAATGCTTGACACAAATCAATCACTGTGAACCATTCTGCATCACACGGAATCTGAAACATTATCGCAGTGGATTTGGCACGACTTGATAACATTTCACCACAATATCATTTATTTTCCTCAAATCCTGGACAAGACGATTTTCCCCACTTGGTTTTTTCAAACCCATTATTGGTGAATTGCACAGACTACTCATCACTTCCTTCAAAACTCCCTGTTCCAAAAACTGTTCTATTAAAGGTCTTATCTCTTCATTTGTCTCATTTGTCATTGGATATTGTGCCGTTTGTGGAAACACCACATTCTCTTTCACTGCCACCCTGACTCCTTCAACTCCTTTAATTAAACCAATGTCTTTTCCTGATAAATCTGAAACTTTTGACTTGACTCTCTCCTGTAAGTTGACTGATAGATCTTTTATTTCAATGACTGGAAAGAAATTGATTAAGTCAACTGAATTGTCTTCATTTGTCTGCCCATTTTCACCAATCTGCTCATCAAAATTAATCAAAGGAAACTCCCTGGTCACCAATTCCTTTTTGACAGCAATTGTCGAATCCTCTCCATCACTGTTTGTCTCAATTTCAATCCCTTTAATTGAACATGAAATTGAACAATTTATCTTACACAGTAAGTGTCTTCCCAGTAATGACACCGGACTAGAATCACAAATGACAAAACTGTGAAAATCTCTAAAATTGCCAACCTTCACAAGAACTGGTTCTGTAAGAGTGTTAGTCAAATGTTTATTCTCAACTCCCACTATCTGAACTGTTCTCTCTGAAATCGGTATGTCTGGAACTTCCACAGTTCTTCCTGTTGAGAGTGTTGCTCCCGTATCAACCAAAAAGTTAACTTCATGACCATGTACTTCACCCTTCACATAAGGACCTTTCTGATCCACCTATAATGATGCTTCCATCACATACTCCGCCTCATCTGAACTGTCCAATGGCCATTCATCTTTTATTTCATTCTCACTGTGTAAAGGAAACTGTTAAGCTTTTTTTTCAATTTTGTCCTTTTTCTGATTCGTGACCACTTGTGAAAGCATTGCCTGTTGTTGATCCATAGGACTCTGTATCATTTGAACCTCTCTCTGCATGTGCATTTGCTGTACTGGCACCATCTGCACCTGTGGCTGCATTTGTTGTATTTGTGGCATTTGTATTTGATGTACCTGTGGTTGTGCATTCTGTACCTGTTGTATTGGTTGTAAAGGCTGGAAACCTTGCATATTATACATATTGTTCTGGAAATTCAGATTTTGACCCCCCATTCTAGGTCCTCTCATGCTCTGATATGAATTGACACAGTTTGTCTGTTGTACAACACCACCCTGATTTAACATTGGACACTGTCTTTTCCAATGTCTAATTACCCCGCAATTATGACAAGGTAAAACCGTTCGCCTCTGTTGCTCATCTTGAATCACCACTGAACAGAAATCCACATTTCTAGTGACCACCGGAAGCATTATTCCACCTAGACCTCTGCCTTGACTCTGAAACATACCATTCCCTTGTGGCAGTTGTTGGAAAGTTCCCTGTAATCCTGCCTGTGCAGCCTTAATCTGCATCACCATTGCTTTTTCTTTCAACTTTTTCTGCTTCAAAGCGATCTCATCACTACAGTATTTTGCATACTACAATACTACATCAATCGGTTTTGCTTGCCAGCAGATTAAATGATTCTTAATCATCTGACTAATTTCTGGTTTTAATCCTTCAACAAACCTAAACACCAAATGATTCATGCTTTCCCTTTCAATTGTTTCCACACCACTAAATTGTTTGAATGCTTTCAACAACCTTTCATAATATACATAAACCAATTCATTTCTCTTCCTGTGCTCTCCTGTCTATGTGCTGCCAATCAACATTTTTCGGTGAAACTCTTGTTTTCAGAAACTCATTAACCTTATAGTAATATTTCATTACTTCTGGAAATGGTGCTCCTGTTTTCAAATTCCTTTGCAGCTCACTTGTTGGCCAATCCACACTCCTTTTGCAATCAATCCATAAATCTGCCAGGACAACTATATCAAAAAGTGTATTCAGGTCTTCCCACAGACATTTTGCAAGTTTCACAAACCTATCTGTCTGTTGATACCACTCCACTGGTTTCTCGCTCAATCTCGGGTAATCATTCGTAAACCTTAAGATATCACCCCTACTTCAAGGTACATGTACAACATTTCCTCCTGGTGTTTCTCTCATTGGTAACATTTGCGCTGAATCTCCTTCCGGTGCTGTGTCATCTTTCTTTGGTCTTTCTCTTTTCTTGACCCATCTGCCTTCGCATTTGTCTAATGCTCTCCAAACCTGCACTTTCTGAAGTAATTATCTAAGGTGTGTTTTCATCCTTGAAGACCTCATGTGTATAAAATCTTCCTCATCCATGTTTAATCTGTAACTTCTTTTCATACTTTTCATTTTTGATAAACGAATATCAAACTCGACTGCTATTTCCTGTAACTGTCGATGCACTTTTTCTGCTCCCCTGGTAATTATTTTAAACAAATATCTACATTAAGCTTCAATATAAGACTCAAGTCTGTTCACGCCCATGGTCCCTTCCAGAAGTTCATTTCCTTCCATTGACAATCCCACCCTGTTTATTGTGTCTTCTTCTTTGTCTTTCTTTTCCAGGGTCTTTGAAGTACTTAAATCTTCCAAACACTTCGTTATCTCTTTTGTGCGGATAAACCTCCCAAGGAAATCTCAGTAGACCGTGTAACCAAATCTCGCTCTTGTGCTGTGCCTGAGCATTGTTGTAGAATCATTAATCTCTTCCCTTGATCATTGTAAGATGTGATCTCAGTATTTTCAACAGGAAACAAATCTACTAAAGAATTAGTCGCATTGAGTGTTTGTCCTTGTCTGCGAGTTGATTTCCCTAAAACCCCATTCTGAACTTGGATCAAAGAATTCACTCCACTATTGTTTATGCGTGCATATAATGGAGTCACCAGACCCATCGTAATAGGTACTGAAATTGCATCTGGACCAACTAAAGATCCAACCTTTTGTATCTGCCCTGCACTCATGCTCTACATCTGTGGACTTTGCATCTGAACAGGCTCTCTTTGAATCACACCCAATCCCTGTTGACCAGGAGACAACACTAAATTAGTAGTCGTCCTTATGACCTGAGCCTCTGGTTGTATTTCAGGAATGTTTATTTCCAACTGCTGTCCATTGTTCAGTGAATCATTAAAACTACTCTGCATCTAAACTCTTTTATTGTTCAGGGTATCCCATGATATCTCTGATGTGGATGGTGCTGTAGGAATTGTATTACTAATTCCACTCCCACTTGATCTCTGATTTCTCTGATTCGTGTTTCGTTGAGGATAGTTCTCTAAAACCTCAGAAACTATTTCATCTTCACCCATCGCCATCATTAAACATGACTCGTTGCAAGTATTTAAATTTTTGTTCTTTAGTTACTGAAGAACTCATTTTCTTTTTCTTTCCATCTTTTGACTCATCCTCGTCCTCTTTTGTCCTTGCAGGAAATAATTTGATTCCCTCTAGTGTTGTTACTCTCCACCTTTTCTGCTCTTTATCCCATCTAGCCTCCGCTAGCGTCTTTTCTACTCTCCTCATTCTTTTTTCAAACTTCTATGCTTGTTGCTATCTAGCTACCATTTCCCAAATCACTAGGGCTTCATACTGTGCTGGCCTCAGTGGAGGTTTTAAACTGTACATCTTCAACCTCAAATTCTCCAAAATTCTCAAATTAAATGTTCCATTCTCTGGAAAAGCTAAGCAACCCTCTTTCTTTGAAATCTTAACCCAGTGTTTGAGCCAAAGACACGCTCCTGCACCTTTCTCCTCAAATACAATATATGCTGGAGTATGTTCTGGCAGACAAATATATTCTTCAAGTGCCGGAATATATTCATCACCTCTCAGTGCACTTCTCAAAGCCTTGAAAAACTTCATTTTCAACAGAATTTTATTAAAACCCGATGTCCACAACTAACACAAATTATAAAATCTGGTAAAAAGAGAAACAACCAATCAAGAAAAGTGACTACAATCCCACAATTCTCACTAATCAACCAATCCCAGCCCAGCACACTAACAAACACACCCCTATCCAGTGTGATCGCTGAGACACTGAAAAAGTCTATTGTTCCGATTTCTTTCACAACTCACACATTAAATCAATGCAATATTAATTCACGAGCAGAACTTAAAACCAAAATAAGAAAAAAATTTGCCCATTTACTACAGGTAGGGTAATACAATCACTTCAGGAACCTTCCAAAGTAACCTTCAGCTTCCGCCTACACGTTTTCACAGTTCCCCACAATCGCAAGAAAAATTCGACCTGCAAATGTCGCTTCTTAACTGATCATTGGACTGTTGTCCTAGTGCACTTAGTACTCACCAAATCTCAGTATAATTTAATCACACCAAATCTCAGTATAATTTAATCACACCAATTATCTCACAACCTCGATTTACCAATCAAGCCGGATCGGTCTACTAAATGGACAAATAACAACATATACCAAGTGTCTCACTACACTTGTCAATTTACTCTGGAGTCCCAGACCTCTCTCCTTAGGTCAGTCATCAACAACCATGTGGATAACTTTTCCTGCATAAAGCGCCACACTCAAATGAAGAACGCTGCTTCCCTGCTCTCATACCCATTGGAGTACGCCCACTGCTTCCAAACTGTACTGGAGTATACCCACTCCATCTGAATTCATATACACCTCAATCACCTGAAAATTTGATTAAGCCATGCAAGTACAAAGCACCTCACTCAATTCAAACAAACACCGCTGGAAACATACCCTTCAGCCTAGAGGGTCTCCAAGAACTGGGGAAAGTCACCTAAGGCAACTAGCAACTCATCTTATCAAATCCGTATAACAATTCAGAATAAATCAACAATTGTACTTTTCTTTAAAAAGAAGGACAAATTTCACATTAATCTCATTATGACATCATCAATCAGTGACGTAACCGTAATATGCTACCAAAAAACTGCTGCAGCGCCACGAAATCCTAGCTATTACTTTAAACTGAATAGTGGATTTTGCGCAAGAGGTCAATGGATCGACGCGACAAATTAATGAGGGGATGTCATCAATGAGTAATGTGATTATCAACAGTACCAATATGTTTTGTATTCTGAACCTCAGACAATGACCACACCAGTTTATTAAGAAGAGTTATGAATTTAATTCCCTCGATTAACAATTATAATGTTACGAAAATAACTCTCAAACACAAGTGATAAGCATGTAGAATTAACAGTGGCTGATTACACCGTCTTATATATCTTAGTTTAATCAAAGCAGTCAAGCAAATAATCTCCAGTATCATAACACTAATTATTAACACCAGAATTGGTAATAGGGGTAAAGTATACATTAGTACAAACAATCAAAAAGTTTCAATATGGATTTTGAGCATTTGAAAGTTAATTTCCTCACTAACCACAAATTAGCATCAACATGTTGGATTTCATGTAAAAGAATTTATAAACATAAATTTAGAAAAACACAGTAACTCGAGTTATTATATTAAACAAAACATTGTTGTTATTACGCAGCATTTAAACTATATGTTGCAGCTGGTACCTGCAAAGCAAAAGAGACACAAATAACAATGTGATTTCATACATTACCCATAGAACAACAACATGCAGTCTACTTCAGGAAAGGGACACCATCAGGTAAGTCTTCAATCGGGCCTATCGACAGCTAAACCCACACTGCTAGTATGACTCGAACCATCAGGAACTCAAACTAAGAATCTCAGAATCACTCTCTAGAGTCTCTCTGTAGAATCTGTCTTGGAGTCTGTCAATAGAAAATCCTACCCAGGTTGTTATACTAATCTTCAAAAAGTTTATGATTGGTCAGTACATGGGGTGGTTTACAATTCAACCAATTTTTTCTCTAATTGATAACCGAAAATACTGTGACATCAACATTAACCAGGACATATTCACAACAGTAACTTTTCCTCTTCCATCTTGTTTGTGGCTCCATTGTTCCATCTCGTCTAAACCTCTCTTCTCAGGAAGAAACTTCTCACATTGTAACATCTACCTCCATCCTTGAGGAAGAAACCACGTATCAGTGACACTTTTAAACAACAGAACATTCAACTCATGCAAGAACTTTAATAAACTTGACCTTGTAAGACATAAGGCAGCAACCCACTAGGGGTAGCTGTGTACACATCTATTAAGCTATTTAACACACACTTTTATATAAGCATTGAACCACAGAAAATAACCACAACTTTGGTTAGAATTTTGCTTAGTCAAAGAACAGAAATGAGTTATGGCAACCATTTTCTAAAGTCACCCGTTTTCATATGTTAATTCACTATATGGTTAATACATTGAAATTATTAATAAAACGTATTAGAAAATTCACACTCTCACATGTGTATAATAGAGGCTTGACCACCTGGGTGGCTTGGGTATCTAGATGGGGTGGGCACTTAGCGAAAACATCTGTTGAAGGTGAAGGGTGTGTGTAATAGGGTCTCGGCCACTTCAGGTGATTTGGGTGTCTGGATGAAGTGGACTTTTCATGAAGATTTCTGTACAAGGCAAAGGGTGCGGATATTAGGGGTGTGACCACCTAAGGGGGCTTGGGTGTCTGTACAGATTGGTCTTTTCATGAAGAATGAGCATCCTCTTATTATTCCTTTTTTTGGTGACAATTTGTTTAGTAAATTCTACTCTATTTGTTCTAATTTAGTTTGGGATTTGTATTGCTTTGTGTTTTGATACTATTACTATTTTGGTGCTGCAGAAAATTTTTACACATTGCTCTAAATTAAGCCTTTCAGTTCTGTGACATAGGAACCAGAGGGTTGATCTCTTGTTAATTGAATGACTTTGAGAATTTACTCTCACGAGAGTTGTGATTATCCCTTGAGGTGGGTAATCACCCACACAAATTAAAAAAATTAACTTTCATTCACTGCTTACTTTGCATTTCCGTCTATAATAGTACTGCAAAACCACCTCACATAATTATGATACATCTTCATTGACGTGTGTGTTATTTGGCTTCTTGTTTGTGTTGTGTATGTGTGTGATAACTTCGTTCAAAGAATAGCAAGCAATCTTTCAACCTGCTGCGACCTCATTACCACATCATTACAAAGGGAAGCATTATGTTGTAAAAGGGAGATATAGTAAAAGCAGGGCGGGACTTGGACCTAACAATAAGAATGGCAGAGCAGATGCCCAAACTGGTAAATATAGAGGTGATGGAGGTGACAGTAATTCCATTATCAGCAGCTGTTGCTGTTGTATTATGAACCAGAACGTCTACTCCAGCAGAAAAATGCTGCTTTGGACATTTTTGATTGTATCTCCCGGAGATAAAGTTATGTAGCAGAAACCAGTGTCGGGTAAAGTGACTACTGGATAATTTGCGATCCACCGAGTTACCTGACAGTTCATGACAAGAGGCTCAGGTGGAAAAGCTACTCCTAGGCTCCGACCAATTGATACATTCAAAGAAGGATTAAAGAGGTCATTCAAACTTCTTCCAGCCTTCTCCACAATAATAAATCCCTTCTAAAGAATGAGCGCCTTCACATCATACTTTTCATATTTCTCGAACTGAAAAAAATATAACAAAATAAGAATACATTTGTTTCTTAAAGCGAGCATGAAAAGGTTTACATCTATAGTTTTGTCTGACGTCTGTGCACCATGCTATTCCAAACCGGAAAGCATGATTCCACTGGCAAATTTGCTATTGAAATTCTGAATGACATAAACAGGCACTTGTTCAAATATCCTCACTTTCTTATGAATAATACATCATATTTTAATGAAACAGAAAGTTAACAGTGTAATTATGCCAAGCAAAATTAAAACCATGCTTCAAATGAATGTTTACCTTTGTGAACCACATAGTCATAAATCAGATCCAAATATTGACACACATTCGGCTCCTCCACAGTAGCTTGAAGCTTACCTACCCCTTCTAACAAATTTGAAATATTCAGCAATAATATTAACATTAAAACCACCTTGATCACAACACTATGCTTTAAAGTAAACTATAAGACCTCTGGTGACATTTTTGCGTTGCTTTACTTTTTTAATATGATTTTTTGGGACATTAGCACAGAACGTTGTATTATTGGCTATGGACATTTTGTGGAGAAGTGCCATAAAGATACATCCAAATTGTGCTGCAGCGTTTAAATGATTATCCCACAAAGAAGTGTTTGAAAAAAAATTAGACCAAGTAATGTGTTTTTCAAGATCATAAAATGCATTTTAAAGCACAATTCAGGAGTCAAGTTAAAATATTCTGCCACCAATCATCTTTCAAAGTTTATAAAAGCATCTTCCTCAAATTCTAGATTCTGCTTCCTTTCAAGTGCCCATCTTTTGCCATCTACGGAAATAGTTTTAGATGACTCTGAAGAAACTTGGAATACGAAGGATTGGAAATGAAAAAAATAGCAATTCCAAATCTCATCTGAAGGTCCATCAGTTAAGGTAGATCGTATAGAGCAATTTGGGTTTAGAAATATTTCATGTTTACACCATTTGTGGAGTCTGTTTATGCTGTTTCTAAAGCGATTTAGATTTAAATTTGGGCAATAAATTAGAGCTAAGAAGCCACTGACTGGATGTAATTGTGAAGTGGCTAATTGAATAGAGAATGCAATGCTTTTAGAGGCCAGTAAGAGAGCAATGACCGCTCAGGACAAAAAGACCCAAAACATCTAAAAGTAAACAATATCGGTTTGTTACTTCACAATGATGCAACAGTTGACTTCCACGGTCAAAACCCAGCCTCCCCTACAATCACTCATCAACAGCATTCTAGTATTGGTCCCTGTAAGACGTCCTGGTGTGTTTTGTCTAGCTTTGCGCTAAACAAATACTACATACTTATATCTCTACACAGGTATTTTGTGGCTTTCTCGCAATATGTGCTTAGCCCCCCCTGAGTTAGTCAATACCATAATGTTTCAGAGGAATTCCATTGATTCCAGCCAATGGATTGGTATGCCTTAGGTAGTATCTCCCCACTGCATGTATACATACCCACTGTGCATGTAAATATTACCTACTGGCAGTTACAGTTAGGACATTGTTTCTATAGGAAAATCATTTTTTGGTTTGCTAATAACCTTTGTGCCGGTTGACGAAGCTTTACAAAATTTTCCAAAAGAAGTACCCTACTTTGTCTAGCTCCTCATGGAAAGCTTTGGAGTTATGTGTCAGGTGGGGGCTGAGACAAATAGGGGAGGGGGTCATAAAATGTGTGTTTCACATGTTATTTTCTCTGGAGATTTTAGACCTGACTACAGCCAAACTGCTTAATGGAATGATATCTAATTTGGCAGATCTTTTAGTGATTTGGTATAAAACAGTTCAGTGGTTTCAGAGGTATTAAAGGAACAAGAAATATAGACACCTCATGATGCGAATCCTCTGCAGATGTAACAGATCGCATGCTGAGATCTGACTGGCTGTCAACACTTCAACCAGGAGATGTTGGCTGCTATCTTGTGATATGGACTCAGTGAAGTACCAAGAAAAAAGTTTAAAAAAAAGAAAGGGGCAGGGTAGGAATATCCTGATCCCCTAGGCCTGGTAAAGGGGGTCCCTCAGGAACCTCACGGGGGGCCAAAGATATATATATTTTTTAATTTTTGCATGAAATTGTAGTGTATCCACAAATCTGCAGCAATAAAAAAAAAAAAAACAGTTTCCTCCCCTTGCTGCTCACTCTTTCGCCTGTCTTCTCCCTGCCTTTTCCCCTATTTTTTGATTGCATTCTCACTGCTTTCACCTTACGTTTTCACCCTCTTGTGTGTGCTTCTCATTGCTTTTTTATCATTTTCACTGCTTCTTCCTTTTTTTTCCTCCAGTTTTTTGTGTGCCCACTCCTAGCTTTATATCATTTGCACTGCTCTCGCCTGGCTTTCTCCTCCATTTTGTGATTGCCTCCTTTTTGCTTTTTCCATGCTATCACTGCTTTCTCTTTGCACCTTTTCACCATTTTTCTTGTGCCTTCTCCTTGCTTTTTACTTTTCACTGGTTTCTCCTTGCTTTTTCCCTCATTTTTTGTGTGCCACTCCTTGTTTTTCCCCTGCTCTCACTGCTTTCACCCCCATTTTTTGTTTGTCTTCTCGTTGCTTTCCCCTAATTATCACTGCTTTCTCCTTGTTTACCCCCTCTGTTTTGTGTGCGCTCTCCCTGATTTTTCCTCGTCTTCACTGCTTTCCCCTTGCTTTTTTACTCTTTTTTTAAGTGCCTTCGCATTGCTTTTCTCTTCTTTTCATTGCTTTCTCCTTGCTTTTCCCAGTTATTTGTGTGCCTTCTCCTTTCTTTCCCTTTGTTTTTAGTGTTTTCTCCCTGCTTTTTATCCTCTTTTTTTGTGCCCGCTTCTTGCTTTTCCCTGGTTCTCTGTTTTCTCCTTGCTTTTTCCCGTTTTTTGAGTGACTTCCTGCTTTTCCCATCTTTTTTTACTGCTTTGCCCTTGCTTTTACACCCATTTTTCTGTGTGACTTATTCTTATTCCCTTGTTCTTGCTGCTTTCCCCTTGCAATTCGCCCATTTTTTGTGTGCCCGCTCCTTGCTTTTCTCTAATTTTCACTGCTTTATCCTTGCTTTTCCCCTTGCTTTTTTATGTGGCTTCTCCTTGCTTTTTCCTTATGCTCACTGCTTTCTCTTTGCCTTTCCCTGTTTTTGTGTGCCTTTTCCTTGATTTTCCCTCATTTTTACTGCTTTCTTCTTGCTTTTCCTTTTCCTCTTGCTTTGTATGTGTGTCTTCTACTCCCCATGTTCTCACTGTTTGCTCCTTGCTTTGTGGCCCTTTCTTTGTGTGCCTTCTTCCTTTACCTTCATTTTCAATGATCTCACCTTGCTTTCATCCCCATTTTTTGAGTGCATTCTCCTTGCTTTTCCATCATTTCTACAGCTTTGTACTTGCCTTCTGGTCAGTGTTTTGTGTGTCTT
Source organism: Pleurodeles waltl (assembly GCF_031143425.1). NCBI lineage: Eukaryota > Metazoa > Chordata > Amphibia > Caudata > Salamandridae > Pleurodeles > Pleurodeles waltl. The sequence continues at coordinate 1,036,147,992 of NC_090437.1, forward strand.
ACCTTGCTTTTACCTCATTTTCAGTGTTTTCTCCTTGCTTTTCCCCCTGTTTTTGTGTGTATTCTCCTTGCTTTTTCCTCTGTTTTTTGTGGGCCTTCTTCTTGCCTTTCCCTAGTGTTCATGGCTTTCTCCTTGCTTTTTCCCCATTTTATGTCTGCCTTCTCCTTGCTTTTTCCTGCTTTCTCTTTACTTTTTCCCTTGTTTTTTGTGCACCTTCTCCTTGCTTTTCCCTAGTCTTCAATGCTTTCTCCCTGGTTTTTCCCACACATTTTGAGTGCTTTCCCCTTGCTTTTCCCTGGTGGTGTGGAGTTGGATGCCACGGGGGGTTTCCATCAGGCCATCTGCAAACAGTGTGATACAGAGTAAACATTTTGCATAGAGTAAACACTATCTGCAGTAACCACTAATGTACTCAAATCCACTTAATTTCTTTTGTTTTATGCATTATTGCCCATAATGATTGAAAACTGAAAGATACAATATTTTGAAGTGCAACTGTTTGTTATTACAAAGTTGTTCTACATATTGTTTGTTTTAGCACAACTCTTGCAAATGGGAGCATTGTGTTCACTCTGCTAGCAAGCAGTTGAGAATTGATGTCTTCTAGGAAGTCATTTTTCACTTTCATGTGTTGTTTCCATTGGATTGATACAAAACGAACATAATATTTCACTGGATATCATGACATGGACTTACAATAAATATATTTTAATATAGGCAAATAATATATACTATTTATATTACAAATACATCAGCCATATTTCAAGAAACTTGCAAAATACTGCACTGATTGCAAAAACTCTGATCGCAAAAATGCGACCAGTATTTTGCGACCAGTGCTTTGTGCATCTGTCACTGAATTTGTGTTTCTTAGACAGAGACAACATTATTAAATTAAATATTGCAAGCTAAATCATTCCTATGGAACAGCCAGGCTTGTTACAGTGAAAATCACTTTTGTAGTTTATTTCATTGTACGTCATATTTAACATTAAACTTTTAAATGTCCTACTTTTGAATACCATGCATCCTGCCTTTTGGGCAATGAGGTCTATTTTGAAGTGGCTGGCTATATTTAAAAGGAAGGTTTTTACTGGAAAAGGGGTTATTTTGAGAAATCCAATTTGGAGATAAATACCTAACAGCCAGGTTACAAATGGTAGGCCTGCAGTCATTTTTGCATTTTCATTGCAGAGGATGACACAATCGGTGCTGCAGCCCACTAGTGGTAATAAACATATAGGGCATGGGTACCCTTTTGTACCACATACTAGGGACAAGTAAGTTAAATATGCCATTTAGAGATATGTCAATTTCACCATTTTGAAACTGGGAGCACAGGTACTTTACCACTGGTTAGCAGGGCTATGTGCACACATTTCTACAGACAGCAAAAACAGCCAAGCCAAAAATCAGGGGTTACACCACACAAAAGAGGGTCATTTCCAACAAGCGCCCTGTAAAATGCCTCTTCATTCTTGTCTGAGAAGGGTGGGAGTAACTTCAGAAGGAACCCAAACAGGACATTGTGGATTATGTGGCCTGCATTCCCACATGACTACATCAAGAGGGCTATCAAAAGCCAGAAGCTGATAAATCATTGGTAGGACCAAACGGCCACCTTGGTGGATTACCAGTGAGGCCAAAATGTATAAGATGTGAGGCCTGTGGTTCTGAGGGCACTCCAGGACAAATGGACTTGGTTGTATATGGTGCTAGAGAAAATGGGTCTTGCCACCTAAAGACACATTGCAGGCTTCTCCATGCTAACCATTGTAAACTCCACTTTGACCGGCAGATATGACTATGTTGATGGCCACTGATTAAGGAGAGAAGGATGAAAGTGAGCCTCTCCCATAACTCCTATCCCACAATGAAAAGAGTGATTTAGTAGGGGAGTTGTGCTGTCCACTACCCTGACAGAGCAGCAGCAGAGAGACTGACATGAATTGCTGCACCCATGTCAGTGGCTGTTCTCCCTGACACTACGACTGGCCCAGTGGTGTGGTCAGGGCACTGACACTGATGACAGCTTACCTATCAAAACTAAAATATACAGGTTATCAGCCAACATAAGGGCCAGCATCCAGAATAAAGTTTATGAGAGGTTGTCCCTTCTGTGATTGAGCCCTCCATTAATTCCTGGGCCATAACAATGCTGCTTGTCCCCAAAGCCAACCTAAAAGGATGGACTCCAAAATTCACATTTTGCATGGATTGCAGAAGACTCAATGCTGTCACTAAGAACGGAGCACACCTGATCCCTAGAACTGATGAGCTCATTGACTGGTTAGGTATCATGCCAAGTACCTAATTATATTTGACTTGACCAACAGATTTCCCTGACTGAGGGAGCTAAGGAGGATCAACATCCTCTACTCTGGAGGGCACTTACAATTCAAAGTAATTTACTTTAAATTGAAAAATGCCCCTGCCACCTTCCAGAGTTTGGTCCACTAGTAATGTTGGGGCTTAAGATCTTTAGTGCAACATATCTTGGTGGTTTTGCTTTCTTTAGCTCCACCTAGCAGAAACACCTGACTCACCTCAAAGAAGTGCTTCGGGCCTTGGACCAGGCTGGACTGACTCTCAAGGCCAGCAAAATGCCAGACAGAGCACGCTCTGTAGTAAGCCTTGGTCACCTTGTTTGTAGAGAAAAGGTGCAGCCTCTCCAACCCAAAATCCAAACTATTATGGGTTTAGAGCCTCCTAAACTTTGATTCAGGGCAGAGCTTTCCTGGGTCTAATAGGGTAGTACAGGAGATGTGTCCGCCTGACATTGCTGACTTCCAAGAAGCAGCCCAAGGAGATCATACACACTGAGAAATATCAGAAGGGCTTTAACACCTGAAGGAGATCCTGCCCTCAAGACACATGATTTCAGCAATATTTTGTGATCCAAACAGATGTTTCAGAACACGTATACGGACAATGTTATCAAAGCTGAATGATGGGGGTCTGGATCAACCTTTTATCTTTATCAGCAGGCAGCTACTCCCTAGAGAGCACCATTGGAGTGTCATAGTGAGAGAGGCTTTTGCTGGAGTTTGGTTCCTGAAGTAGCTGAGATCCTATCTGTTTGGGACTTAATTCTGGGTTCAAACTGACAACAGCCCTCTTGGGTAGCTAATCCATGGGAACTATTCCCATCTTGGTCAGGAAAGGGGCAGGAGTCACCGCCACCCACAAGTTATTGCCATGCATAAATGTGGAGCTCCAAAAAAAGTCTACGGAATGTTTTGGTTTTGTAAAAGACCAGGAGAAGGACTACACATACTCTTTGAGAGCTTTCGGGATACCCGAAGGGCTGGTCCTGCTCCCACTTGTACCCACGACAAATAAGTTGACTGCAAGGGTCAGTTAGTTGACCTCTTGTATAGGCTACAGGGCCACAGCAAACTGTAGAACAGCTTTTTCCTGAAGTGCCCTGCTTACCATTACCATCTAGGCCTAACCTAGACCCTACTGGTGGTCTACGCTGGAGGAGAAAGAGCTGTTCATGAGGTCCTGAATCCTTTGACTCTTTCTAACTTGACTTCTCCTATTATCTTCAAAAATCTGGGTCTTAAAGTGTTTTGGACTTCAAGACATCAGAGCTTCTCTGTAGCAGCAAATCTAATTCAGAAGGACCTTGGCAAGAATGTATCTGGTCTCATGGAGCCCTCGGCAGACAAAGCCTGCAGCCTTCTAAGCTGGAGGATTCTGAGATCTGAAAAAATCTGCAGGTAAAAATCTTGAATGGGTGAGGATGCCAAAATATCAAGCTGATGAGAGGACTTCCCTGCACACAATATTCAAATTTTCCTGCTCCGAGCTTTTTCTGCCCAAACCACAGTTTTCTCTCTGGCCTGTCCAAAGGCTACCAGATGTTGTGGACCCTCATTAGATACAGCGTGCAGCCTTGCCCCACTAAAAGATTTAGGGGCTCATTACGAGTTTGGCGGTTCCAACGCGGGACTGCCAAAGTGGTGGAGGAACGCCACTGCCATGGTGGTGCCCCCCCACTCTTACAAGGTTTTCTCTGGCCTGACCTGGCTGACCAGAGGAAAGCTTGAAATACAGCATTCTCGCTGGTCAGTCCAGTTGAAACAGTGTTAGGAGATAGCATTCGGCTGCCTTAAAGGATCCAAGTGCTATCTAATAGCACAGAGGGGGGCGACCAGCACCCTCGGAATGTGCACAGTCTGTATAGTAAAAGTAATGGCAACAAGAAAAGCTGTCTTCCATGTAAGGTGTTGCAAAGAAGCTTTGTGTATGGGCTCAAATCGAGTGCCCATAAGTCGAGACAAGACCACATTCAAATTCCCACTGAGGTGAAGGTGTACAAACTGGTGGAAGAACTTTTTTCAAGCCCTCTAGAAAATCCTTAACCACTGGCATAGTAAAGAATAACTTTTGTGAGGGCGATTTATAATAAGGCATAATGGCAGACAAATGTACCTTAATGGAGGAAAACTGCAGTCCTGACTTTGCAAGCTGAAATAAGTAGGGTAGAATAACCTCCTCTTGAGCCAGGATAGGATTGAGATCATTCTGGGTGCACCACATGTAGAATCTCTTCCATTTGAATGCATATGAGCGCTGTGTCGAGGGTCTTTTGGACTCCTTTAAAATGTTCATGCATTCCTGTGAGAGGCCTAGATGGCCATACTGCAGGAATTCAGGAGCCATGCCATCAAGCTCAGCGAGGGAATGGTGGAATGCAGAACTTTCCCCTCTGATCTGTGGTGAAGATCCAGTCTGCACAGCAGCCTCTTGTGAGGTTTTTCTGACAACTGGAGGAGATCCGTGTACAACCGCTGACGGGGCCATTCCGGGGCTATCAGTACCATCCTGGTTTTGGCCCTGTAGAATTTATTGATCACTGTGGGAATTAGTGGAGTGGGGGAAAAGCGTAGAGAAATGTCTCTGACCAATCTATCAACAGGGCATTCCCCCTTGTTCCAGGTCGAAAAAACTTGGATGCGAAGTCTCAGCATTTTTTGTTGTTTTCGTCGGCAAACAGGCCTAATTGAGGATACCCTCATTGTTGAAAAATGTCTGTTACAACGTCATCATGAAGCACCCAGTCGTGTGACTCTGAAAGATTTCAGCTGAGGAAGTCCGCTTTGTGTTCTGGTCCCCTGGAAGGTGAACCGCTGTGATTGACAGACTTCTAGCTAGTAGCCAATGCCAGGTGGCTTGTGACTCTCAAGATAGAGGGCGAGATCGAGTCCCCCCCTGTTTGTTCAAATAGTACATTGTGGTCATGTTGTCTGTTTGGACTAAAATAGAGTTGCCCTTAATGGATGGGTAAAAAGACTTGAGAGCTAGATGAACCGCCCTCAGTTCCAAAAGATTGATGTGGTATTGCTGCTCTTTGTCCTACCACATTCCTTGGAGAGAGCCCACGTGAGCTCCCCAACCCTGCAGCGATGCATCAGTTACAAGCATCTCAGTAGGAGTGCTCTGATGAAAAGGAACCCCTACCAACAGATGTTGTCGGCGAGTCCACCACTGTTGTGAGGTTTTTGCCACTGCTGAGAGGATTATTCTGTCTTCCCATCTGGCTGTAAGTTGGGTCCACTGATCTTCCAGGTTCTCCTGAAGCTGTATCATGTGTAACCTGGCATTCGGAACAATGAAAATGCAGGAGGCCATAGAACCCAGTAGCGAAGCTATTTGTCTGACTGTAGGTCGTATAGTGTGAAGGATGCTGTGACAGTTCTGTGCTATTGATAATAGTCTCTCCTCCGAAGGATACACTAGTTCTAAGTTTGTGTCCAGCATCGCTCCTAAGTAGTGGAGCCTCAGGGTTGGAGTTAGTATGGACTTTTGTAGATTGACCTGTAGACTTAGGGTGTTGAAGGTGTCCATAACGATTTTGAGATGGTGCAAGGTTTGATCTGAAGTCCTGCCTTTCAGTAACTAATCGTTGAGGTATGGGTAAATAAAAATCTTTTTCTTCCTCAAGGGTGCTGCTATTGTTGCTACACATTTGGAAAATGTTTGAGGGGCTGATTTTAGCCCAAAGGGTAGTACCCTGAATTGGTAGTGTTGGGACTAATCTAAGAAGCGAAAGAATTTGCAGTGTTTTGCTGTCACTGGGATGTGAAAATATGCATCCTGTAGATCTATGGAACACATCCAGTCCCCTCGATGCATCTGAGGAAAAATTTTATGAAGGGCCAGATGTCTCAGATCCAAAATAGGTCTGAAAACCCTGTCTGGACATTTCTTTTGTACTAGGAAATAGCTGGGGTACACTCCTTTTCCTCTCTGCGAAGGTGGAACTTTTTTGATGGCTCTTTTTTGCAGTAGAATGAGAACCTCTTTCTGCAGGAGAGACTGGTGATGACAATTTGTGTTTGTTGGTTACACCTGAGGAGAAGGGGGTGTTACATTTGGAAGGAAAAAATGTAGAAAAAGACAAGGGGCAATAACACTTGTTTTGCTATTCTGTGTTCCCCCAAGTCTCCCGATAAAAATGGTACCTCACTTGCGTGGGTAGGCCTAGCCACCGCGACAGGAACTGCCCCAAAACACAACATAGACACATCACATTTTCACAAAGAAAACAGCTGGTTTTTGCAAAGTGGCTAGCTGTGGATTTTGGTCTCTAGCTCAGCTGGCACCTAGGGAAACCTAGTAAACCTGTGCAGTTTTGAAAACTAGACACCTAGAGGAATCCAAGATGGGGTGGCTTGTCGGGCTCTCACCAGGTTCTGTTACCCAGAATCCTTTGCAAACCTTCAAATTTGGCCCCCAAAATATATTTTCCTCTCATTTCGGTGACAGAAAGTTCTAGAATCAGAGAGGAGCCACAAATTTCCTTCGACTCAGCGTTCCCCCAAGTCTCCCGATACAAAGGGTACCTCACTTGCGTGGGTAGACCTAGAGTCCGCAACAGGAACTGCCCCAAAACACAACGTGGACACATCACATTTTCACAAAGAAAACAGAGCTGTTTTTTGCAAAGTGCCTTGCTGTGGATTTTGGCCTCTAGCTCAGCCGGCACCTAGGGAAAACTAGCAAACCTCTGCAGTTATCAAAACTAGACACGTAGGGGAATCCAAGATGGGGTGACTTGTCGGGCTGTGACCAGGTTCTGTTACCCAGAATCCTTTGCAAACCTCAAAAGTTGGCCAAAAAAACACTTTTTCCTCTCATTTCGGTGACAGCAAGTTCTGGAATCAGAGAGGAGCCACCAATTTCCTTTCACGCAGCATTCCCCCATGTCTTCTGATAAAAATGGTACCTCACTTTTGTGGGTAGGTCTACTGCCCGCAAAAGGAAATGCCCAAAAACACTATCTGGACACATCAACACATCCTGGGCTCAGCAGCCTTCTAGAGAAAGCTACCAAACCCGGACATTTCTGAAAACTAGACATCCGAGAGAGTCCAGTGAGATGTGACTTGCATGGATCCCCCAATGTTTTCTTACCCAGAATCCTCAGTAAACCTCAAATTTAGCTAAAACATCACATTTTCCCACATTTCTGTGTGGGATCACCGCACTGGGACAAATTTCATACCACCCAATGTTCCCCTCAGTCTCCCGGTAAAAATGATACCTCATTTGTGTAGGTGGGCCAAATGCTTGTGAAAGGGAAGATCCAAAAACATGTTGATATTGAAGGGGGACTAAAGGGGGTCCAAAAGGGCAGTTTGCAAAAAAATCATTTTTAGGCTGACAAGTGCAGCAGGATTTTTATCGCTATAGATGAGACAATGCTGGGTGGTAGGAATTTTGTGGATTCCTGCAGATTCCGGAAGGTTCCATCACAAAAACATGGGAAAAATTTGAGATTTCCAGAAAAGTTGGAGGTTTGCAGGGCATTGTGGGTACAAAAATGGTGTGGGGTGCATGTCAAACACACCACCCTGGAATCACCCAGATGTTTAGTTTTCAGATGTGTCTAGGTCTTGTGGATTTTTCTACATGGCAGCGTCCCAAAGTCCATAAAGTGCAGCCCTCACCATTCCTAGTGGGACGATTTTCAGAGTTAGCCAAGCTCTCAGGGCCCAAATGTAAAACCAAAACCCAAAATAATCAAATGTCTTCTTGCTTGCTGTGGGGTAAGATGTTTTAGAGTGTGGGGGAGAGCTGAAAGACTGTTACCCCCTTCAGTTGGGGAGGGGGCATAACCAGGCCCATACTGGTTGGTAGCCACCACCCCAATATCTTTTTTTTTTTTTTTTTATTCCCTGGCATCTAGTAGACTATCTGTCCCCTCGTGTGTGGATCAGGGGTAATTGCCCCATCTGCCCACTGGTGGGCAGAACCACTTTGGCCCCATTTATTTGGGGTGGGGGTATGTCCATACCCCCACACTCTTATTTTGGAGAAAAAAAATCCCTGGTCTCTGGTGGGCTTTCTGCCCCCCCTGGGTAGATGGGCATTCCAAAAATAGGCCCATCTGCCCCTAAGGGGGGCAGATATGGCCAACAGTAATGTGCCCCCTTAGGGAGCGACCCTTACCCGAGGGGCTGCACCTCTAAAGAAAACACACACATACACACACACCAATCCCTGGTGCCTAAGTGGTTTCTTCCCCCCCTTGGGGGAAGCTTGGCCTAACAAAAAATGGCTGATCTGCCCCCCAGGGGGCTGAAATGGTCTAAATACAATTTTCCCCCAAGGGGAACAACCCTTGCCTTGGGGGGTCGCTCCCCACCTCTGAAAAAAAAACAAAAAAAAAGACCCTAGCATTTTTTAGCCCTGGCGCCGAGAGGTTTCTGCCACCCCTGGCCTAAGATAAATATGCCCCCCCACCCCCCGGGAGCGACCCTTGCCTAAGGGGTGGTGACCCTTGTGTGAAACTGGCGCAAAAAAAAAATCCCCAGTGCCTAGTGGTTTCTCCCCTCTTTGGGGGCAGATTGGCCTAAAAAAAAGCGGCCGATCTCTTCCCAAGGGGGGTAGAAATGGTCTAAATACAATTTGCCCCCAGGGGAGCGACCCTTGCCTTAGGGGTCACTCCCCACCTAAAAAAAAAAAAAAAAAGAAAACCCTAAAAGTTTTTATCCCTGGTGCCTAGAGGTTTCTACCACCCCTGGACTAAGATAAATTTGCCCCCCCCCACCCCCCCCCAGGAGCGACCCTTGCCTAAAGGGTTGCGACCCTTGCCTGAAATTGGTGCAAAAAAAAATCCTCGGTGCCCAGTGGTTTCTGCCCCCTTTGGGGCCAGATTGGCCTAAAAAAAAGCAGCCAATCTCTCCCCAAGGGGGGCAGAAATGGTCTAAATACAATTTACCCACCAGGGGAGCTACCCTTGCCTAATGGCAATGTTAATATATATATATATATATATATATATATATATATATATATATATATATATATATGTATATATATATATATACCAAAACCCATGCCCACCCTAAAACCTAAAATTGCCCTTACCACCATAAATAAAAAACCCATACCAAATTTAAAACCTAAAAACACCCTCACACCCTAAATCCCACCCTAAAACCTAAAAAACCTATATATATATATATATATATATATATATATATATACACTCATACCACTTTATACTTACCTGTACTTACCTGCAAAACCTTTAGCACACACACATACACCTTTACCCCTTTACCATTCATGCCTTTACAGAATAAAAAAAAATAATACTGACATTTTAAAGCTTTACCATACATATACTTTTACCATTCATGCCTTTAGAACGAAATTCGTTTCGTAGTAAATGGATCGTTGTAAACCATGTTTCCCTTAAAAACCTAGCACTATCCTTGAAAGTTCAGCCTCTCTTCGTTCTGATTTTTCTGTAAATATAAAACTCTCTTGGCTCTTACTATGTATTTATAATATTTGTAGGTAAAAATGCGCATTTAACAACATGCGTTAATGCAAAAAGGGCATGAGAAGCCCCTAAGTGCTGTTAACACTCATGCCATGACTTAATTTATTACATTATTTTCTTGGAGAGAGCTTGACTTTAACAATGCCATGAACATAAATAGAACCTTCTCGCTCTGAATCTGTGCTAATAGCACATGCGTTAGGGGAGACACCAACCTACTATTATCCGGATAATACGTTTAAATGGGTCATCGACTGGATCATGCAAACCTGAGCAACGGATATGACTATTTATTGAGCAAGCGCAGTATTCGTTAATGGCTCATTACTTCCTTTGATATTGTAGAAAAAGGCAAAGTACAATTTTCATTTCGAGTGCATTTATGCGTATAGTAATACGTTAGTTCCCATGATGTCACAGAATTTTTCCAATGAGCAGTTACTAACATTATTTTAGCAGTTGAACAGATTAGCAGTGTTGCAGTGGTTTTAATGGAACTGGATATGTCCCTTATTCACACTAAAAATAGATTTCGATTTCAACAGCAGAGGCAGATTTATTTTTAACAATCTGAGCCACTTTGGAAAGTACAGAACTAAAAGTGCAGACTATTTCGAACACCATATCATTTTTTCTCGAGTATAACTACAACTCAAGCACAATCACGTTACCCTCACATGCATCACTTGAATACGCTGTTGGTTGACAGTGTTTGGTTTTATTTACTCACGGGTCCCATGAGAGTGAATATTGGCATTAAACTGCCTCTGAGAGCGCCGGGACATTTAACAGTATTTATTGACTGTAATAAAGGTCTAGCCGCTTTCATGGTGCAACAGCCTGGGAATTGCTGCCACCAGTGTACATAAACTTCGCCACCGAGTCATATTTTCGTCTTAGTTACAATAACTAAGTAATCGGTTTTCTACTCCTTCCTCTAGGGATTTTGTGTTTTTCTGTGAGCTTATGGAGGAGTATTAATGTCATCGATCTTTTGAGGCAGCCTCATATTTTTTCCACTGAGGGATTGCACTTATCATAATGCGACGCGTTAAGATATGAGGGCCATAGGGATACGTTAGCACACCGCCCGAAGACACCTTCACAATGATAAATACAACTGCCTCATAGGAGGCTGGGGGGACGGTCGGTTGGTGAGTGTTGAATTTTTTGTATTTTCATTTTTGTAGTGATAACTGCTGCCCGGGGCCTATTCTTTCATGCAAGGTATGGCAGTTCATGTGTGCACTTTTCTGAGACTGGCAGTTGTGATGGACACTTGAGGCGAAAAGCCATGGCTATAGCAAGTTATTACTGTGTTTCCAAATGAACATCTACCAGCTCAGTGTGTACTGCTGTGAATGCCACCTTTGAATGCAGAGAATTGTGGTGGCTCTTCTGTGCAGCATATAGACTCTTTGGTGAGTGGTCACCAGAGTATACAAAAATCCAACCATATCATACTGATCCTGAAATAATGTAATGGGTTTTCTTTTTAAAGCAGGGATCACATTTACCTGCATGTGTAACCCATGCTTACCATCTTACTAGAAGGAAAAACTGCAAATCTTGGGTGGTAAAGTAATACGAGGAACAGAGATAGGCTTATTCTCGAAATGCCTGTAACTAGGAAACACAAAACTTTAAAACAGTCTAGTCATACTTTTCACAAAGGCTAAAGTACTAGATTGCTGGTCAAATCAGAGTTATCGCAGAACTGTTGGCATTTCATAAAGAACTGAAAACACCTCTTCAAACTATATGTCACTATGATCTAAACATCAACATCTTCACTTTGATGTATGTGTACTTCTTCTAATACATCATATTCAAAGAACTAATAGTGTAGGTCTGGGGGACGCAGCAATTGTGTCACCCCAAAATTGACCTTCACAGAATGCCCACAATTTTGAGGATGTTTAGCTAATGTTAATCCTGGATTTGATGAGATAATGGGCCCCCAAGGTAAGGCACCTCCCTACACATCAAAAGTATCATAAATACAGTCATTGAAGAAAAAGGGCCCACTCAATAACTGAGCACTAGATCAGCAGCGTACTTTCAAGTATTAATTACAACAAAGTAAGGTACAGGTTAATTGCCTTGAAGGTTCTCAACAAATAAAACATTACAGAGAAATGCAAAAAAACATATTCTAAGTCCCTAGTGAATAGTAAACTCAGAAGAGAAACTGACAGTATACCTAGTAGAGCTGGATAGTCTCTACCTTACCCCGAAAATTAAGGGTTTTGATGCATTATTTTTGCATATGAAATTAACATAACTGCAAAATCATAGTTGCATGATCAATAATGTTACATGTATAACAAATGAAAGCACAGTCTCAAATGCCATATTGCCTTAGTACCTAAGCACTGCCCTCGCTCTGCTAATTTAATCTGGAGACAATGGAATAAACTAGATGCATAAACAACATGTTATGTAAATGAACATGACATAGTGATCTACTGGGAAGACTTTGAAATAATAGTTTTTTGTGACTGAGCCAGTGAAGATTCCTCGAGAACAACATAAATTATGACAATGGAAATAATCAAACAATATTTTACTTGAATGCCTGCTGCAAAATTGAGAGACAGTGAGATGTGGAAGGGGGAGAACAGGGGTAGCAAGATTGGCATCCATTGTGAAAATGATGGCCTAAATTGAAGCCTTTTTTTATTTTTTTTAATCTATAGAGTTTAATACAGCACAAACGTGACCCTTTCAGAAATCAGAGTGCTGTATATCAGGAAAGCAAAAGGGAAAAAACATAAAATAATATGCAAATGTGGAAGACCTAAAAAGGAACTAGAAGAACATATGATCATATTCCTGATTAACAGTGTTCACCAAAATAGTGTTCAGAGTGACACATAGGCCTATATTTATACTTTTTTTGCACCCCATTTGTGTCACTTTTTGACTCAAAAGCGGTGCAAACTTACAAAATATAATTGTGTTTTGTGAGTTTGCGCCACTTTTGCGTCAAAAAGTGATGCAAATGCAGTGCAAAAAAACTATAAATATGGACCATAGTCTTGTGGAATGACTATTCCAAGTGAGGGAACAGAATGTCTGGGTAGGTAGCATCTTCATTGTTGAAGGAAGCTGTTAATTGGTAGATTCTTTACTCTTTTTTTGAAGAGGGTGGTTGAGGGGGTGGATCTGGTCTCAGGAGGAAGAGAGTTCCAGATTTTAGGAGCGATTCCAGTGAAGCAACACTTTTAGGTTTCTTTTTTGTTTAATTTACAGGGCTTCAAAGAAGGGAGACTGTGCATCATAGAGTTCTATTATCACAAATGGATCTTTGTCTCATATGATAGCCAGTTCAGCACTTTGAGGTCTGGGGTGATGTAATCACTTTTTTGGAGCCTGTGATGAGTCCAGCCACTGTGTTGGAGGTTGCCTTCAGAGGTGCCAGTTTTTCTTTTGGTAGTACCACAAGGGTAGCACTACTGTAGTCTAGCTTGGAGATCACTAGTTCTTGAACAGCTGTCTTGAGATCAGCAGTCGCAAGTAAAGGTTTTAATATCTTAGGGCGTGCAGTTGGCGCCCCTGGTGGTGGTGCTGATGTGGTCATGCACAGAGAGGTGATTATCCAAGATTATTCCTAACAATGTTGATGAAGTTATGATGTATGGGTTACAGTTCAAGGCTGTTAGATGAGAGCCATTTTCTGAAGTTGGGAGTGTGGTTAGGTGGTGAGATTAAGAGGAATTCAGTTTATAGAGTGCCCAGTTTAAGGTGGTTACGAGTACCCAGTGTTGATTTTTTGTCAGAGTGTTATTGAGAATGCTGATGTCTTCTGGTGAGGTGATTTTCATGTAGAGTTCAGTATCATCAGCATATATATGATATGAGAAGTTTGAGAATGAACAAGGTGGAGGCCAGTGAAAACCTTAAGGATTTCCATTTGTGAATAGTGTCTGAAAAAATAAAGCTTGATTGATCTTGACTCTTTGAGATTTGTTTTTTAAGAATGAGGAAAAAAACATTTTAACACAGTACCAGAGAGACCCATCCTGCATTTTAGGACGTTGATAAGGTTCTTGTGTTTAACTGTCTCAAATGCAGCTGACAGGTCAAGCAAGATTAATAAGTAGGATTCGTTTTGGAATAAAAAAAAACAGGGCATCATCTGCAATATGGACCAGAACAGTTTTGTTTGTGTAACCCTGTTTGATACCCGATTGGTATTGATCAAGGATTTGGAATTGTTCTATGTGAGTGCATAGTTGTCGATGTATGCATGTTTCCAGGAGGTTGGCCAGAGATGGTATTTTGCTTCTAGTGTGGTAGTTGTTTGAATCGGACTGGTCCTTGTTGTGTTATTTTTTTAAATATAGGAATACCCTGTTCACTTTTTAGATAGTCTGGTATGAAACCTTGTGTTAGAGAGGAGTTGATGATCCTGCTCCATAAGAGAAGCAGGGAGTGCTTGAAATCAGTGAGGAGTTTGGAAGGTAAGGGGGCATTAACGTGGTTAGCATATTTCAGAGAAGATAATATTTTTAAGATATCAGGTTCATCAAGTCTTAAAGTTGAACCAAGAGGCACTGTTTTTTTATTTAAGGGAGGGGCTTTAATGGTGATCGCCCTTTAATATGGGGGTGAGGCAGGGGGCTTTGATATGTAAGGCCTTCATGTTGTTTTGCAGATCAGTGACAATTAGATCTATTTTCTTGATAAAGAAGGTGGCACATACACCCCAGCTGGGCGAAGTTAGCATCTCAGATAAAAGGGATTACATTTCCTATTTGTTTTATTATTTACAATTTTAAACAGTTTTTGGGACTATCTGTGGCCTTGTCAAGTTGCTGTCTGAAGAATGATGCTTTGGAGCTTCGGATGAGCTGTTGTAGGTTTTCCTTCTTTGTCTCGGTACATTAAGGTTAACCGGAGAGGGTGAGGCTCTCCAAGTCCTTTCCTCTGATCTTAGTGAAGGAAGCTCTTCATTGAGGCTGCTATTGAACCATGCGTTACATTTTTTGATCTGGCCTCTTTTTAGTTGTTCGAGAGCATTAGTGTCCATGATATCGGACAACGAGTTGATAAAGTGATCAGTGAGGGGTTGCATGTCTGAGCTGTTGGATGGTGGAGCTAGAATGTTTTTACTGACAACGTGAGTGGGGAGATATTTCTGGTGTCTCTGAACCAGCATTTGTCTTTCACTGGTCAGCCTTTAGAGAAAAGTATTTTTTCTGCTATGGTGAACATGATGCAGTGGTGGTCTGTCCAGTCACATGGTAGGAGATATATAATTCAATCAATCAATCAATCAAGAAATTTGTATAGTGCGCTACTCACCCGGAGGGTCTCAAGGCGCTGGGGGAGGGGGGACCGCTACTGCTCGAACAGCCAGGTCTTGAGTTGCTTCCTGAAGGAGAGGTGGTCTTGGGTCAGACGGAGGTGGATGGGGAGGGAGTTCCAAGTCTTGGCTGCCAGGTAGGAGAAGGATCTTCCTCCCATGGTGGCTTTTCTAATGCGTGGCACAGCGGCGAGGGCGTGGCTGGTCGATCGTAGCTGGCGGGTGGGAGTGTAGAAGGTCAGGCGGTTGTTGAGGTACATGGGGCCCAGGTCGTGGAGGGCCTTGTGTGCGTGGGTGAGGAGGCGGAACGTGATTCTCTTGCTGACGGGGAGCCAGTGCAAGTCTCTCAGGTGTCCGGAGATGTGGCTGTGTTGGGGGATGTCAAGAATGAGGCGTGCGGAGGCGTTCTGGATGCGTTGGAGTCTTTTCTGTAGTTTGGCCGTGGTTCCGGTGTAGAGGGTGTTACCGTAGTCCAGTCGGCTGGTAACGAGTGCCTGGGTGACCGTCTTCCTGGTTTCGGTGGGGATCCATCGGAAGATCTTTCGGAGCATGCGTAGGATGTTGAAGCATGATGATGAGACGGCGTTGACTTGTCTGGTCATCAAGAGGGAGGAGTCCAGGATGAAGCCCAGGTTGCGTGCGTGGTCCGTTGGTTTGGGTGCGCTGCCCAGGGCAGGGGGCCACCAGGAGTCGTCTCAGGCAGAGGGTGATGATCCAAGGATGAGGACTTCCGTCTTGTCTGAGTTCAGTTTCAGGCGGCTGTTCATCATCCACTCGGCTACGTCTTTCATCCCTTCGTGCAGGTTGGTTCTGGCGGTGGCTGGGTCGTTGGTGAGGGAGAGGATCAGCTGGGTGTCGTCGGCGTAGGAGATGATGTTGAGGTTGTGATGGCGTGCGATGGCTGCGAGGGGGCTCATGTAGACGTTGAAGAGGGTGGGGCTGAGTGATGATCCTTGTGGTACGCCGCAGATGACTTCGGTGGCCTCGGATCTGAACGGGGGGAGGCGGACTCTCTGGGTTCTTCCGGCGAGGAACGAGATGATCCACTCTAGTGCCTTCTCTTGGATTCCGATGTTGCTGAGGCGCTGCACTAGGGTGCGGTGGCAGACAGTGTCGAACGCTGCGGAGAGGTCCAGGAGGATGAGGGCCGCTGTTTCCCCGTTGTCGAGCAGGGCTCGGATGTCGTCAGTGGCTGCGATGAGGGCGGTCTCGGTGCTGTGGTTGGCTCGGAAGCCGGACTGCGAGTGGTCGAGGGATCCATTAGTCTCGAGGAAGGCGGCTAGCTGTCTTTTGACGGTCTTCTCGATTACTTTGGCAGGAAACGGGAGGAGCGAGATGGGGCGGTAGTTCTTGAGGTCGGAAGGGTCTGCTGATGGTTTCTTCAGGAGGGCGCTGAGTTCGGCATGCTTCCAGCTCTCCGGGAAGGTAGCGGTGTTGAAGGAGCAATTGATGATGTCCCGGAGATGGGGTGCGATGACGGAGTCGGCCTTGTTGAAGACGTGGTGGGGGCATGGGTCGGTTGGTGATCCGCAATGGATGGTGTTCATCGTGTGGATGGTGTCTTCGGTGCTGACTGGGGTCCAGGCGCGGAGGGTGGTGTTGGGGGGCGTTGGTGTGGTGGTTGGGTGCGTGGCCTGTGCGCCGAAGCTGTTGTGTATGTCGGCGATCTTGCGGTGAAAGAACGAGGCGAGTGAGTCGCAGAGGTCTTGTGAGGGGGTGATGTCGTTGTTTCCGGCGCTGGGGTTGGAAAGCTCTTTGACGACGCTGAAGAGTTCCTTGCTGTTGTGTGCGTTGTTGTCTAGTCGTTCTTTGAATGCTGTCTTCTTGGTGGTGTAGATCAGCTGGTGGTGTTTGCGGGAGGCGTGCTTGAGGGCGGTCATGTTGTCTGTAGTTGGGTTTTTTCGCCAGGCTTTTTCGAGGGTGCGACAGTTCTTCTTGGAGTTCTTGAGGTCGTTGTTGAACCAGGAGGCTTTCTTGCTGTTGGGCCTGATGGGATGGGTTTTCAGAGGTGCGAGGTTGTCAGCGCAGTTGGTGATCCACTGTGTGAGGTTGTTGGCTGCTTGGTTGGGGTCCGCTGAGCTGGCGGGAGGGTTCTGGCTCAGTGATGTGGAGAGCTGGTCGGTGGTGATCTTGTTCCAGCTTCTGCGGGGAGCCTGTTGTGGGTGGTGGTGAGTTGTGGTTCTTCTGAAGCTGAAGTGGACGCAGCTGTGGTCTGTCCAGTGGAGTCCGGTGGAGTGGCTGAAGGAGATGTACTTGCTGGAGGAGAAGACTGGGTCAAGCGTGTGTCCGGCGTAGTGGGTGGGGGTGTTCACCAGTTGCTTGAGTCCGAGGTTGGCGAGGTTGTCCAGCAGGGTGGTGGTGTTGTTGTCGTTGTTGTTCTCCAGGTGGAAGTTGAGGTCCCCTAGGAGGATGTAGTCAGCGGAGGAGAGGGCGTGAGGGCTGATGAAGTCTGCGATGTCTTCGCTGAATTGTGTGCGGGGTCGTGGGGGTCTGTAGATGAGGGTGCCTCTGAGTGTGGTCGGAGCACAGGATCGGCGGACACTGGCGCTCGGTCACAGGAGGCAGGCACAGGCAGTCAGGGCACGGCAGCGAGAGCGGTCACACTGGGGGCTGCGTGGCGGTGAGGGGAGCGACCTGCCTGGGAACCAGGGTCAGAGGTCACTAATTCAGATGGTGTTCTCCTGTGCAATTATTAGTTCTAACATGGCCCCTTTGATATGTGTCAGATTGTGGCAGGCCTGAACCAGGCTGAGGTCATGAAAGAAAGATTGAAGCTATTCACTAAAGGATAATTTGTGTTATTTCAATGTATATTGAAATTGCCAAGGAAAATCTGGTCATTGTGTGATCTGTTATTAGTGGCGATGACCTCCATGATTTGTTCAGTGAATGTGTAGTTGTCACCTGGAGGGTGGTATATTGTGTGTAGCATACATAGAGTGCTGCCTTTAGTTGAATGATTGATCCCTAGATATTCACAGGAGTACAATTACTGAGTCTGAGAGATTGTTCTGATGGATACAGGTGATGCCACTATTTGGACCACCTGAGCGGTCCAGGTAAATGATGTCATGACAGGGAAGGACTAGAATGTGTAATATGGGGGATGATGATTCATTTACCCATGTTTCAGTTAGTAGAAGGAGGTCTGGACCAAGAGTAAGGATAAAGTCTGCAATATCAGCAGCATGTTTCTCTGCAGACCTGCAATTGAGTAACGCACATTTAAAGTTAGTTTTCGGTTATGTCTGTGGTTGAGCGAGATAATATGGGTACAAGTTTGAAGTTAGATTTGGTAGTGGGCCTAGAACTGTGATCAGGATCCCCATGTGGGTGAGTAATTTGTTTGGATTTTTCCAACAAGCATAATGTGTTTGGTGTTTGTAAGAAGCAAAAAGAGAGAGGATATCACTGTAACTAATCATTCTGTTTGATCAAAAGGTGAGCTTTAGGTTCGGTTTACAGCTCCATGCAGGTTACGGGGTCCCGATATTGGCAAGGCGGTTGGCAATAAGGTATGATGATGGGAGTTTTATGATTGAATTAATGCTTATTGTGGCTCGCAACCTTATGTTCCACTTTGGTAGTAATATATAGTAGGTTCTGGATGTCAGCTTTCATCAGATGTAGATCTATTTTTAGGTCATTGTGCATTGACCAGAGAGTGGAAGTACTATTAAGTTGATTTGGAGGAGATGTGTGAAAGGTTTTGCGGGGTGAGAGGAGATACTAGCCGTTTGGAGCAGCCCCAGAATATGGGGATGGGTTTTAGGTCAAAGACCTTGCAGTATTGCTCAGCTTGGGGGTTGGGTGTGGGGAGGATTGGAAAAAAATGGAGTGAGCCCTATTTAGATCCTGTCTGGGGAGAGCACGGTGCCAAAAGGATGTTGTCTTAACTGGGGAGGAGTGCGATTTGAGAATAGTGGATGTTGGAAGTGGTTTCACAATGTTGATTACTTGATCATGAGAAGAAATGAAACTGTCACTGCTAAGACCAGAGATGATATTTAGTTCACTTATGCACTGGGGAGGGGAGTTGGTAGAGAGATAGCAAACTGTGGCAGTGTCAGCAGTCCTGGTTAGGAGCTAATATTCTGTACTTTGGTGATGTGTAGACTAAGGTTAGGGTCATCCCTCTCACAAGAGGAGGGAGCAGTCTGGGTTGAAGTGATTCCAAGAGTGGGAGAGTGGTTTGAATGCACAAGGAAGGGGTGAATTAAGGTGAGGCAAGGAGTACATGTATGGGGTAATCGCTCCAAGGGGTGGTAGTAAGTAGTGACGAGAAGGGGTGGGGGTTACATCTTTGCCTATCTTATTTTTAATGAAGGAGAAAAAATCATCAAAATCAAGAGCTCTAGTTTGCGATTGGAGGATTGGATGAGTATGGTGCAGTGGCTGTAAATGGTAATGGTGGTTTCAGCATTCTACACCGATGAGGGGGCGGAGAGTTTGAGACCTTGTGGAATCATTTTGGTGGAGGTGGTCCTGAGTACAGAGGATAAGCTTTTCCTCCAGTGGGCTTGACAGTTGGTGAAAAATATAAGATTGTTGTTTATCAAACCCTTGTTGCAGCAGAGGTAGGTGGCTAGGAAGGGTGTTTGTTTTTTCAATTTGAACATTTTGTGTTTATGATTTTTTGGAGTGTTTCTGGTTAAGTTTGGTGGATAGATGATTATGTAGGAGTTGATTCTAGCAGGGGATAATAAAGGGGTCCCGCGCATTGATAAGTGATGATTCCATGTTGAAGTCATTGGGTAGGAAGGTGCTAGGGTAAACGTGAGGAGAGTAGAGGTGGGATCCTAAAGAGGTGAAACTCATTCCAAGATGTCTTCCCATATTAGAAGAGTGATAGGTAGAGTCCTATGTGAGTTTCACTTGGTAATACTAGGGAAAGTTAGGCCTATGTCACTGTCAATGGCAGTTGGATGGGAGCAGGCTTGAGTTGACAGGATATGCTCGGAGGATGATGGGTTTGAAACAGAAATTATGGCAATGACCCAAAGATTCTTGAGGAGAGGATATCCTCTCAAAATTTTGATTGATGCACAGAACAGGGTCAAAAACAAAACTAGAGAAGAATTGCTTTTAAGAATTCACCCATTGATGATAATTTGAAAATTAAAAGATCTCCTCCGAGATAATTCTTTGAATTTAATCAACAATATGTGGCTCTCAAAAATATTTTACAATGCAATTGGCACATTTTGCAACAAGATCCTCATATTAAGGACACCATTGGCCAACATCCCCAAATTACCTATCGTGAGGCTTACTCATTAGTAGATCATTTGACCAGGAGCCTTTTCTCTACAAAGGATAGCACGTCATGGTTAACTAAAAAGAGTTTAGGTTTTTGGAAATGTGGCCATTGTAAGGTGTGTAAATATGCACAAACTATCTAGAATTATCAAACATTTGATGGTTAAAATTGTGAGATCAAAGATCGGATCATGTTTATGTTATTGAATGTGGCTGCCGGAAGAAATATGTAGGTAGCACCATTCATAAACTTAAGATCGGGTTTTTACTATATTTTAGAACAATTAAAAATCATGATAGATCCTATCCTTTGGCCAAACACTTCTGGTATATACATGGGGGAGATTGCAGCACATTAATGTTTTATGGAATTAAATCAATCAAACTGAGACTGAGGTCAGGTGATATAACATTGGAGTTAAGCCAAATGGAATCTAAGATGATACTTTTGCTCAGCCCAGAAAATCTATGGGGACACAATCTTGATGCAGAATTATATGTCCATTTATGATGACTCATCATGATGGAATCAATATGACATCAGTAGAACTACATCTTTCAGCTATATTTATAGCTTTTTATCTCCCCATGTTGGGATCTAAGATATCCCAGAGGGTCTATATATTGGTGCTATGTAGAGACAGTCCTCTCAATTGAATAATGTTTGAAAATATGTGGACACTTTATATGCAGGTGCTGGAATTGTTATGACTATTTCCTTCTTTTTATCACATATTTTTGGTTATATGACACTATATATATAGATGTGTTAGCACTTTTGCATTAGGCACTTTCTATAATATGGCCGTAATTGCATATTTTGACAGCGTAATATTTGGTTCCAAATATCATTGAGTACACATGTATATATGCTATGATGAACAACGATTTATTTACTGAGAAATCCATGCATAGACGGGAATTTATTGCTGCTATAAGTCATTTTAGATCTTTATAGACATATTAGGCACTAGGCATTTTAATTCATGAGCGGAAATATTATTTTGATCTAAACAAAGCATTGATTCCATTGCCAGGAATGTTTTAATTGTCATAATAGAGCTCTGAATAAGTCTGTAGTGACCTTATTTATTTATTACTTATTATTCATCATTGTGACTATACATGACATTTTTAGTTATAATGCAGTGGTATTTTAAAATTGTGCTGTCTTTTACTAAGGGCATGTTGATAGATAACATCATAACAATAGGTGTAGTAGTTGGAATCTAGCAATATGCACGTTCTAAGATGGCCGCTCTTTTAGTGTGCACTAGTGTATCATTTAAATAAATGAGGGTTTGGGTATGGTTTTATAGGGGTCTCTAAGATGGGCATAAATGTCCAGTTGAAGGCGTTAGCCGAAACGCATGGACATTTCTGTGGAGACATCATTGATTTTACAACGAGTGGAAATAAAGCTGATGAACATCATTTGAAGAAATTGGTTTCTTCTTCCTTTTGGGTCGATGACTGATTTGGTGCACCCGTTTGGTGAGCTGTTTCTCACCGCTTGTGGAACACATATATGTATATATATATATAGATATATCTATATATATATCTATAGATATATATTTACTGAAAAAAAACAAAGGTCATTATAGTTTGGTTGACGTCTTATCCATTTGAAACCATAGACCTTTAGCAGTTATAATTATACTTATAGTTATACTTATGTTAAAAAACTATAACTTATTGCCCAAATTTACTTTACGCCGCAAGTTATAGTTTCTTCATATAAACGGCCAGCCAATCAGGGCCTTGCTTTTCCCCTGGATCTTTGGAGGACCCAAGGAGGATCTGAGGAGGATCCATGCCCCTAGATATATACATTTTAATCCCCTTAATAACTCCAAAAGTACTGAATAGATTTACACCAAATAACAAAAAGGGCCATGATCTACCTTTCTGCTAAATTTGGTGTAAACCTGTTCAGTGGTTCAGGCTGTAATGGTGTCTGAAAAATTTAAAAATCCCATGGACATAGAATGGGGGAAAAGCATTTTGGGACCCCCCATTCATCTCAGCCCCCGCTTTACGAATCACCGCAAATCTTTCAAGACAACAGCCAAACTGACTGTTGCACAAGTTTTGAACATTTCGTGAAGATTTATCCAACAGCATCAAAGTTATTGGCAAAACAAAAAACTCTAACTACCTATATACAATAGCACATTTTTTAATGCTTCTCTTATTATTTAAACTTGCTGTGTATTTGTGTTTGGTTGTTTTCTTACACAAAACATCTCGTACTTATTCTCTGGATGCTACTTATGCTACTGTAATGTGCATGCCAAGCTATCAAAATGTGCTTGCAGCTATTCCTCATGAAGACCAATCTACTCCTGCACAGTCTATATTTGGGCAATGTAAAAGCTCGTAATCAGTTGATATTAAAAATGTGCCCTCTTTTCTGCCTTACCTGATGAACAATTGTCATATCATTTCTGCCTGGTGACTGCTATTGCTACCCACACAAAGTAGTTTTTCACCGGTGTGGGTCACATTGGACTATGCATACTGGAATAATTAACTAAACAACTGTCAGACTCTCTGAGATACCATGTTTGTTACCCTTCTGTCGTACCTAGAATTCATGATAAAGGTGCTCAGCACCTTTTATTTCTTACACAGAATATAGGGACACTATTTATACATGAGCAGTGGGATCCCGACTATATGTATCCGCCCCTAAATAATGACTCAGCATAATGGATATAGGTTTTTGACAATGGATTCCTATCCCCATAGAAGGAATGACTATCACTTGCAATGATCTTGCCAAGAGAAGATATTATGTTTTTTTAGTGAACATTAGTAAACAAACAAAATAATTTCACAAATTGTACATGCAAAAAGTATCTTCTCTTTTCCCTCTAGGAATTAGATGACCTACTCAGTACTGTTGCATTTAATGGACTTTTCAAACATTTCAGTTTTTCACCAAAAGGGCTATGATTTATGAAGCAAATTCACTCCGTGTCATCAGATGTACCGAAAGCTACTACCTCACTTAACTTTGGCAGCTGTTCCATGATACCTATTCTAACTCTGATGATGGAAATGCAAGAGATCCGAGACGTAAATGATTCTAATCATATCACCAAGCTGAAAGCATTATTACAATGGGCTATGGATTTAATGTGGGCTGATTAACATGGGAATTACCCAACCAATGGAAAAGGTTGCTTGGTCTGTGGCCCCTTCCTTGGTGGACAGATAGGATAAGTTATGGGAAGCAGCTACAGATACACCTAACGCTGTATCCAGTCAGATCAATATAAGGTACCAAGGAAAATGATGGAACAGATGAGTTATGATATTGTCATTAACTCCAATAAATCAGGACAGGGAGTCTGCCACAGTGCTGCTGATGGGCTGAAAGTAGCTACCAAGAGCGTATGAGATGAATTCCGGAGCAGAATGTTGACTAAAGCACTTTGGGTTGAATGTTTGTGGCCTGGTTAAAATATGTACAAACCACAGAAGGGCTCATTGCGAAGTCCCCTGCAACCATATTGGATCTCACAAGTTCTTGCAGAAATGCTGTTCTGGCCTGGGTACGGTCCCTTTATGAATAGGAAACACGTTGCTCCATGCTGTGAAAGAAAGGACAAAACAGGTGGAGCTAGCCTATGGCCTTCTGCTTCAACGCATAACAAGCTTGATGTTTCACTATTAAATCTGAAGTGATTTCACGTCAGAATGGAGTACTTTTTCAATATATTTCTGAAAATAAGCCTTGTGGTATTTGATGTAAAAGGCACAAATTAGAAGACAAATTTGGTTTCAATATAACACTTTATGATTCACACATGTAATTCTCAATATTCAAACAATTAGTTCATCAACAGACTATGTTATACGATCATTGTATGCAATAAAATACTGAACAAAACATCCATTTAGTTAAATGAAAATGTGCACACAAATACATAAGTAAATACAATGCATAAATTAATGTTATGCGAGGCGTGCAAGCTTGGAAACTGTGCAAGAAGGCCATGAAATCAGGTGAATTTGGCAACAAGTCTAGTCAATATTTGGCCACATAAATGTATATGTATATAAATTGATACATGAAAATGCTTGGCATATATCTGTTAGACCTGGCAGCTCTTGGCCTGGTTTCCCTTTACTTTTTTGCTTCTGACCCCCTGTTTTTTGATCTTGTATTGTAATTAGTTTTTGCTTGTTTTGATACTCTGGGCACTTTATCACTGCTAACCAGTACTAAAGTGCTCTCTCTGTCTAAAATATATTGGTAATTGGGTTTCTATGATTGGCACATTTGATTTCCTGGTAAGTCCTTGTAAAGTGCACTATGGGTGCCCAGGGCCTGTTAATCAAATGCTGCTAGTGGGCCTGCAGCACTGATTGTTCAACCCATGAGTAGCCACTGCAGTGTCTGTCAGCAGTTTTGCACTGCCATTATGACCTGGCAAGTATAACCACTTGCCAAGCCCAAACCTTCCCTTTTCCTACATGTAAGACACCCCTAATTTAGGCCCAAGTGCCGTGTATATAAAAGGTGGGACGTATACTGTGATGTTTTGCGTGTCCTGATAGTGAAATACTGCAAAATTTGTTTTTCACTATTGCAAGGCCTATCTCTCCCTTAGGTTAACGTGGGGGTTGCCTTTAAATGTCTTTTAAATGAAGCTTCGCATTGGAAGCAGATAAAGATATGGAATGTGGGGTCTCTGAACTCACAATTTAAAAATACATCTTTTGGTGAAGAAGGATTTTAGATTGTCTGCTTGAAAATGCCACTTTTAGAAAGTGGACATTTTCTTGTTTAACCTTTCTGTGCCTCTGTCTGGCTGATGAATACAAGTCTGAGTAAGATTGACAGTTGGGCTGCTTGTGAATTCACTCTAGACAGTGACACAAAGGGAGATGAGGTATTTCCTGTGTATTCTGATGAGTCTTTCTGAGCTAGAGTGGGAGGGAGGAGCTGACACCGGCACTTGAAAGGACTGTGCCTGTCCTCACACAATACAGTCTCCAACCCCCTAGTGTCTGTCTGGGGCAGAGCAAGGAACAGACAGGGTCTTATGCACTACAAAGACTTTCCTTTGAAGTTTGCGTACTTCAATGGCAGAGATGAGTGTAAGTGGTGGACCCAAAACCTCAGACTTTTAGATTACTTCTGGATCGAGAGGAACCTCTGCCAAAGAGAACAGCTTGAGGAGGCCCTGCCTCTCTGCCTGCTGCTTTGATATGGTGGCCTGCTGCTGCTTTTGCCCTAAGTGGGAAAGGGCTTTACTTGCTTTCTGAAATCCTGCTTGTGAAGTTCCTCCAGGGCCTTGGACTGAGCTTGCACCCTGTTCTGAAGTCTCAGGAAAATCAAAGTCTTGATCTGCCAGTGCCAGGGCCCTTCTGCTGAGAGTCCTGACTTGCTAAGTGGTGCCAAATCCAGTCCCTGGGCCCTTTGAAGTGAAAGCTTGTAACCTGCGGGGAAAAATCCATGAACCGCGGTTTGCGCTTCAGACAAATCACTGCAGCGCCTGTCCTGCAGCTGAAAATTCAGCTCAGCACCTGCCTCGTGGCTGGAGAATTGATGCAGCACCTGTTCTCAGCACGGATCTTTCACACAGCAGGTCAGAATTTTCCATGCATCGAGCCTGGGCATCAAAATCTTCAACATCACCACACGGAACTAAGGCTGCTTGTCCAGGAATCAAGGCATCCCTATCCTGCGAGGAAATAATCAACGCATTGCTTACACGGTTGTGAAAGAATCGAGGCATGGTCTCTTTTGCGAGTAAAGAATCAGCGCATCGCTTGCTTTTCCAGCACAAGCTCACCTGTGTGGCTTTATTTTTTATGCCTTCCAGGTACTTTGTGTTAAAACAATGCATTCATTGATTTCTAAGGATTAAGGCCCTCATTATGACATTGGCGGTAAATCCCACTTTCTGCCACACTGACTGCTGCCAACTTACCACCACCGTGGCTGATATCCGTCCACCATATTATGACACACACACACCAATCCGTCACTATCCAGCCACATACATAATTTCACCAGTCCAAAGGTCAGTTCAAAAGTGGCGATATCAAAACCCACACTGTTATGCCAACAGAACAACTCCCACCACATTATGACACATGAATAACCATGGCGGACAATCAATGTAGGTAAACCATTGGTGGTACATACCGCCGCGCTCAAAATACACACACTCAAACAGAACAACACCACATTGGACAATTTAAATAACACACACCTGACAACCATACACACACCACACCCACCCACCAACACCACTATAAAACACACACCCACATTACCCACAACCCTTTATGACTACAAACCATTGGCACGAGACAGACACCACAACCACAGACGAAACCACAGGCACACACTACCTACACCTATACACCACCCAGGCACCCCACAGCTCATACCCCAACACATCACCCTACACACCCTCACCTACACACCTCACACAACATCCATGGCACCACAAAGATACCCCCGATTCTCAGAGGAGGAGCTAAGGGTCATGGTGGAGGAAATCATCAGAGTAGAGACACAGCTATTTGGAGCACAGGTGCAGCAGATATTGATAGCTAGGAAGATGGAGCTATGGCAGAGAATCATGGATAGGGTCAACGACGTTGGACAGCATCCAAGAACCAGGGATGACATCAGGAAGAAGTGGAACGACCTATGGGGGAAGGCACGTTCCATTGCAGCAAGACACCAACTCACTGTACAGAGGACTGGCAGTGGACCCCCTCCTCCTCCCCCACAACTAACAGCATGGAAGGAGCAAGTCTTGGCAATCATGCAACTTGAGGGCCTGGCAGGAGTAGGAGGAGGACTGGACTCTGGTAAGTCAACGCTCTACTACTACTGCCCCCTTACCTGTATGCCATCACATACCCCCACCCTCACTCCCATCACCCCCCCACTTCCTACACACCACCAGCATCACATCTCACTCATCCCAATGCCAAGCCCTGCATGCCATACCAATTCATGAACAGCACTCACAAACCTGCATGGACAACTAACACTATAGCATGCACACTAGAGAGAATCAGCTACCCCACCACATACTAACGTACTCAAGTCAAAACTGCGAGGGCAAATACAAAGAGGGCGAGCCACAGATGCACAATATGCCAGGCACAGAAACAATAACACAGCATTTACATCCCCACAGGTACCCAGCCCCCCCACAGAAGAGGCCCACAGTGATGACAGCAACTCTGGTCTTCTGGATCTCGATGACCACCATGGCCCATCAGGGACCTCTGGACAATTGGTTACCCAGGCCCAGTCACACACCACCACAGAGCCCCCCCGTCAGGAAACATCACCACATCACCCACCCAATGTACCCATACTCCTCTGTCCCCAGGACACGTCAATCAGCAGTGTGTCCACCTCTATAGGGACCCTAGGCCACACCTCATACCCAAGACACTCAGGAACTGGGGACAGTGGCAGTGGTCACATGGTTCAGGGGACAGAGGCACAGGCCACCAGGAAAACTGGGAGGAGTGCTGTGCGGCAGGGGGAGGAGAGGCTCAAGGAGGCACTTGCAGAGATCCTGAGAGCATTTCAACATTCCCTGGACACAGTGGTCCAGATCCTGGACAATGTGCAGGAGAACAGGCGGCTGCAGGAGGGACAGTACCAGAGGATCAGGGAGGACTTGCAGGCCATTAACAACACCCTGGTCTCCAACAGCAGGCACCTGACACTAGCCAGACATCTGATCTGCCTTCCACCTCCACTGACACTAGTGGACAGGAGGCCCCATCACAGGATCAACAGGCCACCAGCACCACTCCCCCTGCAGAAGGAGAACCACCCCGCAAATATTCCCTGCGATCCAGACTGAAGCCAGAGAAACTTGCCAAGGCCTCGGCCACGAAATTAGATTCTTCTGATTGTCACCCTTGTGTCCCACACAGTCACCCTGTCCACCTTGAACTTCCATTGCTCCCCTTCCTATGTCCCCTTGAACAATGCATCTGTGCTAAGAAAAAGAATGGAACAATACCCTGGACGTTACTCCATCATCACCCCATCCCATTGCACTTGCCCCTCTTTTTCTTAGCACAACAATAAACACCCTTGGAAAAAATAGTCGTATGGAGTATGTCAAATTTTTCAAATATGTATTCATTTAACCAGGTTCAAACAATGCAATTCAACTGTATAGTAAATGAGCATATGTTAATGACCTGTAGCCGGCTGCAGTGATCACACCAGGAGCATATGTGAGGTCACCAACATCTGTAAAATGAATTGCCAAAGGGTACAGTAAGTGGGCATAGAAGTGAGAAATAACAGCATGCCAGTGCCATAGAAATTAAATATGATTACAATGAAATGTGAAGTAACACTGTCTTACCTGTGTGTCATTGGAAGCACTGTCTGATGACTGCTGTTCTGTTGTAGTCATCCTCATTCTCTGCCACTTCATCCTCACTGTCCACAGGGTCCACTGCTGCCACACGGGCATCTCCAGCCTACTCCTCCTGCAGAAAAGGCACATGGTGTCTGAGGGCAAGGTTGTGCAACATGGAGCATACCACTATTATCTGGCAGACCTTCTTGGGTGAGTAGCACAGGGATCTACCTGTTAGATGGAGGCACCTGAACCTGGCCTTCAGGAGACCAAAGGTCCGTTCTATAATCCATCTGTTTCGCCCATGTGCCTCATTGTAACGTTCTTCTGCCCTTGTCCTGGCATTCCTCACACGGGTCCGCAGCCAAGAAAGGTTGGGGTAACCAGAGTCACCTGCGAATATTGAGGGACAACTTTTAGCCATTCACTATCACACTTGGCCCACACCATACCCATCCAACAAAATATACTGGGTGGGAACCAGGGCTCACCTATTAGCCACACCCTGTGCCTCTGTAGTTGGCCCATCACATTTGAAATGCTGCTATTCCTCAGAACAAGGGCATCATGCACCGACCCAGGATATCTAGCACTGATGTGGGAGATGTACTGGTCCGCCAAGCACACCAACTGTACATTCATAGAGTGGAAACTCTTATGATTCCTGAACAACTGTTCATTCTGACGGGGGACAAATGCAATATGTGTTCCATCAATCGCCCCTATTATGTTAGGGATATGTCCCATTGCATAGAAGTTGGCCTTCACTGTGGCTAAATCTTCCACCTGGGGAAATACAATGTAACGGCACATGTGTTTAATCAGGGCAGACAACACTCTTGTCAGCACTATTGAGAACATTGGTTGTGACATGCCTGCTGTCAAGCACACTGTCCCTTGCAAATGGAGCACAGATAGAACTTGCACAAGAGGGGGGAATCAGCAGAAATCAGGCCAGTCTCCAATTGGGTACACAGCTCTGTGATTGTGGCCCTGCCCAGCCTATAGGTGAGGATAATGTGCCTGTCCTCCAGTGTTGCCAAATCCACCAGGGGTCTGTGCACGGGGGTATGTGTCCATCTCCTATTCATCCACAGCGGTAGCAATCTATGGTGCAAAAGAGTGAGGAGCTGTTCACAAGCTGAATAATCGGGCTACAACAGAGAATTGCATGCTGTTAATTTGTAATGGTTCAGTGTGAATTGTCCAGTATGTCCAAATTTAAACAGTGACACAGCAATTATCCAGGGTTAGCCCCTGTTAGAAATGGGGTCTTTGGTTAACTGTCATGTTACCCCTGTTCAAGCAAGGACCCTCACTCTCGTCAGGGTAAAAGAGAATCACCCTCAGCTAACCCCTGCTTAACCCCTTGGTAGCATGGCAGAGTGCTAGGTGTAAAGTATGTGTACCAACACACACAGTAACGTAATGAAAACACTACAAAATGACACAACACCAGTTTAGAAAAATAGAAAATATTTATCTAAACAAAACAAGACCAAAACGACAAAATTCCGACAAACACAAGTCAAGTTATGAATTTTTAAAGATTGAACTAAAAAATAGCGCCAAGAAACACAGAATGCTTCAATGAGGTGTTAACACAGCGTCATGGCGGAGTCATTCCCAACAAGCTGAATCGAGTGGCGCCAGACACGGAGTCATGTAGACCCCCAAGTACAGTACCTTTGGTGAAGAGTGAAAACAAGTCGATGCGTGAAGTCAGGGATCGCGGCGTCTGTGCGAAACATTGAATCCGCACACTTTGAGCGGCGTCGGTCACGCCGTGGTTCGGTGACTTCCACGGAGTCGTGGACTTCAGCTGGACTGCAGTGGCGTTGGGCCTGTGAAGGTCGTCGTGTTCCAGCGAAGATCACGGAATCGGTTGCAGGTGGCGTCACTGGAATCAGCAGCAGCATCGGTCCGAAGTCGTCCGAAGTCGATTTCCTTGGATTTCCACCAGCTTTCCTTTCAAGGGCCCAGGGGCTGGATAGGGCACCACTGGGCAGAGCAGGAGTCTCTCCAGATACTCCAGGTGCTGGCAGAGAGAAGTCTTTGCTGTCCCTGAGAATTCAAACAACAAGAGGCAAGCTCTAAATCAAGCCCTTGGAGATTTCTTCACAAGATGGAAGGCACACAAAATCCAGTCTTTGCCCTCTTACTCTGGCAGAAGCAGCAACTGCATGATAGCTCCACAAAGCACCATCACAGGCAGAGCAGCACTTCTTCCTCAGCTCTTCAGCTCTTCTCCAGGCAGAGGTTCCTCTTGCTGTCCAGAAGTGATCTAAAGTCTGTGGTTTTGGGTGCCTTTCTTATACCCAATTTCTCCTTTGATGTAGGCCTACTTCAAAGTAAAGTCTCTATTGAATGTGAAATCCTGCCTTGCCCAGGCCAGGCCCCAGACACTCACCAGGGGGTCGGAGACTGCATTGTGTGAGGACAGGCACAGCCCTTTCAGGTGTAAGAGACAACTTCTTCCCTCCCTCCTGGCACAGATGGCTCATCAGGAAATGCAGACAACACCCCATCTCCCTTTGTGTCACTGTCTACTGTGAGGTGCAACCAGCCCAACTGTCAAACTGGCCCAGACAGGGAATCCACAAACAGGCAGAGTCATAGAAATGGTATAAGCAAGAAAATGCTCACTTTCTAAAAGTGGCATTTTCAAACACTCAATCTTAAAATCAACTTTACTAAAAGATGCATTTTTAAATTGTGAGCTCAGAGACCCTAAACTCCAATGTCCATCTGCTCCCAAAGGGAATCTACACTTTAATCAGATTTAAAGGTAGTCCCCATGTTAACGTATCAGAGTGACAGGCCTTGCAACAGTGAAAAACACATTTAGCAATATTTCACTGTCAGGACATCTAAAACACATTACTATGGGGGTCATTCCGACTCCCGCCGGCGGCGGTAACTGCATGCCCGGCGGGAGCCGCCGAATGACCGCACTGCGGTCAAATGACCGCGGCGCCCATTCTGGCTTTCCCGCTGGGCTGGCGGGTGACCGCCAGAAGGCCGCCCGCCCGCCCAGCGGGAAAGCGCCTTCAACGAGGAAGCCGGCTCCGAATGGAGCCGGCGGAGTTGAAGGCGTGCGACGGGTGCAGTGGCACCCGTCGCGATTTTCAGTGTCTGCTTGGCAGACACTGAAAATCAATGTGGGGCCCTGTTAGGGGGCCCCTGCAGTGCCCATGCCATTGGCATGGGCACTGCAGGGGCCCCCACGTCACCCGTTACCGCCATCCTGTTCCTGGCAGTGAAAACCGCCAGGAACAGGATGGCGGTAAGGGGGTCGGAATCCTCATGGCGGCGCTGCAAGCAGCGCCGCCGTGGAGGATTCCCTGGGGCAGCGGGAAACCGGCGGGAAACCGGCGGGACACCGCCGGTTTCCCGTTTCTGACCGCGGCTGTACCGCCGCGGTCAGAATGCCCATGGAAGCACCGCCAGCCTGTTGGCGGTGCTTCCGCGGTCGTTGGCCCTGGCGGTCGGTGACCGCCAGGGTCAGAATGACCCCCTATATGTCCTACCTTAAACATATACTGCACACTGCCCTTGGGGCTTCCTAGGGCCTACCTTCGGGGTGTCTAACATGTAAGAAAAGAGAAGGTTTAGGTCTGGCAAGTGGGTACACTTGCCAAGTCAAATTTACAGTTAAAACTGCCCACACAGACACTGCAGTGGCAGGTCTGAGACATGATTACAGAGCTACTTATGTGGGTGGCACAATCAGTGCTGCAGGCCCACTAGCAGCATTTGATTTACAGGCCCTGGGCACCTCTAGTGCACTGTACTAGGGACGTACTAATAAATCAAATATGCCAGTCATGGATAACCAATTACATACACATTTTGTTAAGGAGCACTTGCACTTTAGCACTGGTTAGCAGTAGTAAAGCGCCCAGAGTAAAAAAAACTGTAAAATCAGAGTCCAGCACACATCAACAACCTGGGGAACAGAGGCAAAAAGTTAAGGGAGACCACGCCAAGGATGAAAAGTCTAACAGCCCCTCAATCCTGAAATGGCGTCCACCTGTCCTGTGTGGAGGGACATGTGGAAATGAGGTAATTCCGCTGACGTTGTGCGCCATTCCGGGAGGCAGTAGGGAACCGCTGTGCAACTCCTCATTAGATAACATTGGACCCTATGGGTTACAGTGGGCAATGGTGATCTACGCCAGCGGTGACAGTATGCACCACCGTGGATGTGACCGCCATTTTCTATATGATTCCTCACTTGGTACCTGATCTTCAACAGGGGAGGACCTACACTGCATGTGCTGCTGTGACCTTTGTCTGGAACCTACCATGGTCTGTTTTACAGGGTAACTGGCCACTGCCTTCACTTCGGCGGAGTGGAGTGACTGGTGGATGGGATCCTACCCCAGTACGGACTGCTGTATGGGCCTCCAGACAAACAGGTGAGTGCACTGTGGGCACAATGCATGTGGCATGAATGCATGGAGTGCTGTGTGTGAACGCCTCATATAAGGAGGGTGTGTGGATGTCCTCTGGGCGGCATATTGGTTGTGTGCTGGGCCATGTGTGTGTAAATGGTGATGTGAAGGGGTATGGTGGGCCATAAGTGTAACAGGCAGGACTGTCTGACTAATACTATTTTCCTGTATTGCCTCTGCAGGTCAGCGCCCATCAAAAGAAGGGTATATGGTGTGCCATTGCCAAGGACGTGCGGACCTTGGGGGTCTACGGCAGGCAGAGCACCCACTGTCGGAAATGGTGGGAGGACCTGAGATGCTGGGCAAGGAAGACAGTGGAGGCCCAGCTGGGGATGGCCTCCCAACGAGGAAGGGGTGCCCGTCGAACACTGACCCCCCTGATGACCCGCATACTGGTGGTGGCCTATCCAGAGCTGGATGGCCGCTTAAGGGCATCACAGCAGCCACGAGGGGGTGAGTAAAATGCATATCATTACTACTAATGCCTGGTAGGGTGGTATCCGGATGGTGGATGTGTGTCAATGGGTGCCCCTAGGCCAGGCCTGACATTGCAGCGTAGGTCCCCTGTTGGCTAGGGTTTTGAAGTGATAGTCCTGCTACCTAGCTCGCAGCCATTCACTACTGGTCAGTGCTGCGTAGGTCCCAGGTGTGCTGCAGTTGGCGGTGTGTGCCCCTCCCCATGCCTTGGTGGCTAGCAGTATCACTGGTAGTGCAATGCATAGCGCGTAGGCCTGTTCTCTGTGTGTGAGGGTGCTGTGTAGGCCAACTGTGGTGTTGGTGCAGCCATTGACCAGGTGTATCCTTTGTCTCTTCCCCCCCTTCTTGTTTTGTCACCCTGTCCTTATGTGCATTAGCATAATCTGGCGAAGGACCAGAGGCACTGGTGACAGAGGGAGCTGCATCCCACAGGAGGCAGAGTACACCGACACTGAGGGCACCAGTGGGACGGAGGGCGAGGGAAGCACCATGACTGGGACTGGAGGGGACAGTTCTGACACAAATACCTCCTCGGATGGAAGCTCCCTGGTGCTGGCAAACACCTCTGTGACCACCCCAACTACAGGTACAGCCGCTACTCTGTACCAGCACAGCTCTCCCAGCAGCCCCTCAGCAAGTTGCATGTGCCTGCTCACCCAGGACGGTGGGCATCTCCTTCATCCTAGGCACCTCAGGCCCTGCCCCAGTGAGCCCTGCTGCACTGAGTGAGGAGGCTATTTACTTCCTGAAATCCATCTCTGCAGGGCAGTCAACCATTGTGAATGCCATCCAGGGGCTGGCAGCCCAGATGCAACAGACTATTGCATTCCTGGAGGGCCTTCACACTGGCTTGGCGGAACAACAGAGATCAGTTCAGGCTCTGGCCTCCTCTCTGATGGCAGCCATCCTCCCTGTTTCCACCCCCCCTTCAACTTCCTCTTCCCAATCCCAATCTCCTCAACCCTAACCCATCCCAAGCACACAGCCAGACGAGCATGCCCACAAGACAACACACAAGAGTGGTTCTGGCAAGCACAAGCCCAGGAGCCTTCCCCCACCAGCAAGAGTAGGAGCACCACAACCACAACCATTGAGCAGCCATCCGAGGCTGCAGGGGATGGGCAGGAGCCTCCCCCCACCAGCAAGAGCAGTAGCACCACCACCACTACTGAGCAGCCGCCCAAGGCTGCAGGGGATGTGCAGGATCCTCCCCCCACTAGCGGCTGCAGCAGCACCACCACCACCACTGAGCAGCCGCCATCGCTGGCTGACGGTATGTAGTCCTGCCTCCATGGGCTGCTGTGCGACCTGCCCACTGCAAATCCAGTGGGTATGATACCCACCTGAGAGACTGTGACCTTGCACTTCCCAGGATCAAGAGCACAGGGCACGATGCCCCCTCCAGAACCAGTGGGTAAGACACCCACCAACCCCAGCCTTCCCAGGATCAAGAGCACAGGACACGATGCCCCATCCAGAACCAGTGGGTAAGACATCCCCAAGCCCCAGCCTCCCCAGGATCAAGAGCACAGGGCACGATGCCCCCTCCAGAACCAGTTGGTAAGATACCCACCAATCCCAGCCTCCCCAGGATCAAGAGCTCAGGGCACGATGGCCCCTCCAGAATCAGTGGGTAAGACACCCACCACCCCAGCCTCCCCAGGATCAAGAACACAGGGCACGATGCCCCCTCCAGAACCAGTGGTTAAGACACCCATCTACCCAGCCTCCCCGGGACCAAGCACAGGGTATGTTGCCCCCTCCAGAGCATGCGGGCAAGTCACCCTCTTGAGAGACTGTGGCCTTGCACTCCCATTACCAAGCACAGGGCATGTTGACCCCTCCAAAACCAGTGTTGTTGTTCCGTCTGCCGGCAGAGGTGTCCCCGTCCCCCGTCTCCCTGAGGTGCCTGCCTATTTCAAAACTGTTGCCCATGCAGTTTTCTCTCCGTGTTGAGGCAGGTGCCATGTGTGGCCTTGGAGTTTGGCCTGTGGGAATGTGGACAACGGACATTGTGGACTGGGCTGTGTCTCTTTATATGTACATATGTATATATCTATTATCTTGCCTCACTTATTTATCTTGATGTGTTGCTCTCATTACACTAACTTTTTCTAAAACGTTTTGTCCTTGCATTATTCATCTGAGGAACAAAGTAAAAATGTTTTAGTAATGCAGCTGATTGTGTGCATGGTGTTGGGGGGTTTGTGTTCTGTGTGTCACTCTCTTTTTCCTCCCTCCCTCCCTTGTGTGCTAGGTGGCTGTACTCACTGTTGTCGTCTTCACCGTCATTGGTGTTCGTGGTGGAGCAGCACGTAGAAGACCATGGGGAAGACCTGCAGCTCGGTCTCCATTGCACGTGGTTGTTCCCTGTGTCTCCAATGGTGAGTCCTTTGACTTTTGTGCTCAGTTTCCACCAGACTTTTTATGTCGTTGGTACGGAACATTGACTTCCACCTGGCTGTAGGTGGCTACCGCCGTGATGGCTGTTGTTTTTGTCCTAGCGGTCGGTGTGGTACATTGGCTGTCTATCGGAGATTACACCACCATGGTCATAATTTGGCAGTAATTACGACCAGCCTGTTCGCGGTATTACCGCCACTTTTACACTGACCGTCAGGGTCAAATGAGGGCCTAAGACTTTGTTTACTCTAAAAATGTATGTCTCTATTTGTGTATGTTGGATTTTTGTTGTTTTAGTCTTGTTTGATTTAGATAAATATTGGCTATTTTTCTAAACTGGTGTGGTGTCCTTTTGTAGTGTTTTCACTGTGTGTGGTTGTGCAAATACTTTACACATTGCCTCTGAGATAAGCCTGACTGTCTGTGCCAAAGGGGGTGATCAGGGGTCATCTGAGCTGTGCATCTGCCTTACCCTGACTAGAGTGAGGGACCCTACTTGGACAGGGTGCAAACTGACTGCTAACTAGACACCCCATTTCTAACAGTATCTTAAGCCTAATTTGACCAGGCACAATGGTACAAACACCAAACATGAATCCAAAAAGATTCTAAAGTGACATAAAAAGCTGGCTTCATCTATAATAGGGACAAGTAGCAGCCAATTATATCCTTTCCCATTGTTTACTGGGTTCTCCAAGACTTTCAGACTGCAGCATCGAAGAAAGATTCCATGCCGAGAGGCAATGACATTTGACAAGTCATAAATGCAAAGGAAAAAAATCGAGATACAGTGAAGCTAATTTCAGTGGACCAATGACATTGAAAGCAGAGCGGAAGTTGGAGCTGCACCCAAAAATTGTGAGGGTGAGGGCCCCACAAGCATTGCTTCTGACTATTGAGTCATCATCGGTGGTGACTCAAAAAAAACCAACTTCAATGCTTTGCAGAATGCTTGATGCACTGTGATAGGTCAAATCAAATCCCCGTGATCCACTATGAGCACAGCATTTTGTTTCAGTTCAAGATCACAGTGTGACATAAGTTCAATCATTGAAACACAGGTCTCACATAAAGAAGTTGGAACCTGCAAAACCATGGAGTCCAGTCAAACTGGAACCTTGGTGTGGCCCCACTGACAACAATGATGTTCATTTAGCTAAGATGTGTTGTTATTTTAACCTTATAGCCCATAGTAGTGGGCTACACTGGCCATTAAAGGCCCACTCGAGCATTACAGGCCTGAACCGAAGGTGATGGCCTTTAACAAAGGAGCTGGACTTTAACACTGGTATAGCCCGGCTACGGATGGCTATAAGGGTATTAGAACATTCTTCCACTTGAGCGCACAATGTTCTTATAAATAAAAAAAGGCCTCATGAAGCCTGAGGGGAGTCCGTTAGGCCTTCATTCACAGAAACAGCTTTGAAGTACAACATTGGAATGTTGGAACTCGGGGCTTCTACTGGACTTTAGACGCCCGGAGCACTCCATTGTTTTCACTGGAGCTCCCAGCATTCCAATGCTCTAATAATGCTTATTACCTTAGAAAAATAATGATCATGATGATACGGTATCATTATCCCGGTGACTATGCCACTGTCCTGAGCTACGGTATGAGGAGGCTCCAAGAGAGAGAGAGAAAAATCAGAGAGGAATTAAAAAGAGAGTAAAGAAGGAGAGTGAGTGAACGGATGAAAAGAGGGATAGCGTGAAAAAGCAAGGGGAGCAGGGCTGGTTTGAGCAAATTTGCCAGGGCTGCTTTACATTCCCCAGTCCAACCCTGCATGTGCAACTTCCAGGTTTCGGCCTTTCTATTTACAGACACCCCTGTACTAGCAAAAAAGTGCTCTGTGTCTCTGCTAAACTCCGTCAAGACATCTAATGTTGCCTTATCACAAAATATAGAACTGTAAATATGAATAAATGGTTCAGGTTTTTATGTCATTTGTATTGAGTATCCATCACTTCCTATATACATTTAAGTCTAATTTGTTTACTTACTGAACATGAAACTTACAATGTACGCAATTTCTCATCAAAATATTTTCCTATATACATTTTAATCTAAAGCCCTCATTACAACCCTGGCGGTCGGTGGTAAAGCAGCGGTAAAACCGCCGGCAGTAAAAAAAATGGAATTATGACCATGGCGGAAACCGCCAACATAGACAGCCACTTTAACACTCCGACCGCCACGGCGGTACAAACAAACAGCATGGCAGTCACCGCCAACAGACAGGTGGAAGACAATGTACCGCCCACACTATTATGACAGAAGAATCCGCCACCTTTTCCGGGGCGGATTCAACTCGAACAAAACAGGACTTGGAAGGGAAAACACTCACCTCTACACACCCCACGAGGAACCAGGACGCCATGGAGCCTGAGCTCCAAATACTCCCTGCAATAGTATTCCTGCTCCTCTACCAGGAGCCCAACCGACGGCGGCGACGAACATGGAGAGTACTGCACCTACAACACAGGAGAGGGGGGAGGGAAAAGAGAGTGACACACACGCAACACGCAACACCCCCACCCTCACCCACAACAACACACACACCAATACATGCAGAAACATTACATTTACACCCCCAACCCCCCCCGGAAGAACGCAAGGACAAAAGGAATTGATTGTAACTGTTTTCATCAAAAACATCCATTAGTCCAAAATTTATATACACTATAAACAAATATGTACACCAAGAATTCAAGTCCAGGTACTGCACCTATATAGGTCGTGGACCGCTGGGCCCAAAATGCATGGTCGAGGCCCACACAAGATACCCGATCAAAACGGAGAGAACACTGCAGGGGCATCAGATCGAAATAAAACAGGCACCTCAGGGGGAAGGGAAGCGGGGGCACCTCAGCTGGATGAGTGCACAACGCTATTTCCACGAGGGGGCTCCATGCCCATTGATGTATCCTGGGGAGTGCAAAGCCACAGTCTCTCAAGCCTCTCCAGTGGGTGGGTTGCCCACTGCTTTATCCTGGGGAGTGCAAAGCCACAGTCTCGCAAGTCTCTCCAGTGGGTGGTTTGCCCACTGCTTTATCCTCAGGAGTGCAAAGCCACAGTCTCTCAAGTCTCTCCAGTGGATGGTTTGCCCACTGCTTTATCCTGAGGAGTGCAAAGCCACAGTCTCTCAAGTCTCTCCAGTGGGTGGTTTGCCCACTGCTTTATCCTTGGGAGTGCAAAGCCACAGTCTCTCACGTCTCTCCAGTGGGTGGTTTGCCCACTGCTTTACACTGGGGAGTGCAAAGCCGCAGTCTCTCAAGTGCAGAACAGTCTCCACTGGTTCTGGAGGGGGCTTTGTGCCCAGAGTGCTTCATCCTGTCAAGGACTGAGGTAGTGGATGAGATTCTCCACTGGTTCTGGAGGTGGCTTTGTGCCCAGAGTGCTTCATTCTGCCAAATACTGAGGTAGTGGATGTGACAGTCCACTGACGGTGGGGCAACATTGAAGCTGCCCATGTCGAAGTAAACCTCAGCAAGGCCTACTAGTGCAAGGGGTTCACCCTTCTCTGCACAAAGTCCTCAGACCATATAGGAAGAAGTTGGCACAGAAACTGAAATAAAAGACAACGTTTATTAAACCTCATGAGGTGGTACCACAGTTCACACAGCACCTTTCGGTAATGTTTGAAGTAACACACTGAACTAAGAGAGCATGGTCCTTTTATACCCACGCATGGGCTAAAAGAAGGTGGTACAATTATAGAAACAAGACTTATATACATATAAGGTCATATGGAAATGCACATTCGACAGGTAGGAGGGGCTAACAGTTTTCAAGGACTAGTAGACACATTACAGTTGGTTACTAATTACTAACAGCTGTAAACCTTACTGGGCATGTGCAAAGTGGGAGATGCTAAATATAACTTGTCACTAGACAGATTTTCAAGAGTAGTTAACAGGAAGGTAGGAGAGAGCACATGGCGAGCACATGGCAGCATGTGGCAGAGATAATGACTGCCATGAATACAAAATGGATTCCGCGAAATGTTCACAATAGTAGCTAAATACAAGATGTCTTCTGCTAATGCTTAATCTAATCGCTACTAAATTACAACACCCAGGCCCCTGGAACTGACCACCAGCCCCGTACGGATGACCACTGGGAATGGCAGCCATGTCTGTGGTGGTGTCACTGGCTCAGGTTGTCGCAGGCTGGCAGCGGTGTCATTAGCGGTGGTGCTTGCGGCGGTCATTGTGGTGGCGGTGCTGGTGGCTGTCTCACTGACTGCCGTGCTGGTGGCTGGCTCACTGACTGCTGTGCTGGTGGCTTGCTCATTGACCGCGGTGTTGGCGGCGGTGTCATTAGCAGCGGTGCTGGTGGCGGGCTCACTGGCCATGCTGCTGGCGGCGGTGTCATTAGCGGCGGTGCTGGTGGCGGACTCACTGACTGCGATGCTGCTGAAGGGCACAGTGTCTGCGGTGCTGGTGAAGGGCTCAGTATCTGGGCTGCTGGTGGTGGTGTCTGTGGCGGCGGTGCATATGGCGGTGCCGGTGGCGGTCTTGTCCGCCGTGCAGGTTGGCAGCAACGTTGACTTGCCTTTTTTCTTCAGGCCCTTCCCCACCTTGGATGGTGACACAGCTGTCTTGCTACTCCGCACAATTGTCTTGCCTGAGCCCTTGGTGGCAGGTGCTTTGGCCTTCTCCCTCCGGGATGTGGGCAACTTTTTCTGTTTTGGAGGTGGGGGAATGTCCTTGGCCTCGCTCCTCGGGACACTGGCAGCCCTGTCGCTTGGCGCACTCCAAAATCCGGGTATTGCTGGCACCACTGTGCTCGGTGATGTGGTGGCTGAGGTGCTGGGTTGGGACCTGGAAAGGCGGGCCCTAGGGGACGGACGGGGGGAGGTGTAGGGAAGAGGTCAACATTTAAGAGGAAAAGTTTTTTAGACACACTGGGATGTGTAGATGGAGGGGGTTTGGGAGTGGAGGAAGAGGTAGTGGTCGTAGGATGTTTAGTTTGCTGACTTTGGGTGAAGGTGCATGGGCTGGAGGCTGTCGTGAGGTGAATGGCTGTTGGGTGAGTGTGTGACTGTGTTTGTGTACTTTGGGAGGAGGGCTCACAGACACACTGCGAGAGGACACAGGGGATGTGTGAATGGTAGTGGGGGTGGTGAGTGCACGTGAGCGGTGTGTGGTGATGGGCGTGCTGGTGATGGAGGTAGTGGCTGAAGATGTACTGGATGCAGGTGTGAGTGGATACTTGACAGGGAGGGAGGAGGGAGACGTGGAGGAGAGGGACACTGTGGAGGCAGTGGATGTTGGTATGTGTGCATGTGTATGATGCTTGTGTGAGTGCCTATGTTTGCCAGAGCCACCCTTGTGTGTTGAGATGTGTGCCTGCTGGTCTGATGGTGTGCTTGGGATAGGCTGAGATACTGGGGATTGGGTCTGGGTGGAGGAAGTTGGAGGGGGGAAGGCTGTACACAGGGACAATGGCTGCCATCAGTCAGAGGCCAGAGTCTGAAATGCTCGCTGTTGGGCTGCCTGGTCAGAATGAATGCCCTCCAGGTATGCATTTGTCCGTTGCAACTGCCTCTCTACACCATGGGTGGCATTCAGAATGGTAGACTGCCCAACAGTGAGGGATCTCAGGAGGTCAATAGCCTCCTCACTGAGGGCAGCAGGGCTGACTGGGGCAGGGCCTGAGGTGCCTGGGGCGAAGGAAATGCCCACCCTCCTGGGTGAGCGGCCACGGGACACACGCTGAGGGGCTTCTGGGAGGGCGGTGCTGGTAAGGGTGGTGGCGGCTGTACCTGTAGATGCGGTGGGCACAGAGGGGCCCACCAACGCAAGGGAGCTTCCATCAGAAGAAGAGTCGGTGTCGCTGGTCTCAGCTCCTGTCCCCTCCGTGGAGCTCCCCTCGTCCTCCGTTCCACTGGTGGATTCAGACTCTGTTGTCTTGCCCTCCAGGGCCATGTGGGATGCAGCTCCTTCCTGCTCCAGTGGCACAGCTCCTCCACCTGATGATGCTAATGCACACAAGAACAGGGTGACCACAAAATGGGTGAGGAGAAAGAAGAAAGACATGTTCAGTGCACACAATACCGCTACCATCGGCGGACACTACATACACAGCAGCCCTCTGCACTAAGCCATGCACTTTGGGTTCCCTAATTAATCACAGGGACATGGGGTACATGGCCTATGCCCGATTGCTGCACACATGGAAGTCACAGGAGCCTGACTAGGTGTAGATGGCTCTTACCACTGGTGGGGATGGGGTGCCACTTAGCCTGCCTCGCAAAGGGTCCTTGCCTACAAAGCTCGTCCTAGCCTAGGGGAACCCACTGCCCACCTCCCCCACCCAGACACCTCCAATGCGCGCAGAGTCAGCTATATGAGAGTCTACTCACCCCCTTGTGGCTGCTGTGATTCCCTCAAGCGCCCATCCAACTCTGGATAAGCCACTGCCAGGATCCGGAACATCAGGGGGGTCATGCTGCGACGGGCACCCCTCCCACGTTGGGAGGCCATCCCCAGCTGGGCCTCCGCCGTCTTCTTGCTCCAGC
Source organism: Pleurodeles waltl (assembly GCF_031143425.1). Taxonomy (NCBI): domain Eukaryota; kingdom Metazoa; phylum Chordata; class Amphibia; order Caudata; family Salamandridae; genus Pleurodeles; species Pleurodeles waltl. Next base: position 1,036,190,606 of record NC_090437.1, read on the forward strand.
GGCAAATGTCCTCACATCTTTTCTGGCAGTGGGTGCTCCGTCTGTGGTGAACCCCCAGGGTTCAGACGTCCTTGGCGATGGCACGCCAAATATCCTTCTTCTGGTGGGCGCTGACCTACAGGAATAGTACAGGGGAAAATGTAAACTTTTACCGTCCGGACCATCACAGTCATTGTCCCACGTTCCCACTGTTGCCCTGATGCACATACACTCACCGCCCGATCATGCAGGCCTCATCTCCCCCCGTATCTTCCATCCACACCACTCCAAACAGGCATTGCCCATACAGCATGCTCACAGTATACTCACCTGTTTGTCTGGAGGACTGTAGAGTAGCGTGTACTGGGGGAGGACCCCATCCACTTGTTTATCCAACTTCTCCGAAGTGAAGGCAGGGGCCCTTTCCCCAGACACATGAGCCATCATCGCTTCGAGACTGAGGTCACAACAGCACTTGCAGTGTAGGTCCTCTCCTGTCGATGATCAGGTATCAAGTGAGTGAACAGAGAGAAAATGGCGGTCACGTGCGCAGCGGTGCGTACCGTCACTGCCGGCGTACATCGTCATTGGCTCCTGGATCCCATAGGGCCCAATGTTAACCAATGCAGGATTGCGCAGCGGTCTTTGACCACCTACCGCGATGGTGTACAATGCCAGCGCAGTTACCTCATATCCCCTTGTCCCACATTACAGGTCAGGCAGCCGCCATTTCAGGGGGCCACATGGCATCAATTTTTAATGCGTCACACATATATAGGCCTTGCATATACACAGAGACAGGCACATAGCATATTGACAAATGTGTGCAATAAAATTATTGTCTTTCTACCTCAGTGTTGGCTGACGCTGTGCTCGCTGTTCTCATCCATAGGGAATGTCTGCTGGGGCAGGTGAGGAGATGGCGGCATCCTCCGGTGTACAGACCGCTGGTGGACCTGTCGACAATGGAAGAGAGACATGTAATATTCACCTACAGACTTGATCGTGCCACAATCCATGAACTGTGTGCCCAGTTGGAGCCAGACCTGATGTCAGCTATCCACCATCCCACAGGAATCCCCCCTCTAGTGCAGGTCCTGTCAGTACTCCATTTCCTGGCAAGTGGATCCTTTAAAACAACAGTGGCCATAGCATCAGGGATGTCCCAGCCTCTGTTCTCTAACGTGTTGTCCAGAGTGTTGTCTGCCCTGCTGAAACACATGGCCAGCTACATCGTTTTCCCTCAGGTGGAGGATTTGCCTACAGTGAAAGGTGACTTCTATGCCCTGGGTGCCACTGATAGGACACATGTGGCCTTGGTACCCCCCGCAGGAGTGAATAGGTGTACAGAAACAGGAAGAGCTACCATTCAATGAATGTGCAGATGGTGTGTTTGGCCGACCAGTACATCTCCCATGTGAACGCCAAGTTTCCAGGCTCAGTGCATGATGCTTACATTTTGCAGCATCCCTTGTGTGATGGGGCAAGTCCAGAGGCACCATGTGTGGCTAATAGGTGAGGACAAGGACCCTATACCCTGTGAATAGTTGTCTGGGTCTGGGGTTGTCCCTAAGGGTTAGTGTGTGTCTAACAGTTGTCTCTCGACATTTGCAGGTGACTCTGGGTACCCCAACATGTCAGGGCTACTGACCCCAGTGAGAAATCCCAGGACAAGGGCAGAAGAATGCTACAATGAGGCACATGGGTGAACTAGGAGGATTATAGAAAGAACCTTCGGCCTCCTGAAGGCCAGGTTCCTGTGCCTCCATATGACAGGTGGTTCTCTGTACTACTCACCAAAGAAGGTGTGCCAGATCATCGTGGCCTGCAGTATGCTGCACAACTTGGCTTTGCGACGAAAGGTGCCTTTTCTGCAGGAGGATGGTCCAGAAGGAGGTCTTGTGGCAACTGTGTTAGCCTGTGGACAGTGAAGAAGAGGACATAGACAACATCGTGATCCAGCAATACTTCCAGTGAGACACAGGTAAAAAGACATCACTGCCTCCTACATTTGATAACATTGTTGGACCTATCATCTGTGTGTCACTTTCACCCAGTGTATGGACCCTGAATTGTCACTTTCCCTTTCCATTTCACAGATGTGGCTCCCACTGTGTGACCTCTTCTATGTTACCTCATGGACTAGAGCTGTGTCACATAGGTATGTTGACAATAGAATGGACATTGCTATTTTCCTCAGTTATTGTAAATACACATTTGTGAAAGCACAGACTGACTCCAGATTGTTTTGTGATTCAAGGGTGTTTATTTAAGTGCTAAATAGTGGAGGGGGTTGTAAAATGGTCAGGGGTGATGGTGGAAGAATGTCCATGGCAGAGTCCAGTTATTAGTCTCACAGGTGCATTGTCCAAAGGGGCATAGGAAGTGGAGCAAGGGCAGTTTAAGGATGGACAAGGTGACAAAGTGGAACAGAAGGATGACATTCAGGGTGGTCTAATTTCTTGGCAGGGGTCTTGGCATTGTTCTCTGTCTTTGTCCTGGATCTCAGGGACCGCTTGTGGGGTGGTTCTCCATCTGCAGGTGGTGGGGTGCTGGTGTTGTGGTCCTGTGGCGGTGCCTCCTGTCCACTAGCGCTGGCGGAGGTGGTGGACAGTTCATCGTCCAGGCTAGTGTCAGGGGCCCCTTGTTGTGCCACAGTGTCCCTCATGGTGTTCACAAGGTCCTTCAGCACCCCTACAATGGTGCCCAGGGTGGTATTGATGGACTTGAGTTCCTCCCTGAACCCCAAATACTGTTCCTCCTGCAGCTGCTTGGTCTCCTGAAAATTGGCCAGTACCGTTGCCATCGTCTCCTGGGAATGACGGTACGCTCCCATGATGTTGGAGAGGGCCACGTGGAGAGTGGGTTCTCTGGGCCTGTCCTCCCCCTGTCGCACAGCAGACCTCCCAGTTCCCCTGTTTTCCTGGGCCTCTGTCCCCTGAACTGTGTTCCCACTGCCACTGCCCCCAGGTCCCTGCTGTTCTTGGGTTTGTGGGTTTGTGGGTTTGCCTGGGTTCCCTGTAGTGGGGGACACACTGCTGCATGAATTCCCCTGGGGACAGAGGTATGGGCCTGCTGGGTGGGTGCTGTGCTGGTGTTTCCTGAGAGGGGAGGCTCTATGGTGGCCTGTGACTGTGTCAGGGGAACCGACTGTCCCGAGGTCCCAGATGGGCCGGGCTGGTCATCTAGATCCAGTTGGACAGAGCTGCTGTCATCCTTGTGGGCCTCTTCTTTTGGGAGGGTGGATATGTCTGGAACCTCCTGTCCTGTGACGTTGAGTAGGGGTCCAGCAGGGGTGTAAAGGCATGATTATTGCATCTGTGTGTGCCATGGTGTGCAATAGGTGGGTGACCCTGTACCCCAGTGCTTACATTCTTGTGTAGGACCTTGTGAGATAATTGTTTTGGGGTCTGTGTGGGTATGTGTAGTGTACATGCTTTGGTGATGGGTGTCCATGCTTTGTTGCTGCATGCAGGGCTTGGTGTTGGGATGTGTGGTTTGTGATAATAGGACATAATTGAGGAGTTGGAGTGATGGGGGTGAGGGCGAGGGTGGGGGTATGTGTTGGCATGCAGGTAGGGTGGGGGATATGGTAGTTAAAGATTTGACTTACCAGAGTCCATTCATCCAGCTACTCCTGTGAGGCCCTCAGGATGCAGTATAGCCAAGACCTGCTCCTCCCATGTTGTTAGTTGTGGGGGAGGAGGAGGGGGTCCGCCGCCAGTCCTCTGAACTGTAATGTGGTGTCTTGAGACCACGGAACGCACCTTCCCCCGTAGGTCGTTCCACCTCTTCCTGATGTCATCTCATGTTCTTGGATGCTGTTCCACTGCGTTGACCCTGTCCACGATTCTGCGCCATAGCTCCATCTTTCTAGCTATGGAGGTGTGCTGCACCTGTGATCCGAATGGCTGTGGCTCTACCCAGATGATTTCCTCCACCATGACCCTGAGCTCCTCCTCAGAAAACCTGGGGTGTCTTTGCGGTGTCATGGGGTGGTGTGGGTGATGTTTGAGGTGGTGTCTGTTGTGATGTGTGGGGTGATGTTTTGGGGTGTGTGGTGTTTTGTGCGTGGATGTGTATGAGTGATGATGTTGTGCGCCTCTGTATGCTGGTGTGGCCTTTGCTTTTCTGTCTCTCTGCTTCTTCCAAATTTTTCATTGTAAGGGTTTGTTGGTAATGTGGGTGTGTGTTTTATATTGTATTGTGTGTGTGGGAGTGGTGTGTGCATGTGTATCAGGTGTGTGTATTTCGAATTGTCCAATGTGGTTGTGTTTTGTAAATGTGTGTGTATTTTGAGCGCGGCGGTGTGTACCGCCAATGGTTTACCGCGGTTGAAAGACCGCCGCGTGGATTCGTGGGTCGTGATAGTGTGGGAGGATTCCTGTTGGGGTGACGGTGGAGGTTTTCTTATCGCCAGTTTATCACTGGCCTTTGGTGTGGCGGACTTGTGTGGGTGTCTGGATTTTGGCGGATTCCGAGCTGTGGTTCGTAATAGCTGTAGCGGAATTCCACGGCCGCGGCGGTGTGTTGGCGGTCTTTTGCACCGCGTGAAGTGGGATTTACCGCCAATGTTGTAATGAGGTCCAAAATGTTTACTTATTTACCATGAAACCTACTATTTACACAATGTCTATCAACATATTTTATTGCTGTAACTTAAATAACAAAAACAAATAACAAACATAGTAATACTTGCTATCCTCGCTACCCCTAAATGATAAGACATGCCAACCAGGCCCACATTGCAGGCAAACAGTGAACATAATTACAGCATGATATTGTTTTCCTGTGTTACCTAAAATTACTTATTTTGAAAAATGACAAACAACTTAAAATCGGCTGTATAGCGGAATTTTAGTTTAAATGTATATTTTACCTACACTATACAGAATCCCGTAAATAATTCTGTGGCCAAGTATAATTTCACCCCGAAGCCATCAAATGCAATATTGCTGTTCGTCTACCATCAGGAAGCAATATCTAGTCTGGCTGATAAGGTTTGTTTCCCTCTGTGTTTTCTCATTTATAACCTCCTGTCGCATCTTTATCTATCTCATAATCTGACCCCGAAATGACAACTTCTGGAGTCAGGGGCTGTGCCTTGCGCCATTTTACATTGAAAATGTGATTTCAAAAAATGAGGTTAATGTTTCTGTATTTGCACAAAGCTATTGAGCACTCGAATTAGATCAGAAAATCCCAGAAGAATGCTGTTAGTTTACTTTAAATGGCAATTTCGTTTGATGTTTCCTGTCACAATATATTCTTATCAAACAGTACATTATTACATGACTCATACTATTACAGCAACAACAGTTTCATAATATGTTCATGTTGTCGACGCTGTATAGCATCAAATGTACAGAAGGTATTATATTCCAATGCACCGTCAAAGTGGGCTTGGCCCATCCGTGGGGTATGTTAAGATGCATTGTATATCTGTCACTTTTATTTGTTGTCATAGGGGAAAATCAAGCTGACAAAATAGCTCTAGGGAGTCCTAAAGGCGTTACTTGTAACATTGACTATGTTATACGGCTAAAAATCAAAGTTTGTGATATTTCCACATAATATAAGGATGTTAAACTCAGACCCTATAGAAGGTGTTTTTTTATTTGGTAATCTAATCTAATGGCCCTTGACCATGGTTTTGGGTATAGTAAGTAGACTTGAATAGAAAAAGTGTTATTCTAACCGAGTTATTGGATTCCTTGTTTTATTTTGAAAATAAGAGTGATTGCGCAATAATAAAAAAAACGAATAAGTAAAAAATATTTAGAATGACGTATTGCCACATCCCTACTTATCACATTCTGGATATCCATATTCTGGCCTCATCTGAACCCGACACAACATTCTGGTATAGTTACACTTTCTCCTTTTCGAAGTGCCCCTGCTACAGGAATACACCGTCCTCTTTTTTCCCTCTGTCGTTCCTTAAAAACAAACCCATGTCGTCATTCCTAAAATAAACCAGTATTAGGAAAATAGGGCTATTTTTTAAGGACGATATAAAAGTATACATAATTCTTATCAGAAATAAAATCACAGACTTAAAATGGCAACCTTAGCCTTTTTGGTAGACCACAAAAAATACTACAGTATAAGTTTGACATTGAATAACAGTTTCAAGGGTAATAGCCTATCTGTTACGGAGGGTTGGCCATCATAACAATATAATGGCCCATGATAAAACCTGGAGGTTTACATCTTGAGGAGTTCAAAACGGATACTAATGTGTATTTATGAACACAAATAAGGCGTGTTCCAGTTTGTCTCTTTGTGGGAAATATGCATATTCCACATCATTAAATGCCTAGATCACTTTCACACTTGCTCTAAGGCGTGTGATATTTTATAGGTCACAATATTTGTAGTTGAATATTTTGAATTTTTGATTTATTTTGAAAGTAAGGTTGGAAAAATGGGAAGAGGATATTAAAAGAAGAAAGAAGAGGAAATACAGTTGTGACTATAAAAACTTTTAACAGGGTAGATAGAATGTATACCTTTAGCAAGACCAGGGCAAGCTCCAAAGGTACGCTTCTGGTCTATGAGATAGCCATCTCGGACAAGGGATCGGGACCCGAAATAACTGATGCCTCAGATACCACGAGTACATCCGAAGGAGAAGTGAAGACCGGACCGACTACCTTTTTAGGACAGTACATGCCAATGAGGACACAGAGGCACAGGGAAGGGGAGAAGAGGAACGAGGAGTAGGAGTAAGAGTAAGCAAAGGCCCAGACAGAGAAGACAGACAGCAAGAGCAACACAGAGAGCCCAGTGGGAATTGTCAGAGGGCAGACAAAAAAGGGACACTGATGAAACACACACAGACAAAGGACACCGTGGAAAATTCATAAAATAAAATCTTAACCCACACCGAACTTTCAGTACCCATGTTTGGCCTTTCCGTTTGTCCCTTGCGTCATTTTAACTATGTGTATTGACCTTTTTATACTTTTGAAAAAACTCAAATTAATGAAGTAGCATGGTGATCTGTAGACTGCTGTGCAGCATAGGTGATGTGGAGAACTGAGTCGGAGGTACAGCAAGAATGCTGCTTGCCGGTCCAGGAGCCAGGAGGGAGCCGACAAGAATCAGTTGAGTGGCGCTGAAGATTCAAGGAGGCTAAGTAGTGAGTTCCTTCACAACACGGTTCAAATTTGTGTTACACATGTCTTTCCACGGAGGTGTGGAATCAGGCACTTTGTTGATTTTGGCTGTTTGGATGTTTATGCAATTGCCAGTTTGCACGTGTACATGTGCAAACAGTGTTCTAAGGCTGAATCTTTATGGTGATGAGCATATCATTTCCTGTTTAGCACTAATATTGCCACCAGGTTACAACAAACAAACTTAGCCAGATTATGAGCTCTTGTACATTATTAAACATAACATGGTGTTTACCAATGCCACCGGGATTACAGGAAATGAGCAAACAAATAATAATAAAAATAGCATGGCGCCACCCAATGTTACCAGGGTACAAATAGTGTTCCCAAGCACTAATCGGATAACTGGAAGTACAATAATATGGCACAGACATACTAGGGGTGAGGAGTAGGTAACCATGCCATGGCACAAAAAACATGATGGGATGTGATGCCAATAACACCAGGCTCTCAGCCTGAGGCACCTCAAATTGAGGTATATTATTGACCTGGGAGCGTAATCCCTGGGGGGAGGTGGTATGGAACACAGAAGAGGAGTTGAAAGTACACCTAGGGGATTAGTTTCTGGTCATTTGTGCTTTAATTGAGCTATTGATGTGGTTCACTCTCTTTCTGGAAATGTAATTGCCCGGGGGGGGTTGGAACACAGAAGAGGAGTTGTAAGTTCTTGCAGGGGATTAGTTCCTGGCCGTTCATGTTGTATTCATTACATCATGTGACCCACAATTTCCATGATTATCCATTGCTACTTGTCTCTTTGGGTGTGTGAGTGTGTGTGGGTCTGTGAGGGATTGCATGAGTCTCTGAGTGGGTCTATAAGTGGGCGCGTGAGTGTCTGAGTGGGTGTGTGAGTGAATGTGTATCTGACTGGGTCTGTGAGTTACTGTGTGATTTTCTGAGAGGGTCTGTGACTAGGTGTGTGAGTCTCACAATGGGTCGTGAGTGGATGCATGAGTCTCAGAGTGGGCCTGTGAGTAAGTGCATGAGTCTTTGAGTGGGTCTGTGAGTGGGTGTGTGAGTCTCTGAGTGCATCTGTGAGTGGATGCTTTAGTCTTAAAGTGGAGCTGTGAGTGGGTGTGTTAGTGTCTGAGTGGGTCTGTGAGTGGGAGTGCAAGTGTCTGACTGGGGCTGTGAGTGGGTGTCTGAGTGCCTGTAAGTGAGTCTATAACTGTCTCTGTAGGTCTGTGAGTCCATATGTGTGCATGAGTGCTTGAGTGCTATTTTTTGAGGGCTGATTTCGGCCCAGGGGACCCTATCCCCCAGGGCCCACCCATAAACACAAATGAAGGAGCCAATTTTAGCTCAGGGGGCTCATCCCCTCATGTTTATTCAATAGGGGATGGGACCTCCCTCCATGGGTACATTTTGACCCCAAAGACCACGTCCCCTGGGGCCTGGCCATAAAAAATGGAGGAAGGGGTAGAATGGCCCAGCCTTCACTAAATAGAAGAGGGTGGTTGCATGGCCCCCTCCAGGGGTACATTTTTGCCCTGGGAACACTGTCCAGCCGTCTCTCCTGGGTGCCCTCCAGGGTACCCAGTGTGCTATGCGGCCATAAGGGGGAGGCTAAAGGCCTGTGTTGTCCCAGACAGCTGGCTGCCTCCTGAGGGAGCAAGAATTGCTTTTGTACACAGGGAGCTGCTAAACATGCAGCTCCATGTCTCTTCCCCTGTCTGCATGTCTGTGGGCAGGGAAAGAGATGAAACCTCTACTTCCAGCAGGTGAGAGCATTTTGACAGCTCTTGCCAACTGGTAGCAGAGTGTTTGCTCTGACTTGGTGGGAGGATGGGTACCCTGGGACATAGAAGAAGTCGGCCCTGGGGAGTGACAGTCCCCAGGGCCATCTAAGGCTCCTCAAGGGAGGCCAGGCAGCCCATCTCCAATGTTTCATTGAGCCTTGGGGAGGTGGTGGTCCCCAGGGCAGCGTATTGGCATTTAGCCCCCCCTTAATTTGAATTAACTGACCCAAGGAGGTGGTTGTACCCAGGGCTGCAGGGGGACCACCCAGGCCACACTGCATGCATTTTCTATTTAGCCCTGGGGATGTGGCAGTTCCCAGGGCTATGGTGGAGGCCACACGGGCCTCCCCCATTACACATTGGCATTTTGCCCCGGGGAGGTGGCAGTTCCCGTTGCTGTGGAGGAGGCCGTACAGCACTCCCCCATTACAAATTGGCATTGTGCCCCGGGGAGGTGGTGGTCCCTGAAACTGTGGGGGGGCGTACTGGCCTCCCCCAAAACAAAGAACGATTTTGCTATGGGGAGCTGGTGGTCCCTGGGGCTCAATAAGCCTTAGGAGTGGGGCAAGTGTACCCACCTCCTTTTTTTATGAAACAAAAGGCCATTTAGGTGATCGATTCAAAATAAACACAGAGCTGAAGGGATTATGGTAGCCCTACCCTGCCCCCTTTTCTTTTTTCTAACGTTTTTCCTGGGACTCGGTTAAAGTCGATTCTGAAGATGGATGCCAACGCTTCCTAGTTGAAGTGTTGGCAGCCAATCAGATCTAAGAACGAGATCAGGAGTGTTCACAAAGCCTCCATGCCTCCAGATATCTATATATTTGTTTATTTTAATATTTCAAAAACTACTGAACAGACTTACACCAAAAAGCAAAAAGGCTTCTTTCTGGACCAAAAACAAGCTTACTGCCAAATTTGATGTAATTCAGCGAAGCAGTTCGGGCTGTAATCGTGCTCAAAATCCGTTTAGGAATTTTAATGGAAAACATACTTTCTCCCCCTCCCCCTCCCCCATTTTCTCACCCCGCTTGACAGATCACCCTGAAACTTCCCATGTTCAACAAGATTCTCAGGAACACTTACTCTGGAAAATCTAGTGAAGATTTGTCAAACACTGGCAAAGACTTAGGCAAATGTGCAAGTCAAAAATACGATTTTTCTATGGAAACATGGTCCTAACTATATATATATATATATATATATATATATATATATATATATATATATATTTATATATGTCTATACATATATTATGTCCCGTCCTTTATGCTGCCCACTGCTGTGCACCAGATCAGAGAGTATATCTGCTCTAATGCAGAGTCAGCATTCTCCACTCCACGTTATCCTCAAACCTGTCCAACATTCTCAGCAAGAACGCCGACACTGGATGTACTTGCAGTGCAACTTTTATTAAAGTGCTCTTGTGCTCATGCTTACTGACTTGACAGCTATATCCACAGTCTTGCTCACTACAAAGCGTCGCCACTTATCTACTCATCATAAAGTGCATGTAACATGGATACAATGAGGAGAAACAACAGACTATACACTTCAGAGAATATGTGTACAATATTCTGGTTCCATACATCGTTCATTTAAATGTTAAATTCAAATTGGAATGCGCCATGTATAAATACAATAAACATTATACTAAATAATGCTTAAAAACACATATGCAAATATACTGTTTTTCACTCTTTTCTCTTTGATCAAAAGTCCATCTTATAATTTGGGCACACCCAGCAGAAATATGCAAATTTAAATTTTTTATAATATATACTCCTGTTCAAATTACACCACGATATTAAAGTCTTGGTTATCTGTATCACTCATATTCAGAGGATCATTCTTCATGTATCTGTGCACTACACCAATCCAGCCCAAGTGGGCTAAGACTTAATATCCAATTCAGCCCATGTGGGCTATACTGACACTCTTATCACCTGCTTTTTATGCAACACAATACGTTTTTTATTTTTTATTTCTATACTCCTTTTATATGTCCCCAAGATATTTAAAACTCATTCTTTAGTTTTCATACCAAGTACTGCTGATCATTGCAGTCTCTCCATGTTTCATCTTAAAGTGCTTAGTCCTCATATGTGAATTATTAACATATTGTTTAAAACCTAAAATCTCTTGCCTCTCTTCTCTTTTAAGGAAAGGGATGAAAATGCTCTTTAAAGGTGAGTGTGCAATTTTTCCTCAATATTCAGTTCTCCCGTTCTTTTTGTGCTGATTTCTATTATGTAGCGAGACTAATTTTCTCTCCCTATTGCTGCCCCTTACATTTCTTGGTACCCAATCCACAACAAAATAGGATAAACCCTCCACTTCACTATTAGGACATTCTTCGAAGTGGGCTAACACTGGATATGTTCTATCCTTCTTGATAATGGCTCTTAAGTGTTGTAAGATTCTTTTCTGAACGGGAAGAATGGTGCTGCCTGCATGCAAAAGATTCCAAGAACATTTCAACACATAGATACCAACTTCAGTTTTACAGTTATAAAACCTATGAATTTGCTTTTTGTTCTATGTCCCTATTGGCATGCTTTATACTCATCATATTTTTAAAACATTTCAACCCCCAAGCCAGTTATTCTTCTTGAAATATTCCGGAGATGTTTTGACCAGTTGGTATCTCATTGCCTGTGCTCTTTTAGAAGCCACACTGGATCGCCAGTAGATAGTTATAATTAGGTCCTAGTTTCCCTAGAAAATGTGTTTTTGACTTGCCTATATCTTTGGCACCATTTAACCAATCATCATGAAATTTTCCTTAAAAAGTTCTCTCTAGGGTCTTTTTGTGCATGACAAGGTTTTGGATGATCCATCAGGTGGGGGCAGATAAAAAGGGAAGGGATCAAAAAAGCTGCAGTTCCCATGTTAATTCCAATGAACTCTTGGGACGCGACTGCAGCAAGAACCGCTAGAGGAAATTACTCCAAGTTTTGCAGAAAGGTAGCTCTTGGAAACCCAAATTTGTATATCTGGGCAGAGCCTAAGCACAGGTCTCACTGTGACATCAGATTGGCTGCCAGCACTTCAACCAGAAGGTGATGGCAGCCATCTTAGGAGCAATATACATGACAGCACCCCATTGAAATGCATTGTAGCAAATGGCAGGTTTTGAGGGTCACGAAAGGAGAGTGTATAAAGGGTGAAAGTAAGTTTTAGTTACAATATAAATCATGTGTTGATGGTACCACACAAATTTTAGGAATTGTGGTATGTTCTAAGAAAGTTTTACCCTGCTGGGATTTCATGAATCAACGTTTGAGAGAACCCTGTTTCCTTGTGATTTTCTTATAGAGGTTATGGAAGGTGCTCCAGAAGCTAAAATAAGAACATATGTTCTGTAAATTCACACTATTTTTCACAGCCATATGCAAATGAAGTCTGACTTTCTCAGTAAGACATGAGCTTCCAACAGGAGCAGTCTGTCATTTGATTCCCTTGTGGTCTACTGCAGCCTCCCAGATTGTTCTAAGGAACAAATAGAGGGCTAACTTTTTCTTACTTATGACAAAATTGTGACACATCTGAAGCCATCATGATTTGGATCAAACTGGCAAAGCTTTAAATCTTTGATTTAGAAAGGAATAAAATGAGGGGGGTTCATTTTGTTATTGAAATTGTGGTTAGTGCAGTAGAAAGAAGAATTGGGACACATTTCAGGTCAGTTCTCAAATAACTTCCTCTTGTATTTCATTAAAGTATTCGGACTTGCAGACTGAAACATGCACTTTCAACACCAGCAGCAGATCACCATTTAACTCCCTAGTGATCATCCGCTTGCAGTGTTCTAATGAGCAACTAAAGTGCTAACATTCTGAATCTATGCCAAAAGTATGACACATCTGAATGCCATCTTGATTAAGTCAAAAAATGTTTTTTTTTTTACTGAGGGTATTCCAGTAAATGAGAAGATCAGGGAACTTCATAACAAAGAAGTCTCCCAAGATGCCACCAGAGAAAAAAGAGCCCATGTGTAGCACAAATATCACCCAAATGCAGTCCAAGCATAGTCCCATGACAGAAGTGTGCAGAACACTTAATTTCTTTCTCGACCCGAAGGTACTGGAGCGCTTTACATGAGCATCAGTACATTACACAAGGGCAGATTCATTTTGGTTTTAGGCATGGGGAGATTAAGGCTCTCATTACAGGGTTGGCAGTCTTAAGACCACCAGCCTCACAGTGGCAGTCAGGACCACTGCTGCAGTGGCGGTCTGACCACCACTTTAAGACCCTGGTGGTAAGACTGCCATGGTACTGCCAGCACCGCTGGGATCGATGATCCCAACAGCCAGGTGGTGGCAGAGATCACAAACAGCCAGGGCAATGCTGCATATGGTTTTACTGCCATGAAAAGTCTGCCGGAAAACAGGTGCAGGGGGCCACATATTTAGGTATCATAATTTACTTTCTCCAATATTTTGTCCAAACATTCAACATTAAAGAAAGACATACTGGCTGCCCATGCCTACCCTTTGTATTGATACAGGTGACCCTGCGAAAGACAAGTACAGTGTGTAAGGTGGGTTTAAGATTTGTCTTTTCTGATACTGGACTGCTTTGGACTGCTTTGCTGATATGCTTTTGTATTTGCCTTGCACAATTAATATCTTAGTGATCTAAATTATTTTGAGCAACTTATTATAAATCAGTACAAATGCTCACTGGCTGCATAATCAATGGGGACAGATGTAGCTGCATCCTAGGGCCATTTATCTACATAAATAAGCAGGGTCACTGAGATGCTGAATTGAAAGTACCTAATAAAAGCACTTTCCCTTGCTTCCCTCCTGATCAAGTTGATAGGTTGCAGGAAAATGTAACAGAGTAACCAGATGAAGCAAAATATTGAGATTGAGACTTAGGAGATATCCCCAATAGTGGAAGACAAGCAGTCCCCTGAAGATGTACCTAGGATCTCTTCTGACAATCTAGATGAGATCCTAGGGGACATTACAGACTGGAGCTCTGCAGTGAAAGTAAAAATAGATGCTATTCCTCTAGAGCTAGGATGATTTGTGGCAAATCAGCAGAACCTAAAGGAAAGGATTACACACAATAAGAGTGTGTCGTAAGATCGTCTACCTCAAATCTCTGATTTAAACAAGCAAGTCCCCGAGCTCACAGAGCAAGCTATATTTCTTGAGAAGCTCCCACTTAGATTTAGGAGCTTTACAGTGAGTTCTCTCTATTCTGTAATAGAGAGGCACTGGTGGTTTGATGAAGAGTGCAATACTTTTAAACTTATGTTTGGGGTATGGAGATCAGATTATTTACTGCAGCAGACAGATGAAGTGTGACTCTGCATAGAGCCAAGTTGCAGTACAGACTTCAAGAGTTTCAATGTTTCAGGAACAATTAATTTGCTGCAGATTGTTTTGTCTCAGTGAGTATGTAGGCTAAACACAAAGATAATGTGTAAGAGGAAATAGTATGCGCGTAGAGCCAACCCAATGCTTTGTTTGATGGAACAATACAGGAGGAAGAATAGAGGAAAGGAATTGTTGAAGGATAGATCTTTAACAAAGTCAAGGAATGTAAGAAATTGAATGATTAGTTGAGGGGAAATTGGGTGATTAGTTGAGGGGGTGGAACCCCCACTCAGGCAACAACCACAATCTATGTCAGGGTGAAACACAAAATTCACTAAATTAACTTGTGCTTAACCATCTGGTAGCTTGGCACAAAGCTGTCAGGCATAACTTAGCAGCAATATGTTTAGCATTTATGCAGCTCACAATTTAGCAAAAAATTGAGCAAATTTGAATAAATAAATGTAATCAGTAAAACAGATATGCAATTTTGAAGTTTTAGGTAGATATAGTGCCTAAAAGCAGAGAGTGGCACTCTCGGGCAACTGCTCATGCTAGAATGGGGAAAAGTCACAAGTTCACGCTGACTACAAAGGAGGGCTCTATGCAGGGACCAAGTCAGTCCCACTGAAAAAGTTACCTTCTCAAAGTCTGGCATGAAGAGTTTAATTCACGGTTCATGGTGGAGGAGCAAGGGCGCTTGAAAATTCCCCTGGCAGTACATCTGGAGTGCCAGTCTTACCTCCCACTTCTATTTGCCATGGATAGAGATATCCTCAGATACATTCTGCAGGACTTGTCTCACCTGTCAAGCCAGTGGGAAAACAGGGAAAAAGCGGAAGGCTTCCCTGAATCTCTTACCTATCATTGGCACCACATTTGAAAGTGTGGGCATCAACTTTGTTGGTCCCTAAGACCCCAAAACTGCTTTGGGCAACAGGTTTATCCTGGTTTTGGTGGACCCTGCCCAAGAGGCAATACCTCTGAGGACAGTGACTGTACCTGCAGTGGCTTGGGCCCTGGTGGGGATCTTCACCAAGTGGGGTTCCTCAAAGAAGTGGTGTCTGACAAGGGCATTCTCCATCTCCTACGTTCACAGACCAATGGGATTGATGAAAGGTCCAACAAGACGCTGAAAGGCATGATTATGGGCCTGCTTGAGCCCATGAGGCAGAAGCGAAACTTCCTCTTGCTATCCCTGCTTTTTGCCTACAGAAGGGAGTTGGATTCAGTTCATTCAAACTTTTGTACTGTGACTAGGGGAGGGTGACAAATTCTGCTCCACTGGTAGAGTTCACAGAGCTTTGCCCACTCCACTATCCATTTAGAGTTGCGCAGTTCCAGCAAAACTCAGCAAAGCGCTGCATGAGTTTTTTCTCACTCACATCTCATTAATTTTTAGTTGATTAGTGAGAGTGAGAATTTGCACCCCTAGCATGATTTTCAGGTGCTAGAATGTCTCCTGCCAAGATTTCTCAATATGGACAGTCATGGCAGGTTGCAACTGTTCATGTTGAGAAAGCTGGTGCTTGAGTATAAAATCTACTTAAGCGAAAGAAAGAAGCAGTTCTCTCTGGCACACCTTGTGGTGCCATTTGTGCTGATTTTTCAAAATGGAACAAGCTCCTGGTTCTAAAATTCAGAGTGTGCAGATCGACATGCCAGAATGCTGCCCGCTTACAGAACTCCACAGAATCTCAGAGAGCTTTTTTATGTAACTCAGCAGAATTTCATGGAGTGAAACTCTGCAAGTTGAGCCCAGGCCTATTGGTCACCCTAATATGGGACCTCTCAGTCTGCTAAAAGAGGGGTGGGAGCAAGCTCCCAAGAAGCCCCCCAAGATGTGGATAGCTACATGCTAGCCCTCATGACCCAGATGGCTAATTTCTGGAAGCAAGCTTCTGATTACTTGGATGTCAGCCAGGAAGTCATAAAGCAATGGCATGGCCAGATGGCTACCACGGTGGAGGTTCTACCAGGCCAGAAAGTGTGGGTAATAGAGCCAGTAAAGCGCATGGCCTTTCAAGACCATTGGACTGGGCTGTGTTGGGTGGCTAAGAGGATGGGGGAGGCCACCTATCCCATGGACCCCAAGACCCCCAAAGCCCTTTTGAGGGTATTCTATCTCATTCAGGTCAACCTTCACTGATGAAGGTCTGAGGTCGCTAAATTGGTGTTGACAGACAATGGGAGGAAGAGGAGAGTGAACCTCTCATTAAACTACTGTGATCTAAAGAAAAAGATGGGTTAGTGACCCCAGACCAGTAGACCGACTGTCGCCACTTGCCGGGACAATTTGTCTCATTGTTTTCCCTCTTTCCTGGGTTTGCACATATGTGAACCCATGACATTGACACTGGGTCTAGCCTGCATGTCAAGAATAAAATATACAGGCAGTCTGAAAATGTTAGGGCCAGCATCAAAGAGGAGGTCTCCAGGATGCTGGAATTGGGGATGAATGAGCACTCCAGTAGTCCCTGGTCCAGCCCATTCTATTGACACCCAAAGCTGCCCTACGGGGCACTTCCCCAGAACTCAGGTTCTGCTTGTTATACAGGGAGCTCAACTCAGTCACCAAGACTGATGCTCACCCCATCCTCAGAGCAGATTATTGGCTGTCGAGTTTATGAGTACCTTTGGCTCACCTTCAGGGTACTAGCAGGTTGCCCTGACCGAGTGAGCTAAAGAGAGGTCGGCATTTGCAACCCCAGAGAACAACATCCGATTTGAGGTAGTTCCCGTTGGTCTTAAGAACGCTAGCTGTTTTCAACTGCCAACTTGACTTAGGCAAAATAACCCCCTTGCCAAGATCTAAACTCCACTTGTATTAGATGTTTTGTCCCTAAGGTAGGTATCCTAGCAGCCCGCAGAGGCAGGTTGCATTGTAAATAAAAGGTTGGGCATGTACTTTTAAGTTTTATAGGTAGTGAACAATTCCTAAATATGTTTTTTACTACTTTGAGGTCTACATCTCCCATAAGATAACGTTGGGTTGCCTTATTACATCTAATAAGTACAAATGTTTGATTCAGATCACATATGAATTTTATGTTCAGTGGCTAAGAAATTGTCCACATTAATGGCAAAATTGGATTTTATGTCCCAATTTTGAAAATGTCATTTTTAAAAAGTTAACATTTCCTGCCCCAGTTATTTTGTGCATGCAGCCTGTTCCTGGGTCACATGACTGAGTATAGTTTACAATTGGATTTTGTATGTTCCTCTCGGACAGCCTCACAGTAGAGGGATTAAGTGTGCCTGGGCGGCCCATCACTGGTAGGATGGGAGGCAGAGCTGGGCACTGGCAAACTTGCAAATAGGTTGTGTCCAGCCTTCACACAAAGTACTTCACACCACCTCATTATTCCTATAGCCAAGCTGGAGCGAATGCAGAGGAGGCAAAAAACTCAAGACCCTCAAAGAAAACATCTCTTGAAACTTTCCCTACTTCAAAGAAGGCACTAGGTTAAAAAAATAGGATCCTAAGACACACTCTTCAGTTCACATTCTAGACACCACATCTTGTGTTTGTAACATGCATATTTTTCAATATGGTAAGGAACATACACAATTCATTATTAAGGTCTTATGAAATAGATTTATCTGTTTATAAACGCAAAAGACATCATATGGTGAACTGTGTTTTTGTGCTTTGAAAATATAACAGCTTTGAAACAATAGGAAAAGTGTAAATGATACAGAACATAAGGTAATAGTACTGCTGTGTAAACCTATGTAATATTAAATTAACATTTTAACTGACTTGTCAGAATGTGTCTGCAAACAACGTAAATGTAAACATTGAATAAAAGTTTAGAATATGAGATGTCAAGCTCTGTTCAAGCTATGCACCTCCAGATTCAAAAAGTCTTTCAATCAAAGCAATTATACTCTCAAAATTCTATTAAATCTAGAATGCTGCACCAACACATACCTGCCACGCCACACCAATCTCCGCATTTTAAAAGCAGTCTCAAACAGCCTGTCCTATAAGACCTTTCATATTCTGTACCCTGTAATGCAATCTGTATTTAACCACCGGCTTCATTTTGACCTCTGACTCCATTTTGTGCTCAGTTTCAAATACCGTCACATTGGTGGTGCAGGTATTTTTCCGTGCACAGCTTGCTAATGTGTTTTTGCTTTTTCTCACTAGGAAAGGGAACATAACATTGGGGAGGAATGTAGATAAAGCTGCATCAGTCTGAGAATGTTTATGGTAAGAGCAGGGTTCCGCTCGGTCTTGGAAATACACTGTGAAATCTGGCTAGTCTCTGTGTATTTTCAACACTGACCTGGTATGGCCAGCACTTGAATTTCACAACTTACCCAAAGCGAGGGATGTTTCTAGAACCTACCTCTTAAGTTTGTTTCAAGTAAATAAAGTGGGGAAGTTTGACGGCTGGGAGAAGAAGGAACTCATCTCTGGGAATGGACGCATTGCCCAGAGAGTAATCCCATCACTGTGGTTCTCTTTTGTCTCGGTTGTCAGGGTTCCACAACCTGAAGTTGGCAGACAAGGGATGATGTCGGAGTCAAGCCCCATGTTGATGCATTTTTATTTCTTATTTCTAGCACTGCGGTGTGCATGCTTGAATACGTAGTCACTATATATATATATATATATATATATTTATATATATATATATATATATATATATATATATATTTATATGTTTATAATATTAATTATCGATGTATTGCATTTTCTTTGATCAGTATTATTCTTCTGCTGTGATCTGCTGTGATTAATTGAAAATGTTGTCTTTGCCTATGGGGTATGTACATAGCTCCACTATCTGTCACCAGCTGCTGGCAGAACACCTGGATGGAGTATCTGTCATTTCAGTGGTGCAATTGATCCATTACATTGGTGATGTAATGATTCAGGGAGAGACACAAGAATAGGTGTAGACTCAGTTGGATCGGGTTGTGGAACTCTTGCAGAGCAAAGGGTGGATTATTAATCCAGATATGACACAGGGACCCTCTCAAAATTTGAAGTTTCCAGGAATTTAGTGGAATTAGGGACATAGAGAGGTGTTGTCGCAGGCAAAGCAAGTGATCTTAGAATTTGCCACTCCCCGCACTAAGCAGGAGAGACAGCAATTCATTGGATTGTTTGGTTTTTGGAGACAGAATATCCCTTGTTTGAGTCAGATTTAGGCCCCTTTGTACAAAGTGACACAATACAAACATAAGTTTGAATGGGGAGAACAGCAGCAGTGTGTGTTTGACTTGGCAAAGGAGGCGATTCAACAGGCTTTAGATTTATGTCCAGTACAGGAAGAAGGACTTGAATTGCAAGTAACTGTTCAGGGGCAATATGCAAATTGGAGCATGTGGCAAAAACAGGGAAGAACAAGGATGCACGTGGGTTTCTGGGCTACAAAGCTACTTAATGCTGGAGAGCGATATACTCCCTTTGAGAAACAGTTACTTGTTTGTTACTGGGCTCTAGTCGATACTGAGCAAATTACCTTAGGTCATAATGTGATTCTAAGACCTGAGATTCCAATAATACAGTGGATAATGAGTTCACCTAAAACTCACTGCATAGGACATGCACAAGAAGCTAGTATCCTACGGAAATGGTACATATAAGACAGGGCCTGATTGGGACCAGCAGGGACAGCAGCTCTACATGAACAGGCATCACAAGCCCCTGTGCAGGGTGATGAAATGGTACAGGAGGCACCACAGATGAAGGACTCACCAGTGAGATGGGGTGAGCCGTTTGAATCTTTGTCCCCTGAGGATAGGAAACATGTTTAGTTTACCAATGGTTCAGTCAAGTATGTGGGGGCCAAAAGACATTGGAAAACAATGTCATATAACCCATTCACCAAGAAGTTCTTATCTATTACAGGAGAAGGAAAGAGTAGTCATTATGAAGAGTTGTATGCTGTGTATCAGGCACTGGAACAAGAATTACCTGGGACTTGTCTTATTTATACTGATTCTTGGTCTACAGCCAATGTGTTAGCCACCTGGTTTCCCGCATGGCATGCACATAACTTACAAATGTATTTGAAGGAGGTGTGGGGCAAAGATTTGTGGCAAGAAATTTGGGAAATATCATTACTGTGTATCATTTAGATGCCCACTGTCCCACTGATTGACTTTCCCACTGACCCTCTTCTCACCATGACCAAGCAAGTCAACGCCGTGTCCTCCGCCTGCTTCCTCACCCTCCGCATGTTCCGCAAGATCTTCCGCTGGATCCCCGCCAACACTAGAAAAACCGTGCCCCACGCCCTCGTCACGAGCCGCCTGGACTACGGCAACACCCTCTACGCTGGGACCACAGCCAAACTCCAAAAGCGCCTGCAACGCATTCAAAACGCCTCGGCCCGCCTCATCCTCGACGTACCCCGCAACAGCCACATCTCCGCACACCTGAGACACCTGCATTGGCTCCCAGTCAGCAAAAGGATCACCTTTCGACTTCTCACCCACGCACACAAAGCCCTCCACAACAAGGGACCGGAATACCTCAACCGTCGCCTCAGCTTCTACGTCCCCACCCGCCACCTCCGTTCCTCTGGCCTTGCGCTCGCTGCCGTCCCTCGCATCCGCCGCTCCACGGCGGGTGGGAGATCTTTCTCCTTTCTGGCGGCCAAGACCTGGAACTCCCTCCCCACCAGCCTCAGGACGACCCAGGACCACTCCGCATTCCGGAGACTCCTAAAAACCTGGCTTTTCGAGCACCAGTAACCCCCCCTTTCCCCTAGCGCCATGAGACCCTCACGGGTGAGTAGCGGGCTTTATAAATGTTAATGATTTGATTTGATTTGACTGATTAACTAGAACTCTCATTCAATTCCCTTGAATAAAGCCAAACTCTCAGAAGTAGAGGTGGTGACACCAGATTCTGACTTGGTGGGGATGGCTAAGTGGGCGCACCAAAAATATGGACATCTGGAAGAGAAAGCCATTACAGGTGAGCAGAGTTTAGAAAGAAGCACATTCCCCTAGGCTTGATAAAAACTGTTATCATGCAATGACCTATTTGTCAACCTACACAACAGAGCTCTGTCCCACAGTCAAAGGTCAGTTGTGGAGAGGGAAATTGCTGGGGCAGATATGGCAAATTGATTACATTGGGCCACTACAGATTAGTCTCGGGTGTCAATTTGCATGCACAGTAGTGCACACTTATTCTGGCTACCTGATTGACGTCCCTTGCAAACGTGCTACCCAATACAACACTATAAAGAATCTGGACCTGTTATTGTTATATTATGGAGTCCCACTCCAAGTCCAGAGTGACAACAAGTCACATTTCAAAGGAAAATGTGTACAAGACTATTGCTTACAATAAAATATTGTTTTGATTTATCACATTCCATATTATCCACAAGCTACAGGACTGATTGAGAGAATGAACGTCTTGCTGAAAGCCCAATTTTGAAAACTATCAGATGGAATCTTTAAAAAATGGAGAGAGCATTTAAATGAAGCCCTCCAAATTTTGAATAACAAACCACTAACAAATGCTGAGCCTCCACTAATGCAGATGTTAACCCCAGCATTACAGATACAACCACATGTAATGACCAACACCATCATGTATTGGGAAAAAAACAGGAGCCTTAGCTCCTTACCGATCTGCAGGTCTTAATCTACCTGTCTTAAAAGCTTACACATTAAAACTAAGAGACATAGCAGTCTGTGGAATAGGTGTTGGATTGCAGATTTCCATGGATCATTTCTGATTGATAGCTCCCAGATCTGGGTTGTCACTCAAAGATATTCAGGTCTTGAGGGAGTGATCGATGCAGACTACTAAGGAGAAATCAAAACGAATCTGCTGAGTAGTGGAGACACTGACTTGATAATAGAATTTGGAGACAGAATTGCCTGGATTGTCACTATGTGTGGAGGAATAGTGAAAAGGGGGACTGTCCCAGCCCTTCTTACAGTGTGTGAGGAGGGAGGTTTTGGCTCAATTGACAAAACCCTGATGTTAAGGTTTGGGTAGAATCCCCAAAGCATTCTCCAGAACCAGCAGAAATCATAGCCAAGGGCAAAAATAACATTCTGCTAACCATGAAACCTGGGAAGGAAAGGTAGGAACACATTCCAGTTTACAAAAGTTATTTGCGAGAATGATCATACTTGTCTCTTTTATAGATCATGCTACGAGTGTCTGTGTGCCAGCTGTGCTACGTGGTCTTCCTTCGGGCATGTGTGTGTGTGGGGTCGGGAGGGACTGAAAGTCCCCAGCTCTGAAATGACTGATTGACCACGCTAATCAACACCTTGACTGCACTTGACCGAGAATGTTTGGACACATCTGGCACGAGTCATACCCAACAGGTCGGACTTCTGTTTGGCCCCCTTCAAAGTATGGTGGATGTTATTTCCACCTGTCTGGTATCCATTCCCACTCCGTCAAAAGTGGGACAACTAAAACCAAGTGATTACTTACAATATTACCACCAGAGATATATGCTACGACATGACCTGTGATTCTCACAAAATTGGAAAATGTGCTCAATTGCACCTAGAGGCAACAAAGGGGTCTCCTCAAGAGATCCTGTGGGAACAACAAACTCTATGTTACTACCTAAATGATAAACATTGCAAATAAATGAACAATGACGTCTTATCTTTACATGGTGACTGCTACTAGTCACATCAAGCATGTCAAACTACCTGTGGCACGGTTATTCTTTTGTGAAAATACCACTTTTACATACATTCCTGCTAATACAACTGGTGAACTGTGTACCTTTACACGATTAGGACTCATGATGTATCCATTTTATTGTGTGCATACTCGCTATCCAAGAGAAACAGTTCAATTAAGCGAGGATTGTGATTCCGAAATTTAATTATTTTATAAATCAGAATATGTGAGATAAGTCTTTCTAGTGTAGGAGTTCCAGGATTACCTGTTTATAATACTCAAGTTATTAACAAATTAGCATGTTTAATGGTCAAGAATATCAATCATACTTCCATTGCTTTAGCTGAATTATTGCCATATATACGAGGTACTAGAAACGCTGCATTACAGAACAGGGCCGCCATTGATTATTTACTGTTAAAGCATGATCATGGTTGCTCAGAATTTGAAGGTCTCTGTTATTTTAATCTATCAAACCACTCCAAATATATTCAGTCCCATATTGACACTTTACATGAATTGGTGAAAGGAGTAAAACAAGGTGTGGACAAAGGTTGGTGGGACTGTTTTTTAGCTGGTTGCTTGATTTTGGGCAATTACACAACATTTTTGGCGGGATACTTGTAGTGATTTGTACTATAATAACGCTGAGTTGCTGTGCACATTGCATACCTAACTGCCCACAATATTAAAACCGAAAAAAGTTGATTTTAGACCAGTATGTTATGAGAATCACTAGTCAAAGGGTGGACTGTAATGCTATCTATATTTAACCTCCGGCTCCATCTTGGTCACTGACTCTATTTTGTGCTTAGCTTAGCTTGAAACACTGTCATGTTGGTCGCACAGGTATTTTTCTGCTCACAGCTTGCTACCATGTTTTCACTTTTTCTCACTAGGAAAGGGAACATAACATGGGGGAGGAATGTAGATAAGGATGTACCAGTCTGAGAATGTTTATGGTAAGAGCAGGGTACAGCTCGGTCTTGGAAATAGACCATGAGATCTGGATAGAGTCTATGTGTTTTTTCAACACTGAACTTGTACGGCCAGCACTTGAATTTCACAACTTACTAAAAGGGAGGGGGTTTCTAAAACCTTCCTCTTAAGGTTGTTTAAAGTATATAAGGTGGGGAAGCTTGATGGCTGGGAGAAGAAGGAACTCATTTCTGGGAATGCAAGCATTGCCCAAAAAGTAATCCTATCAGAGTGGTTCTCTTTTGTCTCGCTTGTCAGGGGTCCACAACCTGAAGTTGGCAGACAAGGGATGATGTTGGAGTCAAGCCCCATGCTGGTACATTTTTAATTCTTATTTCTAGCTTTGTGGCGTCCATACATGAATATGTAGTCACTATATATATAATAGTAATTGTTGATGTATTGCATTTTCTTTGATCACTATGATTCTACTGCTGTGATTATTTTAAGAGCTGCTCACGTTATAATCTTCCAGTCAAAGGATTTAACTTGGATTTAAATTCAGATTTAGGGGCCAAATTCAGATTTAGGGGCCAATTTCGATTTTGGAGGAAAGATTGTACTCCGTCAGTGTGACAGAGTAAATTGCTCTGTTGCCTTGACGGAGTACCCACCTGCCAAATCTTTAAATGCCAATTAGCTCAATGGACATTTCACTCACTGACAGGAGCTGCTGTCAAGACACTGTATCGCTCTGTCGAACATGACAGAACGGTATGGTAAAGTTTGGAAACTTTCATTTTCAAAAAGCAAAACCCAAAAAAGGGGGGGTTGGCCTCTTTTGCCTCAATCAAATTCACTACCATTCTACCTGACTGTCTATGCCTGTAACATTGTCTGCAAACATGGAATTTGAGCTCAACAACTCAGAGAGCTACAATGTGACCGAGCTTAAAAACTCTGCAGGGAGAGGGTACTTCCAGCATCCAAGAGCTCCAAGAAGCATTACTCCAGAATGCTCTCAAGGCCTGAGAGGGTGCCCGGAAGTTACAATCCACACCACAAGAGGATATGGAGTTGCACGAGGAAGAGGTGGAAGGTGAAAATCACAATCTTCTGATTGTGACTCTAGAGGAAAGAAAGCGACCCAGAGGAGTGAGGTCCCCACCAGATCCAGAGCCAGTGGCAGCATCTCTTCCCACAATCTGATTCCAGATGAGTTGGAGGACAGGTGATCAGAAAAGGAATTCAGACTTCAGCTGGTCAATGTCAAGATCGAGAAGCCAAAGATGAGGCTGCTGCAAGAAGGGTGAACGTGGAAAATACCCTATCTATAAACAAAGCTGAGGCTGAGAGGGCCTTAGCTGAAATGAGGTTTTCCCTGGCTCATGAGGTGAGACTAAGGGCCCTGAACCTTAAAGCTAAGCAAGCAGCAGAGTCCCCCAGCAATGATAGAAGGAATTCATTGTCCCATGGTGGTATAGATAAAAGGTTTTCTGCCTGTGAGGTAGCCCTGAGGATGCATAGGGTCTCAGAAGAGGATTGGGTTGCAAGCCTGTAGAAACACATGTTCCCCATTTTGGAGGGACACCCTTCTTACATTAGAGGTCAGAGATCAGCTGAGGTATGCTCCCATAAAGGCCATTCTGCTCAAAATGTGTAGGCATTCACCAGTGAAATACTGCATAAGTTTCAGGGATAAGCAGAATTTTCCAAGCTACTCTTTGGTGGATTTCTTACACTGCTCCAGCAAGGCCAGTATTGTTACTGTGAGGTAACCTCAATACAATCCATCCACCAGGTTTTAGCAGCAGACATCTGTAAGACTCATTACCTAGTGGCTCTGGTTCCCTTTGAGTCTTGGAGTCTCAGGTTCTCTAGCTGTGAGTCCAGCCATGCTTGTGGATTGCCGTCTAGGGAATGACTTAGAGTACACTGTCTGAAGGGAAGTGGAGCTCAGGTACAAGCCGGAGATGTTAGGGTTGCCTGAGTTGGTGTGCCTGAACACAAGGTCAATGGCAGCACAAGACAGTAGTCAAGGAAACCTGGAGCCGTGAAAAATAGTTCAAGTAGCTACTAGCAAGAGGAAGGACAAGGAGCCTGGGAAACCAGCCCCTGAAACTTCCACAGTCAGAGAGGAAGCTGAGCCTAAGGGCCATACACCAAATCCCACGGAGGAGGACATTGCAGCCCTGGGAGTCATACCTGAGCTGGCTGGATGGCAAGGTGAGGGTGGAGCCCCCAGGGAGGAGTTCTGCAGACCTCAAAAGGACTGTCTAACTCTTGAGGGCTTGAGGTGACAAACAGAGGTCCAGGCAACTGACTACACGTCCGGAGATCACATTATCTATATTCTGAGGTAATGTCCCACCTGCTAGGCCAGAAGGAAGTCAAGGAAAAAGCTAAATATTCCCCTGGTTCACTTTCATATTACCTGTCATTAGCAGCTGACTAGACTACCATAACCCCCTCTACATAGGAATTGCCACACACCACATACAGAGACTTCACACCATACAGATTGCCGCAGCCAGACTCATCCTCGGCCTTCTCCGATGAACCCACATCACACCCCCTACTCAGGCAACTCCACTGGTTCACCATACAGAAGAGATGCCAATTCAAGCTGCTAATCCACGCACACAAGGCTCTACACAATCAAGGACCCAAGTACATTAGTCACCACCTAAACTTCCACCAACTGTCGAGAAGGCCATGCTCTGCCTGCTTTTCACTGGCTCTTACTCCCTGCATTTACAGAAGCAGAAGTGGAGGACATTCCTTCTCTCACATCACAGCAAAAACCTGGAACAGCCTCCCCACGCATCTCCGATCTATCACCTCACCGAAATTGCGAATGGCCCTCAAGACCTGGCTGTTCGAATTAGCCTCCGGGTTCTTCAAGCATCTGGATGATTAGCCACGCTTGATAAATCCTAATTGATTGATTGATTGGCACCTCCTTTCAAAAGAATAGTCATTGACATTGTTGGTCCCCTGGATCCCAAAACTGCCTTAGGTCACAGGCCTTTACTGGTTGTGGTGGATCATGCTGCTTCGTACCCAGAGTCAATGACTCTGAGGACCGTAACTGCACCTACAGTGGCTTAGGCCTTGATGGATATTTTTACCCAGGTAGGTTTCCTTTAAAGAAATAGGTGGTCATTATGACATTGGCAGTGATTACCGCCAAATTATGACCATGGCGGTGATAACTCCAATAGACAGCCAATGTACCACACCAACCAACAGGGTGTAAACACCACTGACCACAGGGGTAGCCATTAAGAGCCAGGCGGAAGACAAGGTACCACCCACCATATTATGACATAGCACACCGCCAGGATTTCCGGGGTGGTACTGTTGACGCGTCCTTTTATGTTAATTTATACACATTAGGACTCGTTTTAGGCCAATGAATCTTGTGACCCAGTGGTGAGACACCGTAGGACGAGATAACTGATCAATATGTCAAGCAATATATCAATAATGTCATCAATATTCACTACCACAATGCACTTTACTTTGGATAAAGACATTAATCAAATTGTGGACGCATCTATGACCTTTCAGTCAGCATGCGGATGAGAACAGAATCTGTGTTGATACATGAATTGAAGAAAAGGAACAATTGCAGGGTCATGGCCCTTTGTGAGTCAGCCCACTGGAAAACAGAAAAATGCTTTTAATATGAGAGCTAGGCAGCTAAAACCCACAGCTCACGCTAACTTAAGGCCTATGAGATTTTCAATATAAATGCAATATCGTAATCGTTAATATAACTTGATTAACCATAGCATTAATAATTTTATTTATGAGTTATTAGTTCGCGTATACATTGGTGGCCACACACATTATAGTCATAATTCAAATGCACGTTTAAGCAAAAAACGCTATTATCATCATTTTCTATGCAGCATCGTTGACCATTGATATAAGCATTTCATTTTAATATATGTATTATTTAAACTACGCTCTCTCAGTCCCTCCTCTGATGACGCTCGTCATCACACAACCTTTCCCTTTGACCTTTCATTTTAAATTTTTCCCCTTGCGCATAACGCGCATTTCAACATCTTGCCCTTTATGTGAACTTTCCCAAATTTCACTGAACATTTTCTCTCTCTCACTTTCTTCATTTCTTATGGTTCTTTTAGTCCAATCTTTCTTAATTTTGTCATTGATTTTGCATGCCCCCCACAACCCTAATAGACAGGCCAGAACAATTAATAGACCCATTAGTATTTTTGCAAGCACCCCATTCCAAATATTGGTAAACCAGCTCCCAACTCTGGCAATTCCTTTTCCAAATTTTTCCCAGACACCAAGTTCCTTTAAATCCTTCAAATCTGTACTATCTCTAGTAAGGTTAGTAAGCATACCTCTAATCTTTTTACTATTATCCAGAATGAACGAGCAACAATGATGCTCATTAAGCATCTTGCAGACCCCTCTACTCTTTGCTAAAAGAATGTCTAAAGCAAGCCGATTTTGAAGAGTCATAGCTCTTTCTGCAGCAAGTTCAGTATCCATCAGGAGTATAGCCCCTGTGAAGTTTGTCAGCATGTTATCCACAATAGTAGACAGCTTTTGAATTTTCATAGAATTCAAGATATCCCCCACTGAAGGGATTATAGCTCCAAATATGTCACCAATGACAGCAGCCACTGATTCTCGTTTTTGTCTAGGATGTTGTAATTCAGACGTTTTAGGTATTTCTTTTAAGTCATCAATCTGGTTAATCTTTGGGAAAAGTATTCCCAAATAACATGTCCCATACCATCCCCTAGGGAGACGGTAATAAGCATTAAGTCCAGAGATGTAATAGATCCCAGGGATCGCTGGATCCTGTCCATTCAACATAAATGTCCATTTACTCTGGAACAAAAACACATGTCTGCATTCACTCATTCCCAAAAACAAATTTTCTTGCTCAGATTTTGGCCTATATATACAAAGCCTACCTACATGTAATGCATCTATAGCTAGTTTGCCTTGTGTTTTGATTGCAGTGTAAGCATAATCATTTGCATATGTGCGTTTTTCTAACCCTTTTTCTAATATCTCCTTCAATGCTTTGCATCTATCATCAGTGTGATCTAAAAAGCTTTTCTCTAGAGGTGATAGCAAGCAAGTCAAATTATTGCGATGTGCATAAGCAGTTCCAAATGTAAGCGTCGGCTCAAAGAATCCTCTAACTATTTTTATATCATGTTCCTTAGCTAGCTTATTTAAGAATTCAATCACAGGTACAAAGGAAAACACAACATCCAGATTTGAATAAAAGTATTGCACATGCTCTTGATTATAAAACCTTGTTAGTAGCAAGCTGCAACTAATCCCGTAAGTTAGAGGGAGGCTATGATAAGTAACTCCCTCCTGCACAGATGAAGGAATCTTAGTACACATATAACAATCTTTCGCATCCATGGTTTCCACATACTCATTTAGCAAGCGATAGAAGACATTAGTAGAAAGTTCCCCCTTTGAATTAGTTCCCTCATGCAAGTGTCTTGCATCCTGCTCAAATCTTTTCCACGGTGTTAGTGTTGTAGTTTCAGGTTTTGAAGTAGCGTTAATAGTCTCTTTCTCTATCCATGGCATTCCCACAATCACTCCCACAATTATTATTGCACACACAACACCTATTATGAGTCCTAGCCAACCACACACCTTACTTCCCTTGTTACTACCTCTATTATAAGCCATGTCTGTATAGAATCAGATAGTAGATCAACAATCAACTTGAGGATGATTTAGAATATTCTTTTGCTCTCTGCATGTATTTATAGCGTCTTCACTCTTTCCAGGACCCCCTTATTGTCCAAATCAGGTTAGCAGCTTGTCACAATCGAGTTTCTCTAAGTCAACCGGTTCTAATGTCACATTCGGTAATTTAAAATGTCTCTCTTTCAGTTTTCAGATTTTCCAATTTTAACCAAGTCTTTCCTTTGGATCAGTTCAGGTACCGTAGTACTGGCCTGGTACTTCTCGATCAAAACAGAATGCTAAGAATTCTTGTTGCCACTCAGATGTTGCAGCATATGCCCATTCAGGACCTGTATACCTTCTGTTTGCGACTCTCTTTCTTTTCAGCCTTCGTTCACCTTGTTGTTCTCCTTCACTTAGGTCTTCCACTTGGGATGTTCTCCTCTGTTATTGTTTCACTTGATGTGTCTCTTACCCTGAAGAGTGTTTTTTCTGGCCAGTTATCACCTATATGTGTTTTCTTTCGATGTGTCTTTTCAGGACGCTGGATAGTACCCTCCTCTTGTGATATGGCGTTTTCACTTGATGGACCTGCAGCTGGCTCAGGAGACTCTGGTGCGCTCTGATTTCTCTCTACTATTTCTCCTTCTTCTTCTCCTTCTTCTCCTTCTTCTCCTTCTTCTTCTGGGTCTGTGCCGGGTTCGAGTTCTAACCCGTATCTGTCTACTTCTCGGAGAACCTCTCCTTGATTTAGTTCTCCAGCTGTCTCTACTGAAATAGACACTCTGTCACCTCTCTCGAACTCATCCACTGTTTGAGGGACGAGGCTGTTCTCAGTGGGCTCTCCTACAGTCTCAGTTCCTTCTTGGCTGTTTTCTGGCCCTGAGACTTCTCTTCCTGAAGCTGTTGTGCCAGAATCTTCAAGTTCCTTTTCAACAGGACACGTTACCTTTTTTGTGTGACTGTCATGTATCCAGTTTGGAACTCCGTCACACTTTACAGCAGTAGTAGTTGTCAAGATTACTTGATATGGCCCTTTCCAACGTGGCTCCAGACACGGCTTTCTCACGTGCTTCTTGACAACCACCCAGTCACCAGCTTGTAGAGAGTGGCCTGGATCGCCAATCGGTGGCAATGTGTTAGCTTCCACCTGGTGAGAGAAAGAGCGAATCACATCAGCCAAACCCTTGCAGTAGTCCAACACCATATCATCTGTAATATTCACTAGAGCATTTGCAGGTACTGCAGGTAATCTCATAGCTCTACCCATGAGGATTTCATGGGGGGATAATCCCGTTTTCTTTTCTGGGGTGTTTCTCATTGACATCAGCACTAAAGGCAATGCATCTGGCCATTTCATATTGGTAGCTGCGCACATTTTTGCCATTCTTGATTTCAAAGTACCGTTCATTTGCTCTACTAGTCCTGATGCTTCAGGGCGGTAGCTACAATGCAGTTTTTGTTTGATGTCAAGTGCGGCACACAGGAGTTTAATCACCTCGTTGTCGAAGTGTCTGCCCCTATCTGACTCTATAGAGACCTGAAACCCGAACCTTGGTATCAGTTCCCTAAGTAGTAATTTTGCAACTGTAAGACTGTCATTCCTACGTGTGGGGTATCCCTCAATCCAGTGACTGAAAACACACACAATCACCAACACGTACTTCAATCCTCCACAAACAGGCATTTCAATGAAGTCCATTTGCATTTTGCTGAATGGACCGCCAGCTCTCCCAATGTGGCTCAAAGTTACCACAGTTCCTTTTCCGGCATTCATCTGTTGACAGATGATGCACCTGTGACAAATGACCTCGGCAGCATGTCTGAATTTTGGATTAAACCAGTGGATTTTAAAGACCTGATCATCGCATCCCTCCCAAATTGAGCTTGTCCGTGGTATAGCCTGGCAAACTGAGATAAAAGGCTATTTGGCAAGACTAATTTTCCTTCCTCTGAGACCCACAAATCATCATCCCTCTGTACACATTGCATTCTCTGCCAGGAACGTTTTTCCTCTTTGCTTGCACGACTTTGTAATGTTTTTAACTCATCTAGTGTGTCAACCACCCGTACTGCAAGGTTCAGACATGTGTCATTGTCAGTTTGCAGCAACAATTCCCACTGTTCCTTGAATGATATACAGCTCAATGCACAAAACCTTGCGACTTGATCTGCATAACCATTTCCCATGGACACAAAGTCTTGTGATCTAATATGAGCACTGCATTTCACCACGGCAATTTCAAGAGGTAACTGAGTTGCATGTAACAAATCCTTTATTTGTTCACCATTTTTCACGGGAGAACCTGAAGAGGTCATGAAACCTCTTTGTGACCAAAGTTGGCCAAAATCATGTACGATTCTGAATCCGTATCTGCTGTCAGTATAGATAGTGACTGTTAGATTCACAGCTGCGTGGCATGCTTTAGTAAGGGCAATTAATTCTGCCACTTAAGCGGAAAACACTCTCTCTAGCCAGGAGGCTTCAATTATACCAGCTATGGTGCATACTGCATAGCCAGCTCTCAGTGTTCCAACAGAATCTCTTAGACAGGACCCATCAACAAACATGATACAGTCAGTTTCCTTCAACTGTGTGTCCTGAATGTCTGGACAAGGTTTGGTACATAGTTCAGTTACCTCAAGACAGTCATGTTCAAATTCTTCCTCACTGTTGATTTCAGTGTTTTCAACAGGAAGTAAAGTTGCCAGGTTCAATACAGTACACCGCTTGAGTGAGACATTTGGTGACCCCAATATGATTGTCTCATACTTAGTGAGATGAGCATTTGTCATGTGCTGAGTTTTAGTTCGAGTCAACAGAATTTCAACTGAATGCGGAACCATTACTGTTAGGGGGTATCCCATGACTATGCCTTCACATTGTGTAAGGCTCTGACCAACTGCTGCAACTGCGCGCAAACAACCCGGTAAGGCTGCTGCGACGGGGTCCAAAGTAGCTGAAAAATATGCTACAGGGCGATTTGCATCTCCATGGACCTGTGTTAAGACAGACAAAGAACAAGCATCATGTTCATGACAGAACAACATAATTTTTTTAGTATAATCAGGCATTCCTAACGCTGGTGCCCTGCACATGCATTCTCTTAACTCCATAAATGACTCAAGTTCTTCCTTAGACAAAGCTATGGTATATGGCTCATCCTTGATCTCTTTGCCTGTCAGTTTTATCAAAGGTTTTGAAATGATCGAGAAGTTGGGTATCCACTGGCGACAGTAGCCCACCATTTCCAAAAACATCCTGACATCTCTTTTTGTCGTTGGAGGGTTCATTTGCAAGATGGCTGTTATTCTTTCCTTTGATATTCTCCTGGACCCTCTTTCGATCAAATGCTCTAGGTATTTCACCTCTTTCTGACAGTATTGTAGCTTCCTGGGTGACACCTTATGCCCATTTTTTCCCAAATGATTCAGTAATGCAATGGTATCGTATTTACAACTGTCCCTAGTTTTGGATGCAATCAGCAAATCATCAATGTACTGTACAAGGGTCGAATTAAAAGGCAGTACCAGGGACTCCAAATCCTTTTTCAATATCTGATTGAAGATGGACGGTGACTCAGAAAACCCTTGAGGAATTCTGCACCAACTGTACACCTTATCCAGGAATTTGAAACTGAACAAAAATTTGCTATCCTCATGAAGAGGTATTGAAAAGAAGGCTTGTGACAGGTCTACGACGGTAAACCATTCAGCATCACAGGAAACCTGGAACATTATTACTGCTGGATTGGGCACCAAAGGGCAACATTTTACCACAATTTAGTTTATTTTTCTCAAATCCTGCACAATTCGAACTTTCCCACAGGGCTTCTTCAAACCCATTATGGGAGAGTTACACGGACTGCTCAAAACCTCTTTCAGGACTCCCTGTCTGAGAAAATCTGCAATTATTTGTGACACTTCGATGAGAACGTCTTGTGTCATATGATATTGTGGCACCGGAGGGAACACCGCATTTGGCTTTATCTGGACTTTAACTGGTTCTACCCCTTTTATTAGTCCTACTTCCTTTCCGGTCAGGTCCCATACTTTCTCTGTTACTGTCCCCTGTAACTCGACAGGTAAATCAATCAAGGTAAGCATCGGGAACAGAGTAATCAAAGGGTAATCCTCATTGGCTGTCCCTGTGTCCTCTTCTGAGAACTGTCCTTCAGCTCCCTCATCATCACTATTTGTCTGCACTTCGATTCCGTCGTTGGAACAGGTAATTGAACATTTTGTCTTGCACAGTAAGTCCCTTCCCAGTAGGGATACCGGACTTGAATCGCAGACTACAAACCTATGTAGCCCCTGAAAGTTGCCGATCTCAACCTGCACTGGATCTGTAATCGGGTTTGTCAAATACTGATTTGCTACTCCGACTACTCTTATGGTACGCTCTGAAAGTGGTCATTTTGGAACTTCCGCACTCCTGACTGTAGAGCGTGTAGCTCTGGTGTCACCCAGAAACAAGACTTTGTAGCCCATCACTTTTCCTTCCACATATGGACCACTCTGATCCACCTCTAAGGATGCTGCAAGCCTGCACTCTTCGCTGTCGGAGCTATCATCTTACCACTCTCCATTCATGCCATTTTCACCTCGCAGTGGAAACTGTTGCACTGTATTATTTTGTCTCATTACCTGGCCTGTGACCTGTTGAGGAAGCATCACCTGTTGCTGTCCCATCGGAGCCATTGGTAATTGCATTTGCTGTCTAGGTACCACGGGAATCTGCTGTTGTACTGGTTGCATTTGTGCTGGCTGTAAACGCGGCATTTGCATCTGCTGCATGGGCTGTACCCCTTGCATTTGTACCAGATTGTTCTGAAAATTCGGGTTTTGATGTCTTATCTTTGGGCCTCTTACATTTTGCAATGTACCAACGTTAACGCTTTGCTGAACAACACCGTCCTGCACCATATTTGGGCACTCCCATTTCCAGTGTCCCATGCCCCCGCACGCGGGACATGGTGACATATTTTTCGCTCCTTGTACGTCATTTTGAACCACAACAGAATTCAGGTCTGGACCGCGATTCACAAACTCTCGACCTCTCGGCTGTGTCTGAAACACACCATTCATTTGCGGTTGTTGCTGTATCATATGTTGAACTCCATTTCCCTGTATTCCTGCCTGTGCAGCCCTTATCTGCATCACCATCACTTTCTCTTTCTGCATCTTTTGCTTCAGTTCAATCTCATCACTACAGTATTTCGCATACTGCAACACTTCATCAATCGGCTTTGCTTGCCAACAAATCAAATGATTCTTAATCATCTGGCTAACTTCTGGCATCAATCCTTCGACAAACCTAAACACGATGATTCATGTCCTTCGGTTCAATTGTCTCAGTACCACTATAGTGTTTGAATGCCTTTAGCAATCTCTCATAGTAAGCATGTATTGATTCCTTAACCTATTGAGAGGTCTGGTCGATTTTCTGCAAATCAGTCACCTTCGGCGACACCTTTTGCTTCAATAACTCAATCACCTTATGATAATACTTCATCACCTCTTCAGAGTGTGCCCCGGTCACCTTATCTCTTTCCGGCTCCTTCGTTGGCCAATCTACCCCTCTCTTGCACTCGAGCCACAAATTAGGTGGAACAATGATCTCAAACAAGGTATTCAAGTCTTCCCAGAGACACTTCGCAAGTTTCACAAACCTATCTGTTTGCTGATACCACTCAAAAACTTCTCTCTCAATCTGGGATAATCATTAGTAAAAGAGAGGATGTCTCCTCTGGACCACGGTACATGGACTAAGACACCACCAGCTGTCTCTCTCATAGGTAATATTTTTACTGAATCCACATCGGGGGAGGCCTTAGCTTAGTTAAACCCTGGACTGTCACACTTTTCTTTGTCTCTTTTCTTTGCCCACCTGCCTTCCCATTTTTCCAGAGCACCCCAGATTTGCGCCCTTTGCAACAATTCTTTCAAATGTGCCTTCATTCCCGCAGACCTCATGTGCTCAAAGTCTTTAGAGTCAAAATCCAATCTGTAACTCAGATGTTTAGTATTTCCGATATCAATATTGTATTTATCTACCAGGTTCGCTAATCTCTGATGCACCTTGCCTACTTCTTTGGTAATCTTGGGGCATAGGAATATTAATTCTGCTTCCGTATATGACTCCAATCTGCTTACTTCCATTGTACCTTCCACTAATTCAGCAGCTTCTGCCCCTTGTCTTACAAAGTTCAGGTACTCGTCTCGCTTTTCCTTTTCTGGTACGACTGTAACCACTGCAGCCTTTTGTGAAGTATAAGTCTTTTCTAACCATTCATTTAGCTGTTGGACTGTAAAACCCTGTAGTGAAATATTCCCTGCATGCATCATCAGGGAATGTGAGGTGTTTGTTCTCGTTGTACTCATTGTCTGTGGAGTTAAAACTCTTAACCCTGCTTGACGCATTGCTTCGATGGGTGCTCCCACTGGACTAAGGTCCATTAAAG
This sequence comes from Pleurodeles waltl, assembly GCF_031143425.1. NCBI lineage: Eukaryota > Metazoa > Chordata > Amphibia > Caudata > Salamandridae > Pleurodeles > Pleurodeles waltl. The sequence goes on from NC_090437.1 coordinate 1,036,226,567, forward strand.
ACCTCGGCTGTTCAACTGCTTGCTCTCCTGGGGCCATTATCTGGGGGGTTTCCATAGACCCTGCTCTTATCACATCTTGAGTCATCAGTCCCTGATCACATACGTCAGTTTTACTCTGCACATACAATGGCACTGGTGGACCAACGGTGATTGGCAACGTTATGGCAGCAGGTGTCTGACCTGGTCCCAGACTCCGTGGAGAAGTAACTCCATAGGTCTGTTCCAAGGTACCCGGGACAGGTACTAATGGCGGACCAGCTACCGGGTTGTACCCTGGTATCAGCTGTGGTTGCGGTTGGGACAGTAATTTCGGAGTTAACTCAATCTGTACTAACTTTGATTTCGTGTATATCGGGTCTGGCGGCACTATCAGATTTGTAGTAGTCTCAAGTACTGGAACGTCTGGGTAGATTCTCTGTATCTGCGGTGGAGGTTGCAACTGTATCGGTATGTCTGGTGCAGTGGGTACACTGACACCATTCTGTATCGAAACCGTATCGCTAGTCTGTACCAAATCAGCAACTCCCTTTTCTTGTGTCTTGGAGCACTGTTGCTCACCGCATAAGGTGGCGGGCGATCATGTAACAACCAATCCATGAATTCCTCATCGTCTGAATCATCTTCCTCTTCCCAAGGTCTTTTATTTTCTTTAGATTTGCCTGAGTCTTTATCTGTCTTACAGGAGGCTTTCTTTCCCTGTGTTTCTTCTCCCTGTGTTATTGCTGGGAACAGTTTTAGTCCGTCAACAATTCCCCTTCTCCACATTTTATTTTCATTATCCCATCTAGCCTCAGCATATGATTTTTCTGCCCTTCTCAGCCTTCTATGCAACCTTTCTTGTCAATGTTTAAGAGCCCTCAAATCCCAAATCGCTAAAGCCTCATATTGAGCTGGCCTCGGAGGTGGTTTCTGTGTACTTAACATCCACCTTAAGTTTTCTAGCACCTTCGGATTGAATGTCCCATGTTCTGGGAACGCTGGACACCCCTCTTTCTCTGTTAATTTGCACCACTGTTTCATCCATAAACAAGGCGCAACACCCTTTTCTTCCATAACTAAGTAAGCTGGAGTATCCTCGAGTGGTGTAGGCTCCCTATCAGTTGCTACGATATATGTGTCTCCCTTCAGAGCACTCTTAAATGCTTTAACAAAATTAATTTTGCGATTTTCCCTTGTTTGTATTTTTAATCAGAAGTGACTTAGTTCCCAGGACACTCTTCACCCACCTTTCTCGACCTATTGCCTCTCACGGACGGCAGCCAATCCGTGCGCGACTCCTCTCAACATCTCAGCGCGGCACCACACACGTCACACTCACACACACTGCAGCTGACAAAGTCTTGAGGCTCGTCTGCTCCTCACTGAATCCACACAAACTAATGCAAATTATTGCGAGCACCTTAAAAGACAACACAAATCTGCCGGTTTACTACAGGAAGGGTAACACATTCGCTTCAGAACTTTACAGAGATTTCACTTGAAGCCTCAGCTGCTATTTTCTCCTTGTCAGTTCCCGCATACGCTAGCAGAATTCGACCCGCAAATTCTACTCTTGACTTGTCAATGGCTCGTCCTAGTGCACTTCAGAATTTGCCAAATCTCCATCGAAGGTTTCACACATACATTTCAACTCAAACTTGGTTTGTCAACCACGCCCGATTGACCTATTAAATCGCACAGATTACACATAAACCCAAGTGTCTCCTACACTTGTCAACATACTCCGGAGTCTTAGACCACGATGGGTCCGTACATAAACAACCAACCACGTGGATAATTTTGAGCACCAAGCGCCACACTCATATGAAGTACGCCGACTTCCCTACTCTCATACTGCGGAGTACGCCCACTCCTCCTAAAACAACATTTACTTGGCCTAAATACACACGAATCTCACAATCACCTGCAAAAGGCATAAGCTTAGCAAGCACGAAAAACCCTAAACCACACATTATAGTGCCGAGAACATCCCCAACTCACTTAGGCAGGCTCCGAGATCCTGGGAAAGTCATGGTGAACTTAGAAACCCATCATATCCCCAATTTGCATTATCACAGAAAAACCCCAAGGGCCAAAACCGTCGCTCTGCTACCAGAACTGTTGACGCATCCTTTTATGTTAATTTATACACATTAGGACTAGTTTTAGGACAATAAATCTTGTGACCCTGTGGTGAGACACCGTAGGACGAGATAACGGATCAATATGTCAATCAATATATCAATAATGTCATCAATATTCACTACCACAATGCACTTTACTTTGGATAAAGACATTAATCAAATTGTCGACGCAACCATGACCTTTCAGTCATGAAAAACCACAACTTTTGATAGAATTTTATGAATTTTATTCCCTATTGATTACAATCTACGAGCAGAAGAGTCAATCTCGAAACCAAGAAGCATAAGAGCATAGTCACAATATGGCAACTGTGATAAGATTTCATTAATGCAAGAATCACAAACATAAGAACATAGCACGACGTAAACATAGATCAGAACACAGTGAATAACATATATTTCTCAGTTCATCATAGCACAATGTCAGTCATTTGTCAATTTGCGTCAGTCAGAGTGATCTCCTATTCTAACCACTAATTAAAATGAGCATGTTGGGCTTCATGCAAAATAATTTAGAACACCAATTTAGAAAACATCTAACTATGGCCTCTATTCAAAATGAGCAGTTGGTACTTAGAAAGAAAAGCAAACAGACAAATTACAAATCGCATTGTCATAATTACCTTCCAAGGATTAGGTCAGCACAAAGGATCAGTCTTCGTCTTCAGGTCATCAGTCAAATCGCCATCAGTCTAACTTTGTCTAAAGGACCGGGGACACTTCCCACATAAGGAGGAGAAGTGTAAAGGGGCAGTCTATGGGTGAGGATAGTTTATTAAGTCTCAAAGTCACCTAGCAGAGTGACAGAGTTTCTGGATAAAATCAATCGCATTCCCTACCTAGTTCTAACGACCCTTCTGTGACATGGGTTTTTATCTCTTTTTCGTAATACGTTCCCCCAAAATTCTATTGGACATTTACTATACCCCACTATCTTTAACCTATCAAATTATACATTAGATAATTCCAATTGTCACCCCACGATAATTCATAACATTTTGATTGGTCTTCATAATTGACGCCTTCGGAGGTGGCACATCCGGGGTTACTTCACCATTTGGCACGTCTTCTCAGGTCATGAGTTTCCTTTGTCCATGGTTAAATGTCCTTGTACATTACATTAATCTACTTTTGTTTCAACTTTGTATTTAAATTCATACTAAACAACGAGCATGCGGATGAGAACAGAATCTGTGTTGATTCATGAAATGAAGAAAAGGAACAATGGCAGGGTCATGGCCCTTTGTGAGTCAGCACACTGGAAAACAGAAAAATGCTTTTAATATGAGAGCTAGGCAGCTAAAACCCACAGCTCACGCTAACTTAAGGCCTATGAGATTTTCAATATAAATACAATATCGTAATCGTTAATATAACTTGATTAACCATAGCATTAAGAATTGTATTTATGAGTTATTAGTTCGCGTATACATTGGTGGCCACACACATTATAGTCATAATTCAAATGCACGTTTAAGCAAAAAACGCTATTATCATCATTTTCTATGCAGCATCGTTGAGCATTGATATAAGCATTTCATTTTAATATATGTATTATTTAAACTACGCTCTCTCAGTACCAATGGATTCAAAAGCCTGGTGGAAACAGAAGACGAAAGACTCACCCTCGGAGACACAAAGAAGAACAAGGCCACCATGGAACCGGAACTTCAAGTCTTCCTTATGCTCTTCTACACAACACAATGCTCCACCTGGAACACCAACGCCGATGAAGACGAAAACGGTGAGTACAGCCACCTAGCACACAAGGGAGGGAGTAAAAGGAGAGTGGCACACACACACACAACACACACCATTCACACACACACCATACACACAACCAGATGTAGAGGAAAAACAATGTCACAGAGCCACGTCATAATAATGCAAGGACGACAGCATTCTAGACCTGAAAGTGTGATTGGATGAAAACAGGCACGATATTGTCCATGTGACAAAATACACAGGTGTCACTGTGCAGAAAGGGCCAATGGGCAGTCCAAAGTACAAAAGGCTCACATGGCTACAGGGCACAGTCCAAACCCCAATTCTTTCACTGACATAATCCGCACTACACTGTGCAGGGGCATCATGGTGGGAATGGCCAGGCACCTCAGGGGGAAATGGGGTGGGGGCACAGCAGCTGAAGTGGGGAACTTGCCCCCTGGTTCTGGAGGGGCTCGAAGCCCATATTCCTTTGCTGGGGAGTGCAAGGTCACAGTTTCTGAGGTGGGGAACTTGCCCACTGGTTCTGGATGGGGCTCCATGACCATTTTCCTATGCTGGGGTGTGCAAGGTAACAGTCACTGAGGTGGGGAACATGCACCCTAGTTCTGGACGGGGCTCCTTGTACAACAGTCCCTGGAGGTGGCCTACATGCCCTCTGCTGGAGGTGAGGGCTGCTGTGTCCTAGCTTGAGGTGAGGGCTGCTGTGTCCCAGCCTGAGGTGAGGGCTGCTATGTCCCAGTTTGAGGTGAGGGCTGCTGTGTCCCAGCTTGAGGTGAGGGCTGCTGTGTCCCAGCCTGCAATGAGGGCTGCTGTGTCCGAGCTTGAGGTGAGGGCTGCTGTGTCCCAGCCTGAGTTGAGGGCTGCTGTGTACCAGCTTGAGGTGAGGACTGCTGTGTCCCAGCTTGAGGTGAAGGCTGCTGTGTCCCAGCCTGAGGTGACCACTGCTGTTGCCCCTCTTAGTTGGTAGAGTGAGATCCTTCCATTTCCTAGCTAGTGGAGTGGGATCCTTCCCTTTCCTGGGTGGTGGAGAGGGATCCTTCCCTCTCTTGGGTGGTGGAGTGGGATCCTTTCCTCTCTTGCATCCACGACCAGGAGGTACCTCTACTCTCCCCGTGGACTGTTTGGCTGAGGTGCTGGGCTGGGTCATTGGAACCATGCTCTTACGGGCCAGACGGGGGTGGAGAGGGAGGGAAGAGGTCAAGTTGGCCAAGGAAACACTTCTTAGGGACGGTAGGGCCAGATGAGGGAGGAAGGACGGGAGTATAGGTTGAGGGAGTGGTTGTTGGAGGTGTACGTCTGTTGGACTTGGATGCAGGTGCATGGGTAGGGTGCTGATGTGAGGTGGATGACTGTTGGGTGTCTGTGTGCGTGCATTTGTGTCTCTTAGGAGGTGGGGGAGCAGACAGGGTGGGAGGGGACACAGGGGAAGTGTGGATGGATATTGTGACAGTGAGGGAGGAGGAGGAGAAGGAGACAGTGGAGGCAGTGGATGTTGGTGTGTGTGCAACTGTCTGTTGTTTGTGAGTGCTTGTGGCCTGAAGTGTGCTGCCTGTGTTTGTCTGTGCCACTCTTGTGTAATGTTTTGTGTTCATGCTTTGGGGTTGAGGAGATTGGGTCTGGATAATGGTAGTTGGAGGGCGGATAGTTCGGAACAGGGACAATGGCTGCCATCAGAGAGGAGGCCAGAGCCTGAAACAACCTCTGTTGGGCCACTAATACACCGTAAATGCCCTCCAGGAATATATTCCATTGCTGCATCTGGGATGCCAGCACCTGGATGGCATTCACAATGGTTGACTGCCCTACAGAGATGGTTCTCAGGAGGTTAATAGCCTCCTCACTGAGGGCAGCAGGGCTCACTGTGGAAGGGCCGCCTGACGTGGCTGGGGCAAAGGAGATGCCCACCCTCCTGGTAAGCAGACATGGGAAACTCAGTGATGGGCTACTGGGAGGGCAGTGCTGGTATGCAGTGGTGGCTGTACCTGCAGCTGGGGTGGTCACAGAGGTGTCCACCACCATCAGGGAGCTTCAATCGGAGGAGGTATCAGAGTCAATGTTGTCACCTCATGTCTCCACCGTGGTGCTCCCCTTGCCCTCCATCCCACTGGTCCCCTCGGCTTCGGTGGACTCTGTCTCCTGGGTCCTGTGGGATGCAGCTCCCTCAGTGCCAGTGCCCCTGCTCTTCCACCAGATGATGCTAATGCACACATGGACAGGATGACAGAAGGGGGAGGGGAGAGACAAAGGAAGCACTGGGTCAATTACAGCACCAACACCACAGATGGCATACACATTACCGTCACACAGAGGCAACAGGATTTTGTCCCATGCATTGCACTGGTATTACATTGGCCAGGTACCACAGGAAGATGGGATCCAAACACCTCTAACTGCACCCCTCCTGGGAGTCCCTACATCCAGTCTGACATGGTATGCAACCTAGCTATGTTACCAGATTTAGCAATACACCCATTACCCTTGAGCTGGACCACGCTGCGTTCTCTGAGCTTGCATTGAGGAGCACCCACTAACTGCAGCCACCACCAGGTTCCTATGCCACCTACCAATCATAGTTATAACTCACACTGTACTCACCCCCTTGTGGCTGCTGTGACGCCTCAAGCGCCCATCCACCATTGGGTAGAACACCGTCAGTATGCGGGCCATCGGGGGGGTCAGGTTCCGATGGGCACCCCGGCCTCATTGGGAGGCCATCCCCAGGTGGGCCTCCGCGGTCTTCCAGGCCCAGCGTCTCAGGTCCTCCTACTTCTTCCTACAGTGGGTGCTCCGCCTACTGAAGACCCCCCAGGGTCAGCACGTCCTTGGCGATGGAGCACCACAATCCCTTCTTCTGATGGGTGCTGACCTGCAGATGAAACACAGACATGAGGACACCACTGCACATACAAATCAGCATGTCACACATATGGCCCACAAATCCCCTTCCATCCGCAATGGCGCCTGCATTACTCAGCGCCCACCATGCACACTACCACCAGACATGCGACCCCCCCCAAATGACATGATGCTTGCTCACAAATCTCCATGCAACCCTGTCACATGCCTCATTCCCAAGGTGTACTCACCTGTTGGTCTGAAGGCCCATACTGCCGCCCATACTGTGGTAGGAGCCCATCCACCAAACGCTCCAACTCCTCTAAAGTGAAGGCAGGGGCCCTTTCCCCGGTCACATGGTCCATGGCAGGATCCAGACACAGGTCACAGCAGCACACGCAGTGTAGGTGTTGTCCTTTAGAAAGTCAGGAATCGAGTGAGGTAATAAACAGAAAATGGCGGTCACTTCCGCGGGGGTGTACACCGTCACCGCCTCCGGTGATCCCCATTGGTCACTGCACTCCATAGAGCCTCATGTTATCCAATAAGGAATAGCAAGACGGTGCAAGACTGCCTTCCACCATGACGTGCAATGCCAGCAGAGTTACCTCATTTCCACCTGTCCTTACAAACAGGACAGGCGGTTGACATTTTATGGTGGTGGACAATATTCATATAATCGAGAATTGCATCAAATCCATTTTTTACACATACATTGCCATTCCCAATGTCCCATCATGTTCCTGCTCTATGTTCACTGTGGTGGTGTATCCATTGTTTATATTGTGACAGCCTACTCACTCTTGTGTCCCTTAGATACCTACCACTGTGGAGGAATCGGAGGAAGAGACATGCCTCGGGGTACAGACCCCGTGTGGACTTGACTACACTGGAGGAGAGGCAAATAATACTCACCAATAGACTGGACATGGCCATAATCACAGAGCTAGGTGCTCAATTGGAGCCTGATCTGATATCAGCTATCTGTCATCACACTGGGATCCCCCCTCTCGTGCAGGTTCTATCAGTACTCCACTTCCTGGCAACTGATTCATTCCAAGTGACAGTGGGCTTGGCAGCAGGAATGTCACAGCCAATGTTCTAAATCCTGCTGGCAAGGGTTTTGTCTGCTCTGGTGAAACACATGTGCAGCTACATTTCTTTCCCCCAGGTGGAAGATTTGGCCACCGTGAAGGCAGGATTCTATGCAATGGGACATATACCCAACATTATTGGGGCGATTGAGGGTACATTTGTTGTGTTTGTCCCCCCCGCCAGAATGAACTGGTGTTCATGAATTGCCCAGGACCAGATCTGGGTTTTATCCATCAATTCTTTTGCTCACCTCCCCATTATGGACCCAGCCATAAGCAAATCAGTCTTGACCCTTTTCTCCATGGAAACAGTCCATCCCAAACTGCCAGGCCAGGTCCTGGGACCAGTTTTGGGGTATCACCCCTCGTCTGCCAGGCTAGCTTGAATCCAGTGGCGTAGTGAGCCCTGGGCCTGCATCTGGGCATACCTGGCCCACTTAGGGTTACAAAAGCAAACAAAAATAATGATGCACTGGGGATGAATGTTTTCATTGTTCAGCATTCCATCCATCATCTGTTCTCTTTGCTATTTTCACCCTAAGTGGGGAGGGTATGTCCAGACGTGGGTCCCATGCCACTGGATTTAAGTTAGCCTGGCTGATGAAGGGTGATACCCCAAAACCAGTTCCAGGATGCTTGTTTCAGGTCCAGGGAGGACCTAGCTTGAAAGTTCGGGCTGGACTGTTCCTATAGAAAACATGGTCAATACTGCTTTGTATACGGCTGGGTCCAAACTGGGGTGGCATGGTGTGGCATGGTGGGCAAAAAACTATGGAATAAACCCAGATCTTTGTGACTGGGGGAGAATGTTTGCATTGTTCAGCATTCCATCTATCGTCTGTTCTTTTTGCCTTTGCCACCCTAAGTGGAAAGGGTAAGCCCAGACATGGGTCTCTTGTGCACTATGCCATGGATTCAAGCTAGCCTGGCTGATGAAGGGTAATACCCTGAAATCTGATCCAGGTTGCCTAGTCTTGCAATGAGCCATCTAGCCAATAGGCCTAGTACTAGTAGTCATCTGTGCATTAAATAAATGTTTCTGTGGTACATGGTTTCAAACTTCACTTAGGACAGGGATGCCATTGGATTAAATATAAAAAGTTGGCTATTTTTTACATCTCTTTTTTTTGTTCCAAAAAGTATATGTTGTGGATAATATTTAATGGCATAGAAGGATGTGTGTTGTAAATTGTTTATAGCTCAGTTAGTAATGTGTTTTGCATTGCTGAATTAATGTTAGTGTTTTCTTCAGGCTTACTACCATGTCTCCTTTTTCTGTCCAGTGTGTGTGTGTGTGTGTGTGTGTGTTATCATCCACCATTTGTTTTTGGTCTCCATGCCGTATGGCCAAGAACCAGTTTGTGTAGTCTATGTCGATAGCCTTGCATGTGTTCTTTGTTCTCCATGCCTCCATGTTGGCAGTTGTTGTTTGAGCATGTGGCTGGCAGAAATTATATGCATCCAACCAGTGTGTCATAGACTTGCATGTGTTCTTTGTTCCCCATGTCGCCTTGCTCACTTTTGTTGCTGTTTGACCATGTGGCTGGTGGCCATTTTGTGCATCCAGCCAGTGTTTTTGCCATATGCTTGCAAGTGTTCTTTCTTCCCCATGCCTCCTTGCTCGCTGTTGTTGCTGTTTGACCATGTGGCTGGTGGCCATTTTGTGCACACAGCCAGTGTGTTTTTGCTATATGCTTGCATGTGTTCTATGTTTGCCATGCCTCCTACTCACTGTAGTTGCTTGGCCATGTGGCTAGTGGCCATTTTGTGCATCCAACCAGTGTGCCTTTGCCATAGGCTTGCATGGATGGACATGATACCAGTCTAATATTAATATGCTTGGGGATTATTGTAGTATATGGATACTAAAATAATATGATTCTGATTAACATTGCTTACATTATTTCCTTCCTTTTTTTTGCATATTTTTATTTTGCACCCCATGCCTCACTTCTTCACTTCTTTCTTTTTAGCATCACATACAAATATCAGCATTTGTTTAATTTAAGTTTTTATTTTAAGTTTTTTATTTTATGTGTTAGATATTTTACTTTTTTATTTATTTATTTTTTTAACCATCTATCTATTCATGCATGCATCCATCCATCCATACACCTGAGGCACAAAGCGGCACTACAACATTCCGTTTCTTTGTAGAAATTCCATTTCCTCCCGGACATCCTAGCTGCAGTGCACTGCAGGCACATCCGCAGCATCATTAATTTTTTAATGATTATTTAATTTCCCCTGAACCGTTGTGCCGCCATAGGTTTTTAAAGGATTATTCCATTTACCCACATACCTCTCTCTGACTACCACAGGTGTCTCCTTTAAAACAGATGGAGTTAAAGCTAAAGCAAAGAGCTATATCTGCATGTTGTGTTGCCAGATTTGAAATTAAATTGTATGGTGTGGTGGCACAGTTTGACTTTACAATGTGTGATTAAATTGGTATTTATTACATAGTAACCAACTGCACTAATACTGCTTTTGCCTGTACTTTTTCAACCTGCAACAATGGCACATTTCACTAACTACATGTTTTTCTTGCTTGGTTGCTTTTATGTGCACAAGAGAAGAGGCCTCACACCACGCACTGTACTGCCAAAGAGAAGGCCTTACAGTTACTTCAGTCCTCCAATCTCTTCCCCTTGGGCAGCTTAGTGCTACATCAACTGTGCGCTTTAAGATGGCCCCAAAGAAAGTTGCTCCCAAGCAAGTGGTCAGTAAGAAGAAGCATCTTTCCACCAGTGGTGAGCCAACTGCAACGCTTTTTGTTTTTTGGTGCCTGCCACACTGGCCTCCAGGGAAAGAACCTGGTAGCAGCACTCCCACATGAACAGCACCACCCCACCCTAAGCCAAAATCATGTCTGTCAGTAAGGCAGCCACTGCAATCATGGCAAGGCCGACAAGTTTGATGTTGAATTGGATTTGTGCCTTTCGCAAAGCAGTACCTAATCATTTCAGGAAACACAGCATAGTGGACAGCAGCCACAGACAGCAATAGTAGATATTCCCAAAGCTGGAGCAGAACAGCAGGTTGAGCTTCTTACCGAGCAGCAACCTCCTCATTTAGAATTAATGGCTCCCTGATCTCCAGCAAGATCACCTGCCTCAGCAACCTCACAATGTCACAGGAGGACTGAGTCAGATGGAAACACCTCAGCATAGAGTAACAGACCCACAACGCACATTGAGTCTACCACCACCCACTTCTTGGAAGTCGTCAATGACCCCAGAAAAGAAGAAAATCTAAGCTACCATTACAGCCATGTTTAGGCAGGAGAGGCCCTACAACGCAACCACCCAATGGCACGTTTGTACAATGGGAAACAGGCACAAATGTTACAGCTGGGCCTCCTCTCTTCTCCTTTTGTAGAAGGCGTAGAATTCGTAAAATTTGTGGCAGTCATTTGCCTGAAATGGATTGTTCTAAGTTAGATCTATTTTGCCAGAGTTGCTGTTCTAGTGCTGCATCACAATGTGCTGCAATTCGTTGGACAAGCTTTGCAACAAAGTGTTCACACTATCCACCTGATGAAAGATATGTGGACTAGTTGTCAGGCTACTGATTACATGTTCATCACTAAAGACTGGATCTCTTTTGTGGGAGTAAAGCAAAAGTTATTTGCAGGTCTTAGCCCTGAATACATTTTTAAGAGTATTTAGTGCCATGCAACAGTAGCATGTTCGCCATGGTGAAATCACTTACAGATGCAAACATCTTGGACAATTTGATACCAAGGTGTCTGAATGGCTATTACCTAGAGGTGTCCAAATTGGATTTCATGCTGCACACAATGGCAGTAACACAGTCAAGGCCATGTCAGACGGTAGCTATTTCAGGGTCCTGTGGCAACTGTATCAACCAGGTTGTTCAAGAGTTTCGAAAAAAAAGAAAGTGTCCCTCATTACAACCCTGGCGGGAAAATCCCACTTACCACCGTACAGAAGACCACCAACATACCGCTGCAGCTGCGGAATTCCGCTACAGGTATTGCGACCGACAGCCCGGAATCCGCCGCAATACAGACACCCACACAAGTCGCCACACCAAAGGTCAGTGATAAACTGCCGATAACAAAACTGACACCGTCACGCCAACAGGAATACGCCCACACTATCACCACCCACGAATCAACGCAATGGTCTTTCAACCGCGGTAATTCATTGGCGGTACACACCGCCATGGTCAAAATACACACACATATACAAAACACAACCACATTGGACAATTCAAAAAACACACACCTGATACACATACACACACCACACCCACACACCCAATCCAATATAAAGCACACACCAACATCATCCACAAACCCTTACTATCAGAATTCTGAAACTACGCCAGAGAGATACACTACCTAAAACAACACCAGCATCCACAGACACACAACACCATCACTTACACAACATCCATGCACCTCAAAAAACACACACCAACACACACCCTCACACATCACACCAGACACCATCTCACACATCACCCACACCACATCATGGCACCTCAACGACACCCCAGGTTCTCTGAGGAGGAGCCCAGGGCCATGGTGGAGGAAATCATCCGGGTAGAGCCACAGCTATTCGGATCACAGGTGCAGCAGACGTCCATTGCAAGGAAGATGGAGCTATGGCGCAGAATTGTCGACAGGGTCAACGCAGTGGGAAAGCATCCAAGAACTAGGGATGACATCAGAAAGAGGTGGAATGACCTACGGGGGAAGGTGCATTCCGTGGTCTCCAGACACCAGATTGCTGTACAGAGGACTGGCGGTGGACCCCCACCTCCTCCCCCACAACTAACAACATGGGAGGAGCAAGGCTTGGCAATACTGCATCCTGAGGGCCTTGCAGGAATAGCAGGAGGACTGGACTCTGGTAAGGCAAATCTTTACTACCTTATCCCCCCCACCCCACCTGCATGCTATCACATACTCCCACCCTCACCCTCACCCTCACACCCATCAACCCAACAACCCGGATATACCCCACCAACACAACCCACACATCCCAAAACCAAGCCCTGCATGTGACACCAATGCATGGACACCCATCACCCAAGCATGTCCACTACAGAGACTCACTCATGCCCCAAAATCACCAATCACACAAGGACCAAGCCAATAACGCAAGACTGGAGTAGAGGTCAACCACCCATTGCACACAATGGCACACACAGATACAATAATTATGCATTTATACCCCAACAGGACCCCTACCCAACGTCACCGGACAGGAGATGCCGGACATATCCAGTCCCCCCACAGAAGAGGCCCACAGTGATGACAGCAGCTCTGCACAACTGGATCAAGATGACCAGCCCGGCCCAATCGGTTCTCCTGACACTGTCACAGCCACCACAGAGCCTCCCCCCTCAGGAAGCACCATCACAGCACCCACCCAGCGGGCCCATCCCTCTGTCCCCAGGACATGTCAATCAGCAGTATGTCCACCACTACAGGGGACCCAGGCAAACCCACCAACCCAAGAAAATCAGGGACCTGAGGGCAGTGGCAGTGGGCACACGGTTCAGTGGACAGAGGCACAGGATAACAGGGAAACTGGGAGGACTGCTGTGCGTGAGGGGGAGGACAGGCCCAGAGAACCCACACTCCACGAGGCACTCTCCAACATCATGGGAGCTTACCATCATTCCCAGGAGACGATGGGAACGGTACTGGCCAAGTTTCAGGAGATCCAGTGGCTGCAGGAGGAACACTACCTTGGGATCATGGAGGACTTGAAGACCATTAACACCACCCTGGTCACCATTACAGGGGTGCTGGCAGACCTGGCCAACTCCAGGAGGGACATAGTGGCACAACAAGGGGCCCCTGACACTAGCCTGGATAATGAACAGCCTCTGCCGGCACTGGTAGACAGGAGGCACTGCCACAGAAGCAACAGGACACCAGCACCCCACCCCCTGCAGATGGAGAACCACCCCACAAACCGTCCCTGAGATCCAGGAAACAGACAGAGAACATTGCCAAGACCCCCACCTGGAAATGAGACCCCACTGAATGTCACCCTTCTGTCCCACTATGTCACCCTGTCCATCCATAAAACTGCCATTGCTCCACTTCCTATGCCCCTTTGGACAATGCACCTGTGAAACAAATAGACTGGACTCTGCTGTGGACATTCCTCCACCATCACCCCAACCCATTTTACAACTCACTCCACTTACTGGCACAGGAATAAACACATTTCAATCACAAAACAATCTGGAGTCAGTCTGTGCTTTCACAAATGTGTAATTGCAATAACTATAGAATATAGCAATGTCAATTTACTTGTTCACATACCAATGTATTGTACACAGCTGTAGGCCAGCAGTAAACATAGCAGAGGGCACAAAGTGGGACCCAAATCTGTGAAATGGAAAGTCAAAGTGACAAGTCAGGGTCCATACACTAAATGAAAATGACACACTTATGCTAGTTCCAACAATAGAATGAGGTGTGGGAAGCAGTGGCATCTTCTTACCTGTGTCTCACTGGAAGTATTGCCTGATGATGTTGTTTCGGTTGTCGATATCCTCTTCTTCTCACTCCTCTTTTTCAGTGTCGACAGGCTCCACAGCTGCCACAAGACCACCATCTGGCCCATCCTCCTGCAGAAAAGGCACCTGGCATCGCAAAGCCAGGTTGTGCAGCATACAGCAGGCCACGATTATCTAGCACGCTTTGTTTGGTGAGTAGTAGAGGGAGCCATCTGTCAGATGGAGACACCAGAATCTGGCCTTCAGGAGGCCGAAGGTGCGTTTGATCACCCTCCTAGTTCGCCCATGTGCCTCATTGTAGCGTTCCTCTGCCCTTGTCCTGGGATTCCTCACTGGGGTCAGTAGCCATGACAGGTTGGGGTAACCAGAGTCACCTGCAAATTTCGAGGGACAACTGTTAGACACACACTAACCCTTAATGACAGCCCCATACTCAGAAACCTATATCAACTGTATTGGGACCTTGCCCTCACCTATTAGCCACACACGGTGCCTCTGGAGTTGGCCCATCACAGAAGGGATGCTGTTATTCCTCAAAATGTAAGCATCATGCACAGAGCCAGGATACTTTGCATTGACATGGGAGATGTAGTGGTCTGCCAAACACACCATCTGCACATTCATAGAATGGTAGCTCTTCCGGTGTTTGTACACCTGTTCATTTCTGCGGGGGAGGTACAAATGCCACATGTGTCCCATCAATGGCACCAATGATGTTGGGGATATGTCCCAGGGCATAGAGGTCACCTTTCACTGTGAGCAAATCCTCCACCTGAGGGAAAACGATGTAGCTGGGCATGTGCTTCAGTAGGGCAGACAACACTCTGGACAACACGTTAGAGAACATTGGCTGGGACATCGCTCATGCCATGGCCACTGTTGTTTAAAAAGACCCACTGGCCAGGAAATGGAGTACAGACAGGACCTGCACTAGAGGAAGGGATTCCTGTGGGATGGCGGATAGCTGACATCAGGTCCGGCTCCAACTGGGCACACAGTTCCTGGATTGTTGCACGATCAAGTCTGTATGTGACCAGGATGTGTCTCTCTTCCATTGTCGACAGGTCCACCACGGGTCTGTATACCGGAGGATGCCGCCATCTCATCACCTGCCCCAGCGGACGTGCCCTATGGAGGAGAACAGCGAGCAGAGAGTCATCCAACACTGAGGTATCACAATGTCTTATTTTCAGATACTTTATTAATCCACAATGTGGCGGTATCTGTCTATATTACCGGCCGAGATAGGTGTGACGCAGTTAACATCCATTCGATGTGGACTCCTTAAATGGCAGCTGCCTGACCTGTTAGGTGGCACAAGGGGATATGTGGTAACTGAGCTAGCATTCTACACCGTCGCAGTCGAAGACCGCGGCGTAATTCAGCATTGGTTAACATTGGGCCCTATGGGTCCCAGGAGCCGATAACAAAGTACGCCAGCGGTGACAGTACGCACAGCCGTGGACGCGACCGCCATTTTCTGTCTGTTCAGTCACTTGATACCTGACCTTCAACAGGAGAGGACCTACACTGCAAGTGCTGCTGTGACCTCAGTCTGGAAGCGACGATGGCTCATGTGTCTGGGGAAAGGGCCCCTGCCTTCACTTCGGAGAAGTTGGAGAAACTAGTGGATGGGGTCCTACTCCAGTACATGCAACTGTACGGTCCTCCAGACAAACAGGTGAGTACACTATGAGCATGTTGTATGGGCAATACCTGTTTTGAGTGGTGTGGATGGAAGATACGGGGGGATACTGAGGCCTGCATGTGCAGATTGGGAGTCTATGTGCATCAGGGCAAGGGTGGGAACTGGGGGGCAATGAGTATGACGGTCCGGACGGGTAAGTAATTTTCTTTTCCCCCTGTACCATTCCTCTAGGTCAGCACCCACCAGAAGAAGGGTATTTGGCGTGCCATCACCAAGGACGTCCGGACTCTGGGGTCTACCACAGATTAAGCACCCACTGCCGGAAAAGATGGGAGAACCTGTGCCGCTGGAGCAAGAAGATGGCAGAGGCCCAGCTGGGGATGGCCTCCTAACGTGGGAGGGGTGCCCGTCGCACCATGACCCCCCTGATGTTCCAGACCCTGGCGGTGGCCTATCCGGAGTTGGATGGGCGCTTGAGGGTATCACAGCAGCCACAAGGGGGTGAGTACACTCTCATTCAGCTGACTCTGCGCGCATTACGAGGTGTCTGGGTGGGGGAGGTGGGAAGTGGGTTCCCCTAGGCTAGGGTGAAGTTGGTAGGCAAGGTCCCTTGTGAGGCAGGCTATGTGGCACCCCAACCCCACCAGTGGTAAGAGCCATCTACACCTAGTCAAGCTCCTGTGACTTCCAGGTGTGTAGCAATTGGTCTTAGGCCTCGGACCTCATGGTCAGCTGAAATTTTCAGGAACTGTTAGTGCATGGCTTAGTGCAGAGGGCTGCTCCATGTGTGTTGTGTCCGCCAACTGTAGTGGTGTTGCATGCACTGAACATGTCTTTCTTCTGTCTTTCCCCCCCTTTTTCTCGTCTTCCTGTTCTTGTGTGCAATAGCATCATCAGGCGGAGGAGCATTGGCACCGGAGTAGGAGGGAGCTGCAACCCACTTGGTCCTGGAGGGCGAAACAACCGAGTCTGAAGCCACCAGTGGGACGGAGGGTGAGCGGAGCTCCACGGCGTGGACAGGAGCAGACAGCAGTGATAGCGACTCCTCCTCTGATGAGAGCTCCCTTGCGGCGGCGGACACCTCTGTGCCCACCGCATCAACAGGTACAGCCGCTACCCCCCCTACCAGCACCGCCCTCCCACCATCCCCTCAGCATGTGTCCTGTGCCCGCTCACCCAGGAGGGTGGGCATCTCCTCCACCCCATGCACCTCAGGCACTGCCTCAGTCAGCCCTGCTGCCCTCAGTGAGGAGGATATTGACCTCCTGAGATCCCTCAGTGTTGGGCAATCTACCATTGTGAATGCCATCCAGGGTGTAGAGAGGCATTTGCAACAAACAAAAAAGAGGAATGCTGCTGTCTTGGCACAGTATGCCAACATAACTGATGAAGAGGAATATCCTTTTTCCTACAATCCTGCAGTGAATATAATTGAAGACATTTTATTAATATAGAATGTATTGTGTGTTCCATGGTACTAGCAAAATAATATATTGCCATTGCACACATGGTCCTCTGGATGCTAGAGTAAAATTAGAATACCAACTTGGGGACTCAGTTTATATATTGGCAGTATGTACACTGCCTTGCAAAAAAGTATACATACCGCTAATATGAAAGTTCACCCACCTGACTTGAATGCGAGTGGACCTCCAGTTTGACCATGGTGAAGACTACTCTTATCTCCACCGTGGCCACACTTCTCTGAAGGCCCTGGAGAGTAAGGGCTGTCAGAGAAATGGCTACATTCTCGTCCATTGTAGATGGGCAGACATGTAGCCATTTTGTACTGTTTCTCACTGCAAGTGAAATGTGGGAGTAAGGACCAATAAAATCCTTATAATGTTCCCCTGCAATGGGAGGAGACACCTATGGCGATGGAGGCATTATATTTTTTATTTAAAAAAAGAAATCCTGTTTCGGGATTTTCTTTTTTAAAAGGAAAAAATACTCCTTGCCATAGGGCTGTTTCCTTCCAAACAGCCCTGTAGTGAACAGTAAAATCCTTGTCTGTCATGTATGAATTAGGTGGGCAGCTCCTCCACAATAGGAACAGAGTAATTTACTCCATTCCCCTGGTGGACCTACGGGTTGTCTGCCCAAAAATAAATCTGGGGCTTGGTCTCCTAAATTCCATACAAGCAAAAACCTTCTGTTTCAAATTCAGATCTTGAACTGATCCTCAATAGCCTCTTATTCTATGTGTGTGCTCCATTCCCACTCAGACATTTGGCAGAACCATTCATAATCAGTTTGGTCCAAACAAAGTGTTAAATGACAGCACTCACTTAGGGTCCACTTTGGGTGAGGCACAAATGTCAGATTGTAAATAGATTTTAGATATACAACATGAATATAGAATGGAGCAAGCATTTCAAAGCAGAATTTGGTTTAAATCTTTTTATTCACTATTAGTAGAAGATGATATACAAACACAGTTTGGTCGTCCTCTGTGAACTGCAACCTATGCCCTCAAAACAATGATCATTTGCTGCATCAAAATCCCACATTTATAACACTATTGCTTCCATGGGACCAAGTATCATACTATGATGCACAAAAAATATTGAATGCACCACAAAGTAGGTTGAAAAGAAGGCCATACAAAATGTATTTAATTTATCACAAAGGAGGTTGAAAAGAAAGTGTAGACAATGTGTAATAACACTATGAAATGAAGTTTTCGCCAACTGCTACCCATCTCATGAAATTACTCCTATAGGCAACCAAAGGAATTTCAAGGTGAGTGACGCTAGTGCACTACCTTGCTATTACTCACCGTTAGCAGGCAACATTTCTGGCTAAAATCTGCTAGAAAGAACATGTAGCACTTTTACAGAGTGCCACCCTCCGCCTCACCAGGAAAGCAACTGATAACTCAATGCCCTTTGCTACAAATGCATCTGTCACATTTAACAAAGACCTGCTCCTGGCTAAAGCATCAGAAGTCAAAACTGTGAATAGCAGGAACCGACGGTCCCCAAGTATCCTTTTTTTTAGGTCGCGCTGTCGAAGCCAGTTGTATATATTTTGTGGGCTTACAGCCCACCCACTGCTTTTCATTTGTTTGTTTCAGTGTCCTTTAAAAATCCCTGCTTGTTAGTGGTCAATTCTTCCTCTTTGTCCCTCATTTTTGTCTTTTGATTTTATAAGTACGGCGCCCCAAAGCTGGTAATCGGCACCACAAGGACTTCGGTATGTAAAGCCTCTGCCATGGGAGCCTACATGCACAAAACTTCTTTTTTTATTTTTTTTCTTCCCCTGTTGTCAGCGTGTTTGATGTTTCATGTGTGATCAGGGGTTCCTGTTGGCTGTGTTTGAGTTTCTTTTAACAAGTGCATTTGTTTTTTACTATATATGTTCTCAGCAAAGCACTGACCATTGCAATGCGAATTGTCACGCAAAACAGGACAGAGCTAAGATTTAAAGTTGTCTTTGTGGCTCGAGTTTGTGTGGCATTGTCTTTACTGTTGTCATGTTGAGCGTTGCTTGGAGTAGCCACTCAGAGGACACACCGATCCAAACATTTGTTTCTCTTCTTATTGGCATATTTTTAGATACCTTGAAGAATAGAACAAAAGCCAGACTTTTCAGATCTCAAGCGCACAACTCTCCCCGCATCACTTTTTGCACCGCCCCTCTCCCAACATCACTACTTGTTTTTACTAGCAGGGTCCTCTTCTGTAATGGCTTTCGGATTCTGCCGACTTTGGCTTCTTTCATTTTTCTATTGCCACCTGCAGTGGGTCCGCTGCTCTCTGAAGCCGGGATGAAGTGACTTCCTGTAGGGCCACTAAAGTACATAGTTCAGGTGGGCTAATGACTCTTGCCTGCTGTATGCCCTACTCTGCAGGAATGGCACTATATGGCCAGCACACACACATGAACGGAATTGCTTCTCGGTGCTCCAGTAGACCCAAGTCACTAAAACAAGAAGGCTCATTTAAGTAATGATGATTCAAACCCACACACAGGTCCTGGGTCCAAAAAATATAATTTACCTATACATCTCTGTCTGCTCTAATTTTATATAATTCCACCTCGAGACCCGAGCATCTATTGCAACAACCTATTAGTTTCCCTCAGATGCTTGGGCTGGGGAGCAAGACGCAGTCAGTTCTTTTTACACCCTCCAGGGCTACTGTAACAAACCAATACTGGATATTTCTTCTTTCAGGCCCGTTTTGGGGGAAATGCTTTCACTATATGTTAATGTCAGAACGTGTTCATACTTTCAAGCTTCCTGAAATGTTATAACAATACGGTATTTGGCCCAAAGGTGTGACATTCCCTCTCTGTTCAAATTCATTATATCTTTAGGCATGTGGTGAAAGAATGACTGTATGATTAACATTTGCTGTCAAGCTGCTCCACTGTCTCTATTTTGTGCCTAAAGGTGGATCACTCAGCAGTGTGCACTTTGTGAAAAAGCAAAAAAAAATTAAGCACACTCAGTTTGATGCTGCCACAATCACCAGAGAACAGAAAAGTGGGCAGGCTGCATGGGCACAGCAGAGTAGATCTCTCAAACTTCTTATATTCCTAATTCCTTTTCTCAAGGCCTTACTGATTGTGGAGACTACAATGCCCAGGTGTACCTTGTAATATATTTATGCCCCAGTCTCATTGCTAATATATTTTGAAACCATTTCAACTTCAAGCAAGCTGGCTATCTTTATTTGTTCTATGATAATGTTGTTAAGTGAAACATCCCTGCCAGAGGCCGCTTTCCAGTCTCTTCTCTAGCCCAATGAAGCCAGCACAGGGAATTTAAATGGATATTCTCAGATGAGCGGTGGGGCAAAGACAGACAGTCGAGCGTAAGACCTCTGCAAAGTGAAAGGTGAAGATTACAGGGGCAGGAAAAACCTGACTGCAATCCTTTAGTGCCACTTGAAATTTGTCAATCAATGTGTTTTAAGCAGTTTTGTCTTTCAGACCAAACAAATCTCCCAAGATGTGAGTTGTTCAATTTGCTATTGGCCTCAGTTCAATTAGCCCTAAACACAAATGCTCCAGCATCACTTTATCTGCCTAACTTGACTGCTGCTTCACAAACCGAAGTCTGCTAATAGCCTTCCTTTGCTCCTACTTAATCCCTTGGACTCTAATTATCCAGCTGTCAAGTTTTCTCTCCACAGCCTTGCATTAACAATAACTAATGTCTTTTTTTTTCCTAAATCGGTGCAGAAAAGTTACTTTCTCTGCATGTGATTCATGAATCATCATTCAATTCTGCAGCAGCCTCTCGATCCTTGACTTCATATTCAACTGTGTAGCTAGAAAAATTCCTCTTTCCAAGGCTTCTTCTTGGACATGTTTGTTTTCCACAAGAGCTTAACAGTTAGCTCCACAAACCCGCAAGCAGGCCACATGATATGAACAACCAGCACCAGTCATGCCTCTATGGCTTGATTGTATCCAGTGCCTCCCATTTGTTCTCTGTCCTATTGGAGTCCTAGCTCTTTCTCCTCCGGTAAAATCTACTACCTGTTATTTCTCTGGAGTCCATGAACAAACTGTTGCAGCTCCAATCATGTTGCAGCTCACAAAGCTTGAATCATCTGTGGTACCACACATTATTCTTGTGTTACCAGAACCAATGTTGGATGCCTGTAACAGTTTGGTCACTGTGGTTCCTTGACTTCCATGCATGACGTGCACCCCTGCGTGTAGGATGGGGTATGAAGGCAGCTAGACATCTGTTGTCGTTCCCTTCAGAACAAGGTCACTGTTTCAGCCCCTTGGACCGCTCTAACAGCCACAGGCGTTCCCAGGGGCATTGGCAGGAGAAGGAACTATGGTCACTGAGAAGCACCCAACACTTGTGACCATCTTGGCATCAGCTGTCCCCGCCCCTAAGAGCAGAAACAAGGGAGTAAAGAATGTGTGGTGGTGCATTTTAGCTCAAGAAGGCTTCTTTGAAACATGAGGGCAGTGTGATGTAAGAAGCATTCCAAAATGTACCCAGGCATTCCAATTATTGTGCACCTAAACGTAATGTGTTCGAGGCATGTGTAGCCTTAGACACGCATGCTTTGCAGACTCCTGCCATCTAGTGTTGGGTCCCGATGTGTGCAAATTGTTTTCCTTCGAATAAGTCTTTCGAATCACAAGGTAAAGTGACTACTCCTATTGGTGATAGTGCGCATGGGCATCAACTCCATTGTTAGAGTTTCTTTCTGCTATCGGGTTCCGGACCTGTGTACCTGCACTCCAGTTCAACACCATCATAGCGCTCTTTTCAGTTTGTGCAATAGATCACGTTTTTCACTCTGTGTATTGTATATCTTTTTGCTCGAGTCAGTTTGCTTGGACTGTGGCCTCTTTGGGGGGGGGTTATCTTCAGCTCCATCAATTTCTCCAGAAAGTGCCTCGCTGGTGATGGAACAAACTCCTTTCCATGATGTATCCACGGACAGATTTACAACCGGTCTGTAGCCTGTGTTTGTCTTCAGAACACAGAGAAGTGGGCTGCTAGGCCTGGCTAAGAAAACTAAGAAAACTCTTTGAGACCACTAGCCACGTCTGCTCAAAACGTCCAGGAGGAGCATCAGGATATTCGGTCATGAAGAAGTCGAAGAACACCCGCAGCCATTGGCGGAAGAGGAGGAGGGATTCTCCACTGAGGGCAGTTCTGACTCCGACCCCTGGGTCAACCTCGAAATTCTGGCTTTGCAAACCATGTGTACCCCCTGTCCCTCAACACTGCACCGATCATCCCAAAAAACACTTGGGCCCCTCTGGAAAACCAGACAAAAGACCTCAGTCCACCACTGCCTTCTGGCCATGGTTAGCACTGAGTAGCTTGATCAGATGCCCCACTCTCCGTCTCGGTACGAAACACAAACCGAAGCCTTTGGCCTCAAGTACTTTCATGCCCACCCGATCCTCTGTATAAAGCCGATCATCAACGCCGCCCACCGCTTTGATGCAGAGTGGCTCTTCGTTACCAAAACTGGGTTGTACCCAAAATCTTCTAAGCCAACCTCGTCGATAGATTCTGGCAAACCAGTGGAGCCCATTTTCCACAGACTCCAAGAACAACTGGATGTCAAACAAAAGACAATTCACATTCAGCCTCACACCGGCCGGATCCTTGAAACATCCTCAGCACCCACTTCTACTCCAAAGAGACCGCTTTCTTTCTATAAGGCTCTGGACTCACCAATGCCAACAAAACACCAGAAGAAAGCAAACAAAGCCACCAGACCATTGCCTCCTCCAGCACCCTCACCACCTCCTCCAATAGTACCAGCCTCACATTCTCCACCACCTTCTCCAGAAGACCCATTAGAAATTTCACCTAAAGGGTCTCCACATTATGACACAACTGGGGAGGGTGGGGCACAAGGCACTTTTGAAACACCACCATACAGTGACTGCTGGGACAATTATGATGACGATTCTCCAGAGGACACAAACCCAGATCAGTATCCCGCCCGTTCCTCCCTTCCGGATGATCAGGAGTTTATAGGCCGTGTGGCAGTGTATCATGACGTACAGCTCCATGAAGAGCCTTTAGAAGAGAATTTCTTATTTGAAACCCTTTCCCCCACTCACTGGGCTACACACTATCTCCCTATGCTAAAAGGCATGCTTAGACACACTGAGGACATTTTTAAATATCATGATATGGCTAGAGATATCGTCCCAGGAGTAGATTAAAAACTATAGGGCCTCACCGTCTGATTACCATATGTCTCAGGGGCCAGTTACCACCAAGCTCACCTGTCATTACCACTGCATGCAAGCACTCAATTCCCAAACTAGCAGAGATGCCTAGCTGCCTGACAAAGAGAGTAAGCTTATTGATGCTGCAGGGATGAGTGGCGCGGCACAATCCAATAATCATTGGCGAATTGCTAATTCAGTGGGCCAACTTGCCCGTTATGATCGTTCTTACTGGGATGAAATGGAGAATCTACTCTAACATCTCCCAGAGGAGCACAAGTAACGAGGACTACAACTTGCCTCTGAAAGCAAGCTTATTTTTAACACCTCAATATGGTGTGCCTTAAACTCTGCTGACATTGCAGCTAGAGGCATCAATACCAGCATCTTACTCAGACTTCATGCGTGGCTTCGTATTTGTGGTTTTAAACCAGAGCTGCAGTAGAGTGTCCTTAATATGCCCTTTGACAAAGAACATCTGTTTGGTCTCCAAGTAGACCAATCACTAGAAAAATAAAGGCTACAGAGACATGGAAGGCAATGGGGGCCAATCCAAACACCAACCACCCATGACTCCTTTTGATGCCCCAAATACCGTGGTGGTTGCAAAGCAACCTTTTCTGACACCTACTTCCTATCAATGCAATCAAGGTCAAACTACCTCCCACAAAGATTATTTCTGTGGCTCCTTCAGAGGTAATATGCCAAAGGCAGAGATAAGGGTGCTTTTCCAGGTGGGTCAACACCACTGCTAAACAGTGACTCTCTCATCCCTCCCATGTTACCCCTCGAAATATAAAACCTTTCGGGGGTCACCTATAAGATTTCCCACCCACATGGCAAGCAGTTACATCAGACCAGTGGTTGTTGGACATTATCCAACATGGCTATGTTTGGAGCTCATTCCCACACCTCCCAACATTCTGCCTCACACTCACAGGCTATCAACGAGACATCAGGCTTTGCTCAAACAGTATGTGCCATCTCTTCTTCTCAAAGGAGCTACAGAATCCATTCCTCTACGTCATAATGGTTCAGGGGTATACATTCTATCCTTCCTAATACCAAACAGGACAGTTCGCTGCAGTGCATTTTAGACCTCAGGCCCCTAAACAAATACATCCAGTCAGAGCACTTCCATATGGTTACCTTGCAAGACATGAAGCTACCTCTCCAACTCAGTGACTTTATGGTTACACTAGACCTAAAGGACGCCTATTTTCACATACTAATATACCCAGCACAGCGCAAATATCTCAGGTTTGTAGTGGGCCGCAAACATTATCAGTTCAAAGTCCTACCTTTCGGGGCAACTACTGCACCTCGGGTATTCACCAAATGCCTAGTGTTTGTTAGCAGCCCATCTACACAGACAAAAAGTGCATGTTCAGGCTTATCAATGCCAGCACTCACGAACAGTGTCAACAATATATCTGCTCCAATGGTTAGGGTTCTCCATCAATATCACAAAATCTCACCCTCAACCTCAGCGGTTTCAGCCATACCTAGGGCCTATTCTAAACAGACAAATAGGATTATCCTATCCCAATTGTGAAAGAATCAAGAGTTTCCAAACGTTGTTTCAGACAAATCAACAACTCGCAGTAAGGAGACTCCTGTGTTGCCTTGGTACCCCTTGCATCTGTTACTCCAAAGCCTAGTAGGACAGGGGTCTCAGTTACAGGGTCAATTAGAAGATCTAGTGATGATAGACTGGCACACATAACTCCCTGCAGTGGTGGAATACCAACAACTTATTACGAGGGCAGCTTTTCCTCAGCCCTGTTCCCCACCTCACTGTCACAAAGGAAGCATCACTCATGGGATGGGGTGCACACTTGAAGGATCTCACATTACAGGGTCTCAATGACACCAAACACCAGGGCCCCCCACATCAGCTATCTAGAGCTTCAAGCTATTCACCTAGCATTGAAAGCATTCCTACCTCACCTAATTGGCACGGTTGTCCTAGTCCGGACAACCATGCATTATCTACAAAAATAGGGTGGACACATTCTCTACAATTATCTCACCTATCTCAGATAATTTGGAGATGTGCTTTGCATCACAATTCATCTGTTAGGGCCGTACCTTCCAGTAATAGACAACTTTGCAGACGTCCTCAGCAGGATGCATCAACATGTCCACAAGTGAGAACTCTACCCCTAAGTCCTCCTTCTATAATTTCTTAGATGGAGGGGGTTCCCTCAAGTAGATCTCTTCGCAACCGTATAAAACGCCAAATGCCCACATTTCGCATCCAGGTTCCCACACCCACCATCTAAGGGCAACACACTGTAGATTACTTTGTCAGGGATATTTGCCTATGCTTTTCCCACTCTCCTTCCATTTCTAGCTCGAAAGCTCAGGCAAACGTTGCTAACTCTAGTACTAGTGGATCCGACATGTGAACCAGGGCTGACGGGCCCAATATTACTGGACCTTTCTGTAGTCCCTCACAAGGAGATTCCCAACAGGCCGGACCTTGGCACTCAGAACCATGGAGAAATGAGGCACCCAGATCCCAAGGCTCTCAGCCTTGCAATTTGACTCCTGAGGTCATAGAATTTGGTTACCTGAATCTACCACCTGAATTTATGGCTATTCTCAGGGAAGCTTGTATTCACGCCACGCAGCTAAATGGAAGAGGTTTGTATGTTACTGTCATTCAAAAGAAATTGATCCTTTTAATGCCACTGTACAAAACACTGTATTTTACCTGCTTCATTTACAACTCTCTGGGATAGCATTCACCTCCATATACGTATATCTCACTGCATTAGCATTAGCTGTAATAAGCAACACGTGTCTCTATTAAAAATACCAGTCATTAAAACCTTCATGGAGGGGCCTGAGAGTAATTCCACCACGGGTTCCAGCTGCACCTTCATGGAATCTTAACATTGTTCTTACACGACTCATGGGCTCTCCATTCGAGCCCCTGCATACCTGTCTCCTTTAATATCTTTATTGGAAAGTGTCATTTTTAATATTTATTACCTCACTTAAACGTGTTAGCAGGCTTTAGGCATATACCTTGGAACAAACTTTCTTCCATCTCCAAGGAGACCGGGTAGTCCAATCCACCAAACCTAAATTTCTACCAAAAGTTGTTTCTGACTTTCACCTCAATCAGTCGAGTTACAGTTTTTTTCTCTCAACCAGAATTGATTGTGAAGAGTGCTCTCCACACATTAGATGTCAAAAGAGCCCTTATGTTCTACAAAACAAAAACTTTTAGAGACACTAAACAACTATTTGTTGCTTTTTCACCACCTCAAAGGAAAGCCTATATCCAAATCAGGTGTTGCCAGATGGATAGCTAAGTGCATTCAAACATGTTTCGCTGAAGCCAAATTAACTCTTACCTGCAGCTCCTAGAGCACACTGTACTAGAAAGAAATGAGTGACCTTGGCTTCCCTAGGAAACATTCCAATAGCTGACATAAACAAAGTAACTACATGTTCTACACAACTTACTATCACAAACCATTACTGGGTGGGTACACGCTAATGTAGGTCAGGCAGTGCTACGTACACTTTCAAAAGCCCTTTTATGATACAGAAAGTGTTTTCCAAGTCATAAAAGGACTTTTGTACATGGTGATACGCCATTCTGTGGCATTAACCCCTGTGTTTTTGTAAATTGCAGCGTTTGCAACCTCAAAATGGTTTTGTGCATCTGGTCCCCTAGTTCTCTAACTTAGTTCTCCAAAAATAATTATAAGAACCCACATACTGATAATTACTAAAGGAGCATTCAGCAAGGGGTGAAAATGACCTAATTTCTATTAAAAGCCAGTACTGAGATCTGTGGGCTTCCAAAACCCTTGATCACCGAAAAGCTTACAAATTTCAATCACCTTCTCTCATCGTATATCACACTTATCTACCCATCACCATATTTCATGTCTCTATCAATCTATCCTCCATTACCACTCTAACTCATCCCAAATCCATTCTACTACTTTCATCTCCTAAATAACTCTGCCTAAGCTATTCCCTCTGCTTCCACATCTAACCCACCGAACCTCACTTTACTACCATGATCTCCCAAACAACCCTACTATATTCTCCCTCATTATTCTCACCCTGCTACTATGATCTCCCAAACCCCTTCCACAGACTCTTCCCTCCTCCATCCTCCCTTTACTCATCCCAAGCCTAAATCCTATTACCATAAACTCCCAATTAACACTTCTGGATTCTTTCCTCCTCCACCCCTCCATTACTCCAGTCAATCTAACTAACAAACTCTCATGTCCACGGCTCAAATGCACTCATAATAATACTAAAACTGTACTCATGTTTCCCTATACTAATCCACCACTAATTCTTGTTGGGTTCCGGAGTAGCGTGCTACTCGCCGAAAAGCGCTTTGAAACCTCGTCTGGGGTAGTAAGCGCTATATAAATACTATTGCAATACAAAATGCATACCTGGAAGGCATTCATTCTGGCCAGGCAGCCCAACAGAGAGCATTTCAGGCTCTGGCCTCAGCACTGATGGCAGCCATTGTCCCTGTGTCCAGCCTCCCCCCTCCAAGTTCCTCCACCCACACCCAATCCCCTGTACCTCAGCCTATCCCAAGCACACCATCAGACCAGCAAGCACAGTCATAAACACACAAGAGCGCCTCAGACAAACATAAGTACCACACATCCCACAGGCACTCACACAAGCACCATCCCCTTCAGGCACAGCAACATCTACTGCCTCCACTGTGTCCCCCTCCTCCACGCCTTCCTCCTCCCTCCCTGTCATGTCTCCATTCACACCTGCATGCACTACATCCTCAGCCACTGCCCCATCACCAGCACGCCCATCACCACACACCGCTCACGTGCACTCACCACCCCCACTACCATGCACACATCCCCAGTGTCCTCTCCCATTGTGTCTGTGAGCCCTCCTCCCAAAGTACACAAACGCAGGCACACACCCACCCAACAGCCATCCCCCTCACAACAGCCTCTGGCCCATGCACCTTCACACAAATTCAGCAGATGTACACCTCCTACAACCACTACCTCTACCTCCACTCCTCCACTCCCAACCCCCTCCATCTTCCCGTCCCAGTGTGTCTGAGAAAGTCTTCCTGGCTAACATTGACCTCTTCCCTACACCTCCCCCCTGTCCTTCCCATAGGGTCAGGCTTTCCAGGTCCCAGCCCAGCACCTCAGCCACCAAATCCCCAGGCACAGTATTGCCAGCAACTGCGGGGTCATGGAGTGCGCCACCCATCAGGGCTGCCAGTGTGCCACGTAGTGAGGGCAAGGACATTCCGCCACCTGCCAAGGTGAAAAAGTTGCCCACATCCCAGAGGGA
Source organism: Pleurodeles waltl (assembly GCF_031143425.1). NCBI lineage: Eukaryota > Metazoa > Chordata > Amphibia > Caudata > Salamandridae > Pleurodeles > Pleurodeles waltl. Next base: position 1,036,255,507 of record NC_090437.1, read on the forward strand.
GAAGCCGAAAGTACCAGCTACCAAGGGCTCAGCAAAAACCAAAAGGGATAGTGGCAAGACAACTGCAACACCATCAAAGCTAGGGAAGGGCCAAAAGCTGAAAAGCAGGTCAGGAGAGGGCATGGTGGCACCAACTGAGGGACCACACCAACCTGTATGTAAGTGTCACACTTTCTGTCCATGACCACGCCAACCTGTATGGTGGCGAAAATTGCTAGCTGCCCCGCCACCACAACCGCCACAACAACCACCACCTGCACTGTCACCTGCACCGCCCCCTGGCACGTCTACAGCCTCAGCGACAGTCCCCAGCCTCTTCCCCAGTGGGCAACCGTCCTGCTGTGTCCCTCTGCAGGTGCTGACCCATGCACTGCCGGCAGCACCGCCACAAGCACCGCCGCAAGCACCGCCACCAGCCCCATGGCATCCTCGGACACAGGCACCACCGCTGACATGGCTACCATCCCCAGTGGTCAGTCATCTGAGGCTGGAGGAGAGTTCCTGGACTCTGGGCAGCTTCCATGAGGCATTTCTTTCATAACTGTTTACACCTGCAGGTGGAAGGCGCAGCCGCAGCAGTGTGGGGTATGTCGCTGCCTCCATGGCGTATCATGCCACCTGAACCTCGCAAATCTTGTGGCGTGCACATCCAGGTGAGGGAATTGTACCGACCACACTGGACGTGGAGCACTCTGGGCACCAGGCCCCCACCAGAACCAGTGGAGAGATACATCCACTACCTCAGTCCTTGGCAGGATGAAGCACTCTGGGCACCAGGCCCCCTCCAGAACCAGTGGAGAGATACACCCACTAGCTCAGTCCTTGGCAGGATGAAGCACTCTGGGCACCAGGCCCCCTCCTGAACCAGTGGAGAATCACATCCACTACCTCAGTCCTTGGCAGGTTGAAGCACTCTGGGTACCAGGCCCCCTCCAGAACCAGTGGACAGATACATCCACTACCTCAGTCCTTGGCAGGATGAAGCACTCTGGGCACCAGGCCCCCTCCAGAACAAGTGGAGAGATACATCCACTACCTCAGTCCTTGGCAGGATGAAGCACTCTGGGCACCAGGCCCCCTCCAGAACCAGTGGAGAATCACATCCAATACATCAGTCCTTGGCAGTATGATGCACTCTGGGCACCAGGCCCCCTCCAGAGCCAGTGGAGAATCACATCCACTGCCTCAGTCCTTGGCAGGATGAAGCACTCTGGGCACCAGGCCCCCTCCAGAACCAGTGGACAGATACATCCACTGCCTCAGTCCTTGGCAGGATGAAGCACTCTGGGCACCAGGCCCCTTCCAGAGCCAGTGGAGAATCACATCCACTACCTCAGTCCTTGGCAGGTTGAAGCACTCTGGGCACCAGGCCCCATCCAGAACCAGTGGAGAATCACATCCACTACCTCAGTCCTTGGCAGGATGAAGCACTCTGGGCACCAGGCCCCCTCCAGAACCAGTGGACAGATACATCCACTGCCTCAGTCCTTGGCAGGATGAAGCACTCTGGGCACCAGGCCCCCTCCAGAACCAGTGGACAGATACATCCACTACCTCAGTCCTAGGCAGGATGAAGCACTCTGGTCACCAGGCCCCCTCCAGAACCAGTGGAGAGATACATCTAATACATCAGTCCTTGGCAGTATGATGCACTCTGGGCACCAGGCACCCTCCAGAACCAGTGGAGAATCACATCCACTGCCTCAGTCCTTGGCAGGATGAAGCACTCTGGGCACCAGGCCCCCTCCAGAACCAGTGGACAGATACATCCACTGCCTCAGTCCTTGGCAGGATGAAGCACTCTGGGCACCAGGCCCCCTTCAGAACCAGTGGAGAGACACACCCACTACCTCAGTCCTTGGCAGGATGAAGCACTCTGGGCACCAGGTCCCCTCCAGAACCAGTGGAGAATCACATCCACTACCTCAGTCCTTGACAGGTTGAAGCACTCTGGGCACTAGGCCCCCTCCAGAACCAGTGGACAGATACATCCACTACCTCAGTCCGTGGCAGGATGAAGCACTCTGGGCACCAGGCCCCCTCCAGAACTAGTGGAGAGATACATCCAATACCTCAGTCCTTGGCAGAATGAAGCACTCTGGGCACCAGGCCCCCTCCAGAACCAGTGGAGAATCACATCCACTGCCTCAGTCCTTGGTAGGATGAAGCACTCTGGGCACCAGGCCCCCTCCAGAGCCAGTGGAGAATCACTTCCACTTCCTCAGTCCTTGGCAGGATGAAGCACTCTGGACACCAGGCCCCCCCCAGAACCAGTGGAGAGATACATCCACTACCTCAGTCCTTAGCAGGATGGAGCACTCTGGGCACCAGGCCCCCTCCTCCAGAGCCAGTGGAGAATCACTTCCACTACCTCAGTCCTTGGCAGGATGAAGCACTCTGGACACCAGGCCCCCTCCAGAACCAGTGGAGAGATACATCCACTACCTCAGTCCTTGGCAGGATGAGGCACTCAGAACCACTGGAGACTGTTATCCACTTGACAGACTGTGGCTTTGCACTCCCTAGGATAAAGCAGTGGGCAAACCACCCACTGGAGAGACTTGAGAGACTGTGGCTTTGCACTCCCCAGGATAAAACAGTGGGCAAACCACCCAATGGAGAGACTTGAGAGACTGTGGCTTTGCATTCCCCAGGATAAAGCAGTGGGCAAACCACCCACTGGAGAGACTTGAGAGACTATGGCTTTGCATTCCCCAGGATACATCAATGGGCATGGAGCCCCCTCGTGCAGCAGTGACGTCATGCGTTCATCAGGCTGAGGTGCCCTCCTCCTCCTCCCCCTGATGTGCCTGTATATTTTCGATCTGATGCCCCAGCAGTGTTCCCTCCGTTTCGAATCAGGTATCATGTGTGGGCCTTGCCCATGCATTTTGGGCCCAGTGGTCCACGGACAATGATTAGTACACTATCCGGACTTGTGTAGTTGGTGTACATATTTGTATATACTGAATTTTGACTTTTGAATAATGGATTTTTCTTGATTACAATGGTTACAATCATTTCCTTTTGTCCTTGTGTTCTTCCAGGGGGTGGAGGGGTGTATATGTAATGTTGCTGCATGTATTTGTGTGTCTGTTGTTGTGTGTGCTGGTGAGGGTGGGGGTGTTGCGTGTGTGTGTCACTCTGTTTCCTCCCCCCCACTGTGTTGTAGGTGCAGTACTCACTGTGGTCGCCGCCACCGCCGTTCGTACTCCTGATAGAAGAGGAGGTAAACCAACATGGGGAGTACGTGTAGTTTGGGCTCCATGGCATCCTGGTTCCTCGTTTGGTATCGAGAGGTGAGTGTTTTCCCTTCTCTGTACTGTGCTTTTGATAGCGTTGGTTCTGCCCCGGAAAAGATGGCGGATAGGCCTCTTGTTTTAGGGTTGGCGGTACTTTGTGTCCTGCCTGTCTGTTGGCGGTGACCGCCGCGCTGTTTGTTTCTACCGCCATGGCGGTCGGAGGGTTAAGGTGCCAGCCTTTTTGCAGTATTACCGTCGATTTAACACCGACCGCCAGGGTTGTAATGAGTGCCATAGTCAGCAACACACTGACCATCTGCAGATGAATGTGCACTCATTTCAGCCATTCTTTTAAAGCCCTGAAGAAGTTGAGGATTATTCAGCATGCTAATAAAGTAGCAGTTAAAGCCCTGATACAAGAGGTGCCAACACATTGGAACTCAACCTATTATATGTTGCAACATCTTTGAGCAGTACATACAGATCAATGACTATGTCATTCAAAGAGGAAGAGATGCAATTGGGAAAGCTATGACCATGGATGCGGACAAATGGGCCCTAGTCAAATGTCTGACAAAGATGCTGCTCCCAGTACGATGGCCCAAGCCCTGTTGTTGCATCCACTACAGGACCAGCTAAAGAAGGTGTCTGAAAGGTTTGCACAAAAACCATACGCTCATGTCTTGGTTGCGAGCTTAAGCTATAGCTTGATTTGTAATGAAAGGCTGCAAAATGACATTATCTCATCCAAAGAGTACATCTGTGCCACCCTACTTGATCGACAATACAAAACAGTTCTTCACACTTTCATTCCTTTTTCTGAAGGGGATGTTAGAAATTACAAGAGTTACATTTGTTGAGCAAGCCGGAAACCTCAAAGAAGAATGTCTGGAAAATAGAAACCTACTCTGCAGTTCTGGGGTGCTGCCTTCAACCTTCAGTGTGGGCAGTCTTGTCTCACAGCAGCTAGCACCAGCAACAAGAACACCTACAATAACAGCAACAGAATAATCAGACCCAACCTCTGCATTGGCTTGGTTTCAAGTGGCAGGTCTTACGTCCAGTGCAAAAGCAAAGGCAAAGGCAAAAGAGGTTAAGCAAGTAGCAGCACCATTGACCAACCGGAGGATGTTCCAGGACTATCTGGTTGACCCAAAAGAGCTGTATGTGGATCAAAACCCATTGGTAACTGAAGATGTGCCAATGGACAGAGCTCAGCAGGTTGGTAATAAAGTATCTGGCTCGTCCTGTAGCCAGTGTGTCTGCTGAAAGTGTGTTTAGTGCAGCTGACGCAGTTGTCACAGTGAGAAGGACAAGCCTATCACCTCAAAATATGGAAAGATTTACCATGATCAAAATGAGCCAAAATTTCATACCACCGGATTACTCAGTTCCTGAAACACCACAGGAAGAGGACGAAGATGATTGGTCAGAATCAAATGTGTTAGCTGACCAACGTCTGGGTGAACCACCTGAGTTTGAGGATGTACTCTACTTTCTGGACTGGAGTATGCCAGTGTCACCATATAACATTTTAATTATTTCTCATTGAACTTCTATCTTTGCAAAAGAAAAACAGAAAGAAGCTAGTGGAACATTCTTTGTTTTCTGATTCAATTTTATGCTACCACAACATTTTTTAGTCACATTTATGGGCAGATTGGTATTGGACCAATGAGCAGTGAAGAAACCTCAACAACAATACCTTCATGACATCGGAGACAATTTCTGCCTCCCTGGCATGCCTATCCTTTTTCTGCATCACTTAGCAGGGTTGCCCAAGAAGATAATTTATTTACAATTGTGCCAATAGCAAATTCCTATGCATTGGCTGTGTCAAAGATACAATTGTGTACCAAACCTAGCAGTGCTCGGATTGGAAGAGGTAACTATAACTAAGTACAACTATTGCAACAATGAGCAAGTGACTGTGAGTGATGATTGATGATTTATGTGGTGGTAGACAGTGAAGGAGCATGTTCAATTAATGATACATTTGGTTTTGGTGAATTGCATTGTTTGGTGCCTGATGGGTGGTCATTTTTCCTGAAGGTTATTGGCCTTTGCAAACTTACTAAGCAAAAATATATCTTTGCGGTCTAACCTTTTTGTCACGTCTTCAGAGACCAGACCAGTTACTCTAGTTAACAAACACAAATCTATACAACATGCAGCAATTCAGTTTCTCTACGTGTTCTTAAACCATAGTGCACTACACTATTTTGCTCGCGTCGGGATTGGGACAGAGATACTTGGATTAAGGAGGAAGATGGAAGGACTTAGGGCAGGACTAACTCATCAGCAACAGCTAGAAGAAGGGAGTTATCAACTTCAAAAGGAAACCATGACTCTGAGGTCTAGTACTTAGCTATGTGGAATAGAGAGAGGTGTGTTGATTTGGGCAATGCTAATGGGTGTGTGTGTGTTTCACTGGTGGCAAAAGTGAAACTCTGAGTACTCTTGTTTTTTGTTCTGTCTTCTTGGTACACCCCTCATTCAGTTTACCTTCCTTCCGTTCTTCTCTTTGACTCTACAATGCAGTTTCTGTTCTACAATCCTCAAGCCTTCTCCTCTTCTGCAGAAACAAAAGATGAGCTCAACACTCCTGCTAACCTACCTGACCGGCCTTAAGACAGGTACCCAAGAGTAAAGGACATTCCAAAGAGAATGCAGATGTACCGTATGTGTGGCAATACAGTATCATTTTTCTTTTAACAATCATATGTTTTAGAACTGGGTGGGTTCAATTTACTCCACCATTTCAAACATAGATGAAAGAACGTTTGGTATCTAATAACATGGGTCTCGGGGCAGAAGTACTGTTTGCAATGCATTTCGTTGTACTTTGTCATTCTCATTTCTTCATTAATTTCCTTCCAGAACTGATTGATGATGATGATGTGCTGGTCATTGCCCTGATGAATACTCTTGTGGTGTTTATCTTTGTCATACCTTTACCCAAAATCCCTGACCCATTCACTCATCAAACCCCTAACCCTCTTCCCCCAGGCTGTGTGACTAATGGAGATGTGACTTAAGTTAATTTACACCAAATAGATCCCACACTGGTGGGGCGGATGTGGTTAAATGCAGCACCAACTCACTGTAGGATCTTCTATTACCTGAGCAATAGCCCACATGAGTCCCACTTACCCAACCACGCAGAAGTAAGAACAAACGTCTTTCCTCAAAGTCAACACATTATCATTCAGGCATTTGCAATGCTTCAATAAACCATTTAACCTTGTTGACAAAAAAGTACAGAATTTGAGTACATTTTTCTTGACATAAGGATTTCCTAACTCTGGTTTTCAAATTCCATGCTCACCATTACTCAGAATAATTTACTTTTGCTAGTTTTTATATGAGGTATTCTTTGATGTGTCATGGTGGTAGTAGTATGTCCTTAGTCTTCTTAAAGCTATAATATATATGCATATGTATAACCTACTAACTCTCGGTTTTTCTTTCAATCTAGTTGCCTGTGAATCTTTTGATTAATCCTACAGTTGGAGATCAGATCACCTAGGTGCGAGTGGGACCTCACTGCGAATCCTTCCTTGTTAGAGCACTACCACTACCACACAGAAGGCACCTTGGGAATCCCTTCAGTTGTTGGAACTTGGAAGATTGACAGAGGGAACTGCCACCAACTATCACTTCATCTTTTCAGGTAGGTGAACTACGGGGTGAAGTAAACTACTTTACTTAGTATGTAACTAACCTATACTGCAGCTAAGATAAGTGTTTGCTTATTTATCTATGTTTTTGTAGACAATATGGGGGTGGCACCATACCCTCCTAATAGGCACACACTCAGAGAAATATAAATTGAATAGACAGGCTGCGCAAAATGGTATCAGTACATTGATGTGTTCAGTTAGAAGATATCTTTGTATATGAATGATGCATTTTCATGCTCAAATGATTTCGCATTGCCACAGTTAGATTCCCCCATTGTGATCTCTTCTTTGACTCCAGCACAAAGGTATTTGGTCAAGTAGTCTCTGGAGCAAGGCCTGAAGGTTAATAAGAGACAGGTCACAGGTGGGATAACATTTAGCAGACAGCCAAACACACAAGACAACTTAGATTAAGATCCCACTAATAGGCAGCTATACTACAATAGTACCAAGAGATTAGCCCCAATAAGGCACTAATGGCCAAAGGGACACAGGCATTCCAAAACACCATAAAGTTAGATGTTGCTTATACTTAGGTACATCTAGCCAATCAGGACGCAACACACACAGCACATGAGGCCCACACTGTGTCCACACCAGGTTGAGGCCCACCTGAATTCTCTCTCTGGAATTTACATTCATGAGTTCATGACCCTATGACAACCGTTCTCATGTTATAGTTTCATGGTCCTCGAGAATGGTTTAAAACATGTTCCAAACTGATGTACTCCAAGAGACAGTCATCAGATCTGACCCTGTAACTGCTCTCCCAGCAGTAATGTTTGATTAAGCAAACAGTTTCCTGCTCAGTCAGATGCCTCGTGTCTTTATTTTTTTTAGGTAAAATCTCATTGTGAGCAACATTTTGTTCAGACAAATAGGAGAGATTGGCATCTCGGACCCACTGCAGCCGAAGGAAGAGGACCACGCCCAGAGAGATTCACATTTGTGCTACAAGGAAGGTGAGCAGACCCCACAATTGATTGAACGTTCTGCTAAATCCACACGGCGGAGTTCTGTCCTGAAACTTCTGTCAAAAGGGTAAGAGACCACATCTGATCCTTAGTCCTAGCATTTGCCGTATGGTAAATTAGGAAATCATAACCTGCGAGGCCCAAACTTTTCAATAGTCAGCATCAGGAAGGGTGAAAATTGTGGAATTGTTTTAGTTGTTTCATATTGTATGGGTTGCTGACCACTTGGACTGCTAGGTGTGATGCAGCGGTACACAAAGGCTCTGGATGTGATATAGAGCTGACATCTATGTTCTAAGGGTTGTCTATTCAATTGACTGCAGGATGATACACAGTGGTGAACCTATCCCATGAGTGTGTAAACAGGCTGATCACTTGGACCACCGGGCATCATGCAGTCAGTTCACATAGCCTCTGGGTGTAACATAGGGCCCACATCTCAGTCTTAGGCTAAGCTGGTTATCTCAGTGCTATTGGCGTCTTAACACTGCTAGTTTCTGAAAGAAGTGAAGAGGTGTTTGGTTAGACTGCTGAGCGGCATGCAGTCGGTACCACTAGACTCTGGGTGTGATATAGGGCCCACATCTCCATCTTATCAGGCTAAAGAGGTTATCTCACCACTGTTGGTTTCTTAGCATGGCTGGTGTCTGAAAAAATGAGAGGCCTGTTTGCTTGGACCACTGGGCATTACACAGACAGTTAGCAGGACTCCTGAGTGTGGCATAGGATGTAATTTGGATGTGATGAACTAGAATGATTAGAATCCCAGAGATTAGGCATAGAATATGTTTTTGCGAAGGAAGGATATATAATCATATAAGTAGGTCCCTTCTTTCTCCATGCAAACTGTTATAACCCTTTCTGCCAAGCTGGTTTTGACTAGCTTATCAGGTTCCCCTAGTTTCCACACAGTGCAGAGCTTCCTTTAGGCAAGGGGCAGCGTGCGATAGGAGTGGGCAGGGTTACAATTTAGCAGATGGCCCGTTCCCCTGATTTCTTTTTATGGACCTGGTCCACTAACCCCTCTGTCAGTTAGAATGATGTTGTTTTGATATTATGATGCTGGTAGATCAATGTAACTGTGTTTGCCCTCAATGTTGAATACAATGTTTTTGTTGATGTTTTATGTGTAATAAAGAGGGTTAGTAATCCACACACAATGTTTGCTTGATGCCAAAGTAAGGCTCGCTATTTTGTTGACAAATTTCTAATGTTGCTGTGAATGCACTTTTCCTAGGATTGTGAATCTTCATGCATTTGTTTGTTAAATGTTTGTTTTGATAGATCTGTGGATAACATTGATAGTACTAAGTTCATTGAACCCCTATGTGTATTTATCCTCCCCCACCAGAGTTAAATTGGTAAAACTCCTTGTAAATATGTCCCACTACCAGAGTAGATCTAGTAACACCAGTACATATTCCCCACCACATATATATGTTTTTTAAGTCTATAAAAACAGAAAAACTAACTACTTAGAAGAAGGAAATCTTATAAACTTATACAGATAGAACACGTCTAACTAGTTCCCCTAAACTCGTAAAAGTGGAAGAGTAACAGAACACCTAAAGAAAAACAGACTACCTAACTCCCACCATGGATACCACTTTAGAGCACATGAAGGGTAAGTTCCCCACTCAGACAAAGAAACTTAGCAAGTTCTGCCATAAATTGTAAATGCATACCAAGGCACAAACGTACCCTTGGCCTAAAGAGGGAACGTTTGACAGCAACATAAATGAGCACACTAAAACCTACATACAGACAAAGTATACAGGACAGAAGAAGGACAAACAGGAGGCAACTACGGGCCATCTTTGAGGAGGCCCAGGCTGATAACCTCAACCTACCTTTAGCACTTCAGCAAACGAGGCATCTGCACCTCCCTGCCATATGTAAGCATGGAGGTGCTTTCCTGATGTCTGTTATCCCTGCATTGGGATACACTAATCGGCCCATCAAAGCAGCTGAAGGGGTCCTCACTGGAGAACATGTGACCAGATCTAAGCATGGTGGACTAACGTGCCAGCAGACCCTGACACTCCCTACACCCTCCCAGTCCAGCGTTAGGGCATCCTTAAGCTTGACACCTCATCTGTTGTGGTCGGCGGACCAAGCCCCAGTGGCCAAGAGGACAGGTACCCTCCCTTTGCATGCAGGGAGAAAACCTGAATAAAAGGGAGGTAGCGATCTTAGACAATGAGATTTCTAACGAGAGTGGCAGCAAGGAGAGAGTCTCAGGGTACACCCAGGCAGCCGAGGAAACCACTGAGAGCAAATTCAAGGGCCAGACCCAAATTAGAAGGACAGAATGCAGTTCTGAGCCAAGGAGGCAGTCTAGATGGGAATCGGCTGAAAGGCTCTTGCAGGAGAGGGAAAGCACAGCGAGAGAGGAAGGGTGCCCTCCACCTGAGGAGAGTAGGAGTAGATACAGAGGCCCAATCATGGAACAATCTGAGTTGAAATAAGAAGGAAAGCTTCTGAGTGGGGCCCACACATCCCCAGAGCACCAGCGAAGAGAGAGGGGCTGATCAGGATATTATGGACCAAGGCAGCCTGGTGCGAGCACAACTCAGACACAGAAGGATCAAGATGACAGCTTTGACTTTGCAAGATGGAAGCACTGACGAGGACATCTACCCTCCCGAATGCACAGGATTGGTTAATTAAGCTCTAGGGACATAGTGGATCAAGAGGAAGGCAGAATGATTGCACAACCTTTTTGACACTTACTAGCCCCCTGGACTGAGGGAAGTGACCAATACGACAGACCCTGACCGGAGGAAAGAGCCTTTGATCCAGATGACATAGTGATCACCGAGGACTGAATCCAGCACGGAGGACGAGATCTGAAGTGGAACCTTCCTTACATGCAGGAGTGTCTGAGGAGATGGGAGCGTTGTGTTGAGGGGAAACCAGCAGGGCTGCCCAAAATGCAAATGTGTCCACTAGTGCAGAAGGGTACGTCATGGGCAATCTTTGTGCCATGGGCCCGGATGGACAATGAAGGGTTAAGGACTAAACTGTTACCTTTGTTGGATGGGGCTGGGAGATGGATCTTGTGATTTGAGAAGAACACCACAGGGATAATCCTAGCCATTGGCAATGTTAGGAGCCTTCTGAGTAGCACTATTGATGAGCAAACCAATACAGTGTTCACCCATGCCAGCCTCCCAATAGTCACTTTGACCAACTCAGAGCACGTCGGGCTGCATTTAATTCATATAGGCAGTGGATATAGACATCCCTGACGGAAATATTTCACACTGCCCTGATGTAGGAGAGTTGATGGCTGAAACCATGAAAGAAGGGGAGATCATCACAGATTTTCTGGGAAGGATGAGAGAACAGTGGAGACACAAGACAGGACAACCATGGACCGACATAGGCCCTCAGGTATTCTTCTTCTATAATGTCTTAAAAAAGGAACTGTCTGCCGATTTACAAAGCAGTTTGGACAGCATAGTATGGCTGAACACTAAGCCCTGGCGGGAGATTCAAGTACACATATTGCACTTCCACAAAAGAAAACACAAAAAAGAAAAGGAAAAACAGGAGCAGGCCCAGAGGGGCAGCGCTAAGCTTTTCCAACATAAGCTAAGAAAGATAGCTCTCAAGGGAACTATGTTGGCCTCCAGCGTTCAAATGGCAACAGTCATGTAGGGTGCTCCAACACACAACCTCAGGGAGCTCCAAGAGAGCTACAATGACAGACAGCAGGGTGCTTGCCAACATTCAAACTCCATACAATGCTATTATTGTAGGAAACTAGGCCACATGGCCGACAAGTGCTGCCTAAGGGCACACCATGCACAAAAGTCAATGGGCTGAAACCAGACCCCGCATAATCCCCAACCACATAATGAATGTTAGAGAGGTAAATATTAACAAGAACTTACTGAGGCCAGCACAGCCATCTGCCGCAGCACTGGTGGTAGCGCTGGAACTTCCACCCGATGCAGCTCTGGTGGTGGAACCCTCTTCAGCCTAATCCTCCATTGCCCTCCTTTTGCCCTTGGGTGCTGAGGTAAGAAATAAAGAAGATAACAAAAATAGATTAGTGGTACAGGTAAACTCCTAGAAAATATTTTGACATTCAGAGGCAAATGCGGTAACATATTGATGTTGTACTTTACTACGTTTCTGAATCAGATTGCCTCATACAACTTGATCGAGTTGACGTATTCCTAATTTCCCACACTTTACCAAAACCCTTTTTCTAATTTCCTAAGCTACATTTGGAAATATTTATGATTTGCAACAAATGATATTTGCTTCCGAAATCACATTCACAAACCCCTTTTGCGTAGGTCAAGTCAGTCATTTTCCTTTTTTTCAATGCATAGATGCATGCATACATCACTGGAAGAATGCTTGGCACTGTACGAGCTACATAAAAAGAAATACACAGAGAACATATCTCTGATATATATTACCTAGTCTACTAACAATATTATCACACTACCACTATCTTATTGGTAGGAGGACAGAGGAATCAGCATACACAGCATAATCAGCACAATGAGCCAAAAAGAGTGCCTACAGCAACAATCAGCACTAGGTAGCACAAGCACTTGGCTCGCTCAAATTGCATCACATAATATTCGTAACATTACCTGAACTTAATTTGCCTCTGAGTGTGAGCAGCATGCTATATGAAAAAAAATGCGTTTTAGAAAAGGACACAACAAAACTAGTAATAATTAATTGCTAGTACTCACCAAGCCCCGCAACCTGGACCCCCAGCAGGTCGAGCAGGTGCCTACCCAGTCAATGATAACCGGCCGAGAGGTGCATCAGCTGCTGCTGGGTACACCAAACCCCAGTTTATCGGTGGATGTAACAGTGCACCTTTAATTAGGGTATCTGGCTCTATCACAGGCCATACTCAGTGCTGGGCCTGCTGCCAGCATGGCGGGGAGGTATCGATGTGCAAAAAAAACAAGTGCAGCCACCTCCTTCTCACTAAAAATGTCATACAGCTGCACCCCTTGGTGGTGCTGGTGCCTGCAGGGTGTGTGGTGCAGCACTTCCCCTGCACTGGCAGCACCATGCCCCCCACTTTATGCCATGGCACTGGGGATGATATAAAAAAATGACAGGGAAAAACGGGACAGCTAATAAAGGGACAAAAATTCACAGAGTAAATAAAAACAGAGGCAAAACCATAAAATACACAAACAAATACACCCAGTAAGGAAATACATGTGAAACAGGGGAGGATTAGTTGGATAAAGACAGGATGGTGAAGATAAAGTAGGGATTGAAGGAGGCCCAGCACTATGCACAGAATAGGGAAAACAAGATAACCAAGTGTGCAGGCGGCTGTGTGGTGCCATTCAGCTTGCAAAATGGAGTGAGTGACTTCGACCAATCACCATGAACGGGCGGCAAGCACAACTACGTCCGCTTACGCTGAGTTAGGCAGAGTTCACAGAGTGTTTTCTTTACTTTGAGAACTCTGCCCAGGCCTAGTTATCACCTTAACTGAGCTGACTTCTAAGAAACAGCCCCAGAAGGTAATTTGAACAGAGGCCTGCAGGAAAGTCCTTGACATCTACAAAGAGGTCATGTGTGTGGTACCTGTACTCAAGACCTCTGACTTCTCCAATAATTTTATAGTAAAGACAGATTTTTCAGAAAAAGGCAGCGGAGGGCATGGACCAATCTGTAGAATTTATAAGTGAAAGGCTACACCCAGGGAATAGAGGTGGAGTGGTATTGAAAGACATTTTTTTGCTGTGGTCTGGGTACCAAAGATACTGAGACCTTACCTGCATGGAACTCACTTCTGAATTCAGAGAGTCCAGAGGTCCATCACACAGCTAATGCAAATGAGGGGTCAAAATCCCAAACTTTGAGGTGGTCAGCTCCTTACAGAGAATGGAGTATGTTGGAAATGAGGTTTTTGGTTGGCAGTCAGGTTACCCCCTGTCCAAGCAAAAACCCGCTCTCTAGTCAGGGTAAGTCACTCACAATCCAAGATTATCCTGTGCCCACCCTCTGGTAGATTGGCACGAGCAGTCAGGCTTAACTTAGAAGGCAATGTGTGAAGTATTTGTGCAATAAATCATACAATACCACCATATAGCACCCCAAAAATACACTACACAGTGTTTAGAAAAATATATACTATTTATCAGGATAATTGTAGGTCAAAACGAATAAAGTTGCAATGTGAATTTGTAGAGATATCACTGAAAAGTGATATAAAGTGTCTTAAGTCTTTAAAAAGCAAACACAGTCTCTTTCAAGCACAAAGTACATGGTTTGGAGTGGAAAATCTCCTCAGAGGGCAACAGAAGCAGAGATACGTGGAACAATGGTGTGTGCGTCGATTTCTCCACAGCACACACAGACTTGCGTCGTTATTTTTCACGCGGGAAGTCGTGCATCGTTTTCCGGCGCGCAGACAGTCTCTTTCTGTGGATCGCGGGGATTACCAGATGTCCCCGGTCTGTGCGTGGATTCTCCTGCTTGTTTTCCGGCTGCGCGTCGTTCTGCGGGGCTGCGCGTCGAAGTTTTGCTCTCACGGCAGGCGTCGCGTCGATTTCTCCTCTGGAGGTCGGACGGCGTTGACCTTGCGAGGCCGTGCGTCGAAGTTCTGGTCGTCCCGAAGGCGACGCGATGATCAGCGTCGGTGTGCGGCGTTTTTCTCGCCGCAGAACAAGCTTTGCGTTGAAAATTTTGGCGCACAAAGCGTCCAAGTGAAAAAGAGAAGTCTTTTTGGTCCTGAGACTTCAGGGAACAGGAGGCAAGCTCTATCCAAGCCCTTGGAGAGCACTTTCACAGCCAGACAAGAGTTCAGCAAGGCAGCAGGCCAACAGCAAGGCAGCAGTCCTTAGTAGAAAGCAGACAGGTGAGTCCTTTGAGCAGCCAGGCAGTTCTTCTTGGCAGGATGTAGTTTCTGGTTCAGGTTTCTTCTCCAGCAAGTGTCTGATGAGGTAGGGCAGAGGCCCTGTTTTATACCCATATGTGCCTTTGAAGTGGGGGAGACTTCAAAGAGTGGCAAAGAAGTGCACCAGGTCCCCTTTCAGTTCAATCCTGTCTGCCAGCATCCCAGTAGGGGGTGTGGCAGTCCTTTGTGTGAGAGCAGGCCCTCCACCCTCCCCGCCCAGGAATACCCATTCAAAATGCAGATGTATGCAAGTGAGGCTGAGTACCCTATGTTTGGGGTGTGTCTGAGTGAATGCACAAGGAGCTGTCAACTAAGCCCAGCCCGACGTGGATTGTAAGGCACAGAAAGATTTAAGTGCAAAGAAATGCTCACTTTCTAAAAGTGGCATTTCTAGAATAGTAATATTAAATCCAACTTCACCAGTCAGCAGGATTTTATATTACCATTCTGGCCATACTAAATATGACCTTCCTACTCCTTTCAGATCAGCAGCTACCACTTCAATACTGTATGAGGGCAGCCCCAATGTTAGCCTATGAAGGGACCAGGCCTCACAGTAGTGCAAAAATGAATTTAGGAGTTTTACACTACCAGGACATGTAAACTACACAGGTACATGTCCTGCCTTTCACCCACACAACACCCTGCTCTAGGGGTTACCTAGGGCACAAATTAGAGGTGACTTATATGTGGTGAAAGGGGAGGTTTAGGCTTGGCAAGTACTTTTAAATGCCAAGTCGAGGTGACAGTGAAACTGCACACACAGGCCTTGCAGTGGCAGGCCTGAGACAAGGAAAAGGGGCTACTTAAGTGGTTGGCACAACTAGTGCTGCAGGCCCACTAGTAGCATTTAATCTACATGCCCTAGGCACATAGAGTGCACATTACTAGGGACTTATAAGTAAATTAAATAGTCCAACCAGGTATGATTCAAGGTTACCATGTTTTAAGGGAGAGAGCATATGCACTTTAGCACTGGTTAGCAGTGGTAAAGTGCGCAGAGTCTAAAAGCCAGCAAAAACAGTGTTCAAAAAGTGGAGGGAGGCAGGCAAAAAGTTAGGGGTGACCACCCTAAGGCTGTCAGGTCTAACAGAGTTCATGGTGAAACACTGCCCTGGGTCAGACCACTCATATACCAGTTTTGTCCACGTTAGTGATCAGAACTCTCACAAGGGTATTTCTCCCCACTTTCATTTGGGGGGGGCACATGTTGGACCTGACAGCCTTTGGTATGGTCTTTCCCCGAACTGTCTGCCTTATCAGCTTTTGTTTTCAAGAATTTATTTTCATTGGCCTTAGGATTCTGTGCACTTTACTACTGCTAACCTGTGCTTTAGTGCTTATGCTTGCTCCTTTAAACATGGTAAAATTTACTTACACCCAATTGGCACATTTAATCTACTTATTGGTGATGGTAAAGTGGTACAACATGTACCCAGGACATGTAAGTTAAATTCTGCCAATGGGCCTGAAGCATTTATTGTGCTACCAACCAAAGAAGCCTGTTAAAACATCTCTGCCCTGCCATTGCAGCCTTATGCAGTTCTGAACTGTCATCAATTCGACCTGGTAAAATAACCCACTTGCCATGTCTAAAATTCCATTTTAACACTTATATGCCACCTCTAAAGGAGCCCCCTCCCCCAGGTTGGCCCAAAACAGAATATAGGGCAGGGAGATGTACTTTTATGTTTTATATGTCTTGGTAGCAGGAAAATTCCCAATTGTTTTCACAACTGTAAGGCTTCCTGCCTCATATAAAATGACATTGGGTTATCTTATTACACTTAATAATTACTAATTTGTGACTGTGAACAGGTACAACATTCATGTTAAAAGAATTTTAATTTAAATTCCCTCTTTAATGGTGAATTTAGATCTTATCTACAATTCCAGAAAATGCTACTAGTAGAATGTTTGCATTTTCCTGTCATAACCATTTGGATCCTGCAACCTGTGTCGTGACAGTGAATAGTTGGCAGTTGGCCTTTTTGCATACACAGTGAGACAAAGAGGAAATATTTGTTAGCAGGATGGGCCATCCTGCCAGGATGGGAGGGTGTAGTGCTGTTCCATGTCCTACTTACATTTCCAAGGGCTGCCTTAGCACACTCACAAAAACCATGACTCTAATACGTTGTCACCCTAGACCACTTGAAGCCTGGGCAGGGGAAGAAGGACATTTCCAAAACCAAATGTGGGGGGAAAGCCTAGAGGTTTTTACCACTTCAAAGGCTGGCACCAGGTATAAATATTGGACATCATCAACTTCTCTTTAGTACATCCCTAGACCTGTGGATGAATTCAGAAGAGCAGGAGAGGACTGCCCGACCGGTTGAGGCCTGCCTTGTTTCTCAGAGGACTGCCCTGATGCTTGGGCCCTACTTTGTTCTGCAGAGAACTGGCATGTTTCTTGAGGCCTGTCGTGCTTTTTGATGGCGAGAGGACCATCCCCTTGTTCCTAGGAAGACCTGAGTGACTCGAAGGGTCAGTTGGATGACCTCCTGCTCTGAGTTACACTGACACAACAAGCTCCAGAGAGCTCCCTGCAGCTGACCAGCTCAACTTCTGTAAATAGTAAATAGTCTTGCCTGGACGTGCAACTGAACCTGCCTGACCTCTACGGGCCAATTCTAGAGTGACTCCCTGATTCCCAAGAGTTGGCTTTGAGGTCTTTGACCCTTGACTGACATAAGAGTGCACTCCTCCCTGTTAGGGCTCCAAAATCTGCATGGCCCTGTAACTACCAGAATTTTTCTCATTTTAAATTCTGGTAGAGTTAAGTTGCCAAAATGTATTCGAGAATGCACATTTTATTGCACCCAGTAATTGAAGGGTGCAATACAATACACATAGGCGGTCATTCTGACCGCGGTGGGCGGCGGTCGCCGCCCGCCATGCGGTCACCGCCAAATGGCCGCTCCGCGGTCAGAAGACCACGGATGCCATTCTGGCTTTCCCGCTGGCCCGGCGGGCGCCCGCCAAAGGAGCGCCCGCGGGCCCAGCGGGAAAGGCCCTGCAACAATGAAGCCGGCTCCGAATGGAGCCGGCGGAGTTGCAGGGGTGCGACGGGTGCAGTTGCACCCGTCGCGATGTTCACTGTCTGCTAAGCAGACAGTTAAAATCATGGTGGGGCCCTGTTAGGGGACCCCTGCACTGCCCATGCCAGTGGCATGGGCAGTTCAGGGGCCCCCAGGGGCCCCATGACACCCGTTCCCGCCATCCTGTTCCTGTCAGTAAAAAACGCCAGAAACAGGATGGCGGGAAGGGGCGCCGCCATGGAGATTCAGCCCATGCAGGGGAAATCCGGCGGGAAACCGCCGGATTCCCTTTTCTGACCGCGGCTTTAACGTCGCGGTCAGAATGGGCTGGGAAGCACCGCCAGCCTGTTGGCGGTGCTTCCGTGGTCGTCGACCCTGTCAGTCGATGACCGCCAGGGTCAGAATGACCCCCATAATTTGTAATTTCGATCCTTGAGCAAGCAGAAGTTTGTGCACGAGTTAGAAAACAATGAGTAAAACATAACGAGGGCCTATATATCCTTTCCATAAAGATAGTTGTAAGTGAATATCTTGCAGTATATATTATTGTATGACAATATTTATGTATTTACTAGTTTGACATCCTGCCCTTCAGATCCACCTTCAAGATACAGGATATGTGTGATGTTGATGAAGAAGAGATAACATTATTATGAACATTTACAATTGGTAGTAAATGATGGATGAGGTGTGTATTAGGATGGACATGTTTCCTCGCTGTAATAACACTGAGGTTACTTACACCACAGATATGACAATTTAAATTATACATGGGCTTAATATTCTTGGGTCTATATGTTAGTTATCACTGATAATGACTGTGGTTTATTTTTCCCTGCTTTTTCGAGGGCCTCAACTGAAGACACTGGTCAAAGGCTGTGAAGGTGATGTCATTTATACTCTTTTGTGTGTTAAATTTCTTCAATGTTATTTGTCAACTTCATTATTGTAAGGTTTCATCATGCATGCCTCTGCCACATTTGTAGTGTGTGGAATTGCTGAGCAATGTTTCTCCCAAGCTCATCCTTTTTGTGTAATATTGGGCAAGTTGGTCCCAAAAATGTATTTGTAGGATGTAACAAGGTGCATGAATTGTATCATGGTATAGGTACTGCAAATAATGTCTGTGAAAGCAACTTGTCTAAGAGGCAATATTTTGGCATAGGAACACAGGTTTCAGGATTATGTTATTTTATGTTATCTTATCTTAGGTTATGTTATATCGCAATCCATTTATAAAGAGCATGGACACCTGCTCTGAGGCACAAAACCATGCTAACAAAAAAAAAAAAGGAAATTCAAGTGCTATTAACTGGTTTCTGAATGAGAAGTGGTTTAAGGAGATTGTTTTATAACCTGGGAGCACATACCAAAAAGCTTTGGCCATGTCAATGAGCTTTTTAGAATGTAGGAACTTGTAAGATTAAACATTGTGATAAATCGAACTGCCCAAGTGAGGATTTAACAGATGATCATTTAAAGAAGCAAGCTTGGATGTGATAATTGTTTGAAGGGAGCAGTCACCTACTCCAAATATTAATCCAATTTCTTGCCTTTATGTTTAGATATGGAACAATCATAGCTGTGTATAGCTTGGATGTGGTGGTGGGATGGTAGTAGTGGATGCTTTGGTTGTATATTTTTTGGTTATAGAATTACTAGTAATATGTATATGTTAAGTACATAATGGTCTTGCCATTCACATTTTGAAAGGCGTGAGGTTTTTCTTGAGGACAGTATTCCTCATTATATATATATATATATATATATATATATATATATATATATATATACTACTCAACATCAGGAACCTTCACAACATAGTTCCACGATCAACTTCAATGCACAATAAATGTGCACTCATCCCAGCCTAGTCTCATTATATGCTTCTATGCTATAGGTACATGCTAAAGGGATACCACCATGTCCATACCCCATCTCACCTTGTGAGCCCTAACACCTTGTTCCTTCATAAATCTCTGCCAACAGTAGGAGGGAGATTCTACCAACAACAACAGCTGTGTCCATGTAGCAAGTATATTTCCTCGCTGAAGTCCCCCAACAAATTCAGACAAATGATTGTAAGTAAATACCTCAAACAGAACGTATAATTTTAGGCTCATCCTACTTCCTAATACTTGCAATAATTAGATTTGCTCACAAAGGTCAAAGGATGATGCTTAGACATCAGTCAGGGGATCAGTGTTGCTTCCCACCTATTACTATGTTTGGAGATGACCAGTGTTGTAAATGCCTTTCTTCAGGGTCACCCACAAACCTTTAGCCTTCCTCCTCTTCTTTTTCTGACCTCACATTTGCTGGCTTTAGGACTCTGGACACTTTACCACTGCTAACCAGTGCTAAAGTGCATGTGCTCTCTCCCTAAAAACATGGTAACATTGTTTCTTACCCAATTGGCTTATTTAATTTACTTTTAACTCCCCAGTAAAGTACACTACAGGTGTCTTGGGCCTTTAAATTAAATGCTACTAGTGGGCCTGCAGCACTGATTGTGCCACCAACATAATCAGACTCTTCACCATGTCTCAGGCATGCCATTAAAAGGCCTCTTTGTGCAGTTTCACTGCCACTTCAACTTGGCATTTAAAAGTACTTGCCAAGCTTTAAACTCCCAATTTTCTACATATAAGTCACCCCTAAGATAGGCTCTAGGTAACCCATAGGGCAGGGGGCTATGTAGGTAAAAAGCAGGACATGTACCTGTGTGTCTTATATGTCCTGGTAGCGGAAAACTCCTACATATGTTTTCCACTACTGTGAGGACTGCTTGTTTCATAGGATAGCATTAGGACTACCTTCATCGACTGTTTGAGTGGTAGATTCTGATCAGAAAGGGGTAACCAGGTCATATTAAGTATGGCCAGAATGGTAATAGAAAATCCTGCTTATTGGTGAGGTTGGATTTTATATTACTATTTTAGAAATGCCACTTTTAGAAATTGAGCAGTTCTCTGCACTTAAAATCCATCTGTGCCTTACAGCCTGTCTCCAACCAATGTCTGGGCTGCATACGGAATGGGTCTTTCTGGGCTGGAAGGGTTGAGGGCCTGACACATACATTTCAAAGGCTAGTGGCCTGCCCTCACACAATGGACTGCTAAAACCCCTACTGGGACCCTGGCAGACCTGTACTGAAAGGGGAACTTGTGCACTTCAAAACCACTCTTTGAAGTCTCCTCCACTTCAAAGGCATTTTTGGGTATATTAACTGGGTCTTTGACCCCACAACGCATACACTTCTGGTCCTGAACCTGCAACCTGTCAAGAGGAACTGCCTGGCTGCCCAAAGGACCGATGCACAGCCTGCCAGAAATGACACACAGTTGTCTTGCAACCAAGAAATCACTGAATAGCTGAACCAAAACGACACAGCCCGATTTCCCGAGTGAAGATTCAACGCAGCGCCTGCCTTGCGACAGAAAACCCGATGCACAGTCCTACTGGATCAACGCACTGCTGAACTGGAACGACATAGCTGATTCCCCGAGTGGAAAATCAACACAGCGCCTGACGTGTGACAGAAAATTCGATGCATCGCCCTACCGGATTTACGCAATGCCTGTGACTTCTTCCAGCACATCCAGGATTTTCCCGCATCATCCCTGGTTCAAAAAGAACCCCGCATCGCAGTTAGGAACCAAGACTGCATGCTGAAAAATGACACTAGCCCCTTGCAGCGTGGAAAGAAACATCGTCTGTGCAGTGTCGGAAAATCTGACGCCACCATATTTTTCCACGCATTTCCTCCTCTGACATCTCCATAGGTTATTTTTGATGCAAACCAGATACTTTGTTTAATCAAGAGACAACAGTTGATTTTGAAATGTAAGACTCTTTTTAAAATTGCAAAAGTGATATCTCAACTTGGGCTTACTGGATATTTATTATTTTGACCTTAATTTAACCAGATAAATATCATATATTTTTCTAAACTTGTGTTGTGTATTATTGTGTGTTTTCACTGTGTTACTGTATAATGACTGTTCAGTGTCAAGCTACCAGAGGGTGGGCACTGGATAATTTGGATTGTGTTTGATTTACCCTGACCAGGATTGTGGGCCCTATTTGGACAATGGTGGATACCTCTGCCAACAAAAGACCCCATTTCTAACAACCAGTATCAAAATATGAACAAGAAGGAATCTATAGGATGGGAAGAGCCATCTGTAACTATATCCCCAAGCAGTACACGACTCATAAAGTCAGACACTGTATCATTCCCCAAAACTTTGAATGTAGTGTATACTTATACATTGTTGGAAATTACTATATTTCCCTTGGAGAACCCCCAGATGTTTGCCATCAAACAGGCCTTTACAGTAACAAACACCATCAGGCTATTTTTGCCATAGCAGGGCTAGCTGTTTAATAGGGAAACAATGGGATGCACTATTAAATTTAGTAATGCTATCTTCAATTAGGAAACACTAAACATGTGATTCTTGGACCCATTTTAAGATTTTTTTAAACTCAATATGCTAGTGGAGTCAGATTTTTAATAAATATTAAGGAAAGGAT